>NC_142160.1:24047045-24365000 GCF_024610735.1 Ursus americanus | reverse complement strand
AGTGAAACCATATGATAACTGTCTTTCTCTTCTTGGCTTACTTCACTTAGCATAATCCCCCCTCTAGTTAAAGAGCATCCTGCTAAAAATGAATGGGTCAACCAAGAAATTACAGAAGAACTTAAACAATTCATGGAAACTAATGAGAATGAAAACGCTTCAGTCCTCTGGCCTTCAAACCCAGTTCATATCCTACCTTTTCCACAAAGCCATCCCAGACCTTGCTGCTCTGGAAGAGAACGGGGCTGGGCGTGTAGCTCTGGGAATCTTCTCCACAGCATTGCTGGCTGGTGCAGGGGTGGATGCATTCCTCAAGGAGTAGGTAGTGAGGCTGGCATTTTGAGGGAAACTGCACATTGAGGCAGGAGCAGGATGAGAGAAGTCTGAGCACATGGGGAGGTCTCCAACCCAAGGAGGAAGTGAGCACCGGTGGGAGCAGTGGCGTCTAATCCTGAGAAGTCCAGAGAGTCAGGGAAGTAGCCATTACATGTGGTCACTGTGGGGTCTCTCAAGGCTTTCTAGATATTTTCCCAGTATATTTGTGGTAAAAGTGGGATACAAAGCAGGACTTTTTTTTTTTTAAGTTCAGTGTTCTTTCAATTATGATTATTTTTATTGTTGTTGTTGACTGAAGTACAGTTTTATTTCTTTTTTTATTTTAATTTTTTTTATTATATTATGTTAGTGATAGAGATGGACCGGTGATGGGTAGTAAGGAGGGCACGTATTGCATGGTGCACTGGGTGTTATACGCAACTAATGAATCATCGAACTTTGCATCAGAAACCAGGGATGTACTGTACAGTGACTAACATAATATAAAGCAGGGCTTTAAAAATTAAAAGATTAAAAATTGCTCTGCTGTGTGCAGTTATAAAGTCATCACCATTATTACAGTTGTATAGAATGTTCTACATCATTTCCTTCTACCCTCATGATTTCTTTGGTTCATAGAGGAGTTCTGTGCTTCCAGGAGGACTTTGGATAAACATTTCTCCGCTCTCTTCTCTGTCTCTCTTTCTCATTAGTTGCCTCCAAAAACACGACACATGGGAGGCTGCATTCTTGAACTGTTTCCTTTTCCACCGAATTGTCATTTTCTCTCATATTGAAAACAAACTCAATCTTTGCTGCTTAAACAACGTTGTATTTGGAGACTGTCAAGCTTAATTAAAGCTGAATATTTTTCCAGGTGGTGTATTAAGGACCAATGTAATAGACCGCGTTCAGGGACCCAGCCTGGCCATTTAAGAGGTTCTCTGCGCAGGGGGATAAAGTTTTACTTGCGGGTGGTGTATCAGGACAAACCTTCTCCGACTGATTCAGAGAAAACAACTCCCTCTCCTTCCCCACTGGTCCATTAGGATCGAACACGCTTCCAGTTAGCTTTCTCGAGGAAGAGAAAGAAAATAGATCAATAATATTTATGATTTCTTGAAAAGATGTTTCCTTGCTGCAACGTTGCCCCATTACGGTTCTTCGCTATTAATAGAGTTGGGTTGGTTGCTCTGAGGCACATTAGCTGAGATTCATTATATCGAGAGGGCTGTAAAAATTGCCTTTGCTCTGTCCAACTGAAAATGTCCAGAAGCTTCATACTCACTTTGATGCAGGTTTGACATGCTAAGAATAATAATTTTGTGATGGCATTCCCTTATGATAAAATGATAATAATTAAAAAATAATAAGGCCAGTAATAATACATACCTTTTATTGACTGCTTTCCGAGTAGTAGGACCTGTGCTAAGTGCTTTGCATATGTAATACCGTTTAATCTTCAAAGTAATCTTGTGAAGGTGGCAGTCTCGGGCCATTTTCAGATGAAGAATGTGAAGCAGAGGCAGGTTTAAGTAGCTTCCTCAAGGTCACACAGAAGACGGAATTCTGAACCCCGATATTCCTAACTCTGTAGCTCAATTTGTCTTAACCAGATTACTCTGCCTTTAATATAGTCCATGATTTATGAATCTCTAACATATAATATGAATTCTACAGCATAAATTTCCCATTTAGGAATATGTAATAGCCTGCTTTTTGAAAAGTCACAAATATGATTCATTTAATATGCATGCTTAAGTATTCTATTAAGCAATTCTAACTCCTATCTTTCCATGGTTTAATATGTCAGATGAAATTACTCAAAACATCTATTTTCCAGAAACTTTTCATGGTGATCTTTATAACCACAACATTAAATCTACAAATTTACCCCACTGATAAATTAGATTATTAATAATACTGCCTATAGCTTTAATCTACTTTAGAAGATCATAAACATCAGTATGATACCGTCAGTAATACATATTTATGTGTGCTGGTTAAAGGGTTTGAAAAATGAGCTACAGATGGCTTCATGTTTATGGATGTCCACGTGCATTTTGCAGTAGTTAGTGAGGACCGGTTTGGGCGCTTGAGTATGTCTGACAGGTAGACGAGCCGCAGAACAGGTATGGAATCTATTCTTCAGTTCTCGGGTCCATTACTGATCACTTCGTAAATGGTATCACTTAGTAACTCTGAGCCGATCATTGTGAGCTTTGCCTAAAGATCAAGAGTAGACACAGTTCTGACCTTCAAGGGTTTTACAGCGGAGTTGGACAGATAAGGATAAGTTGTGACAAGTTCATAACCTAGGCCATATGGTAAAGACGATCGATCATTGTTGGAGGAATTTGAAGAGGTCACGGAGGGCAGGGGAGGTCAGCAGAGGTGTAAGAGGCTGCGGCGGGGGCGGGGGGAGGATTTGGAGATGGAGGAGAAGAGCGATGGTATTCCAGCTGCTTCCAGGAAGAGACAGAGGTGGGAGTTAGAAGATGAGAGAGGTGGCTGATGGAAGAGAGGAGAGCGGCCCTGCCGTAGCAGATGCCATTGAGGATGGGATGGGGTGTGAACTTGTCCAGACAACGTAGGACCGTGACGTGCAACGTATGTAACAGGGCTGCCCGACAGAAGACAGCATCCTGTTTGGTGGAGTTAAATAAAAAATGATTCCTACCCTTAAGCTGATCCCGAGGAGAGGTGATATGAGAAGGACGGGGAAACATGTCATAAAAGCAAGTACTTTGAAGGAAAAATCTTGTGGGGTTACTAGTGGGGAATTAGGATCGCTTCACGTTGGACTTCCGAATAAAGTTTCCAGCATATCTTTCGTTGACATCATTGACATGTTTATTATTAAAAACAGCGTACCAACATGAAAAGATTTTTTTTAAGTCTGTATTTTCACCACTGTGATGTTAGAGGAAAACTAGTCTTATTTTTGTGTATTCTTTTCCAACCTGGCATCACATAATTGTACTAAGAGGAGAGTAGAATTTTGTGTTCTGTTCTTTTCACATAACACAGTTTGCCATGTTTTCACATCGTGTTTATGAGTTTTTTTAATGAGCACGTAGTATTCCATTGAGTCATTTAAACAGAGTTTGCTTTAGCATTCGAGGACTGTTGGACACTTTCATGGTTTTCTACTTTATGTCATTAGAGATGACACTACAGAGCATGTCGGCCTGTGTGGGGCATTTTTTGGCTTCTTCTGAATTACTTCCTAAGCACGTATTCCCAGGAGGGTTCGTATGATTGCGAACACATTGTGGTACTTTCTAGATGATAGATATAATGTCAGGCTGCACTTCAAAGGCCCATCCTGATGGAAGATGCCACCAGCAGGAAATGAGGGTGTCATCGTCACCTCAAATTTAGAGTAGAAGAAAAGCACTATCGCGGATGGTAAAATATCATTTCATTATTGGAATTTCTGTGTAACTATGAATTTTTTAACAATATTTCCTTTCTAAAGATTATTTATTTGATCGAGAGAGAGAGAGAGAAGAGGGAGAGTGCGTGTGCATGCACACATGAACGGGGAGGGGTGGAGGGAGAGGGAGAAGCAGGCTCCCCGCTTAGTAGGGAGCCCGATGAGGGCCTCCATCCCAGGACCCTGGGATCATGACCTGAGCCTAAGGCAGACGCTTAACCTACTGAGCCACCCAGGCACCCCAACGCCATGTACTTTCTAAATACTAAGGGGAGAGAGGAGGCTCAAGTGGGTTGGAAAGAGAAGCAACTGACAGGTGATGGGCAAGAAAAAGGTGAAAGAGAGGAAAGGAAGAGACAGCAGTGGCCAGGTGTGATGGAAATGTAAGAGAAAGGGGAAATGGGACAATTGCACAAGTGTATTCAGCACGGCAGGTGCCTATTGGAACTCCCTGGTTTCTGGGTGCTGTCAGCCTACTCTCTCCCAAGGGCCTGACAGTGTCTGGAAGGGTCAGGTCTGAAAATTCCCGTTCCATCTCCTCAGCTCCGGGCACCCTCTGAGGTTCTGTGTTTTTCTTAAACTCATTCCTCAAGGGCCTTCTGATGTTCTTCTTCATGGCTCCTATCTCTCCGCAGGTGGTGCTAATGGCCTTCCTCTTGAGCCAGCTGGGCATGGAGGTGGGAATTCATAGGAGGGCTGGCTCTATTTCCAGGGGCTTCCTCCCTCCTCTCCTGCCCTTGCTTTCGGCCTCTCCTTGGGCAGGTGTTTTGGAGGGGCCTTGATTGTTGAGATAGGTCTCTGGCTTTGCCCTCCCATTATCTTAGATCCCTATGGATCACAGCTGTGGAGTGCACAAATATGGTTTTGATTTTTTTTTTTTTTTTGGAATGAAGCTTCAAACAGATTTATCCATGTAGGACTACAAGTAGGACCTTGTCTACACTGGCTGGGAAACATTTAGAACCAGAATGTGCCGGGGTCGCAAGCCCTCCCCTGATGCCTCACACATTTTCTAGCCTTGTCACATTTTTGTCAATGTTTTCTTAGCAGAAGTATAAACCTCAGGAAGTTTTCATATAATTTTAACCATCATGGAATGTTTGAAGAGCAGAAGAAATGTGGGCTACAAGAAATATTTTTTTTTCTTCTGGAGTGATTCTGCAGGTCCTAAGCAATGGAGACATTTCCTCCCCCTGGAATTCTCACCCCCAGAGAGTCACAAGACTTGGGCTCTCACTTCCTTTAGGTCTTTGTTCAAATGGCACTTCCTCAGAGAAGCTTCTCCAACCATCCTAGATACGAGTCTCCCTCCTTCACAATATGTTCTCTTATCTGCTCTATTTTTCTTTAGAGCAGTTATCTGATACCAATGGTTTTGCTCATCAGCCGGAGCTAACCATCGTATCCCTAACTCCTAGAAGCCTGCCTGATACATTGTAGATGCTCAAAAAATATTTGTGGAATGAATGAATAAATGAACGAGACAAAGGTATTGGATCTTTTGACTTAAAATAGAAAAAAAACCATTCTGAAAACAATCACACTTGGAACAATACTCAGGCATTTAGAAGAAATGTCTAGGTTACAACGGAGAAGAGGCACGGAATGAAGATAGCTCAGAAGACCACAACGTCCTTGATACTAGAAATTCAAATGCTCATTCAGCTGACCATCTCACCAACGTGTGGCGGGGAGCCCCTTACGCTCCTGTGTTGCTCCGGGAGCCTGCACGTAGGAGAATGGCCACGCACATGGCAGCTCTATTTCGCAGCGGTGAATGATGTACCGAGTGGTGATGGTTCATTGCTCAGAGCCTGAGAAGAATCAGGACACAATTACACCAGCAGACAGGGTGGATCAGGATTGAAGTTAGAATAGACAGCAGGTCTCGTCTGTTCTCTCTCCTTTCTTTCTAACAAGGTCACGCCATTCTCTTTTCCCAGAAAGTATCTGAGTTGGAAGTGGAAAGGGATTTAGGGAGACGATCGCCCCTTCTGCCACAAGTCGTAGTGACCTCAGCCACCCATGGGAACCTAACGAAGCCCGGTGCCCTAGGGCCCAGGTGAGGACGTGGCAGAGAGGTAATGGCGTTGGGACCATGGGTAATTGTCCATGGTTCTTCTCCTCACGGCTAATGTGGTGCCCTTTCTCCCACCCCAAAGTGCTCAGCACACAGGATAACAGATCTTAATCATGGCTCACCATTTTTTTCTGTAGGGCACTGGTATTAGCTTTAACCCTTAGCTATAAGAAGGTAAGGGTTCCCTGAACGAAATTTTACTCATCCCTGTGACGGACGAATGGGGTCAGGTCTCGGGGGGGAGAGGTTTTCTCTGTACTTGAGAAGTCCTGGATGCCTGGTGCAGAAATAAGCCCGCCTCTCCTTTATATGCTTGCCCTTTATCATGTGGCCGGCAGCTCTTTCCACAGCGGGGTGCAGTTCCTTTCCCCCTCAGTGCCGCCGAAGGGCTGTGTCCCAGCTGCAAGCCTGGGCCTCAGGAGGCTTTCAAGAGAAAGCAAACCTCCGTGGCTTTGTGGTCTGAGAGGGAGAGGAGAAAGGAAAGTGTGCCAGAAGCTTCTATCCCTTATCATTAAATCTGCTAGCTTCAAAAGATGGTGACAGAGAAGAAATGTACTGTTAAGGGGAAAAAATTGTTTGTTTTCTTTAATAGGGTTGGAAATATGGGTGTGGATCTCTGTGTTTGATTGCTACACAAGAAACTACCCCAAAACTTTCATTTGGAATCCTGCCACTGGCAGAAAGAACAAGCTTAGGTTAGCCTGTTGAGGGACATGGGACATGTGACTCAGTCCCCACTGTCACTCCAGCTATCAGACAGTCAATGGTGAGGTCATTCCAGGCCATCAGCCCCCAGATGACCTGCTCGGTGACTGCAGGCACAGAAGCAAGCCTGGCCAAGATGGGCGGAGTCTGGCCCAGACCACACAGCTAACCCGTGCACTTGCAGGCAAGAACAACTTGTTCTTGTAAGCTACTGAATTGTGGGGACTTTGTAACACTGCAATACATAACAGATACACCTAGACTCAGGGGAAGCAGATGGGGGGCTGTCCAACATTTGGCTGAGTTAGGGAGCCCTTACCCACTTGGCCATCCAAAGGGGAAAATGGCAGTGTGGGTATCTGTCCTGTCATATTCACATAACCAAAAAGACGAAGCATTCCCGACATTTCGATGGAGTTCCTCCTGTGGGAACGTGTCTAAGCTCTGGCCTTGCTTGTGCGACCAGCACTGGCCCTTTGGACACTGCCCGACTCTTGCATCTAAGAGAGATAGAGAGGGACAATCTTCCTGAGGATCAGACCTCCTGAAAAGTCAGGTAGGTGGTGTTCTCAAGCTGGGGATGTTCCTTATATTCCAAACTAAGACATGGGAGAGTCCAGTTATCTATCGGTCTGCTGGTCTTAGCAATTTTTCATCTTGTGTGAACTCCCATGCCAAGGGTCCTCCAAATCCAGGCAGCCCCAGGTCATGAGGGAGGATGTCCATGTTGTTAAGACGAAGGAGTGAAACATGCAATGGGGAAAAGGAAGAGCAAGATGATGTAAGCCCAGCATGCGATGGTAATAGGAAGAGAAATGGGACAGGGAGCTCCTAACCCACGATCACCAAACTCAGTTTAGAGGCATCCTCCAAGCCACAGCCCCCAGGTCTGCTCTCCACGCTAATCTCATTTCTGCTTATAATCTGTGTCAAGAACCCTTGGGCTTTAGTTCAGTGGTAGAGCTTCTCATGGATAAGTGCTGGAATTAGGTCTTAAATTTCCTTTAGAGATGAAGGGTCAGGGCTGAAAACTGCACCCTCCCTGTGGCAAAGTGGCTCTGGTCCAATTCAAAAGAAGTTCCCTATTGGCCTGGGATGGTAGTTTCGGGAAGGTGATGTGTCCATCAACGTACCTTTCACGTTCCATAGACTGTAGTAACTGTAGGGACTGGCCGATCCCTGGAAAATGAAAGAGATCATCCCAGGTTTCGGAAGATGGCTGTGTGGGTTTGGTGGAGCCATCTGACATGGTCGTTCACAGCCTTGCGTGTTGGTTTTGGTCGTGATGCAGAAGGCTCAGGGGGTGTTGCTCGGAGCACGTTGCCACATGTGTCAAGTGTTCGTAATCGACTCAGCAGAGCTGATGGTGTCCATTCTCAGCTGCCTCATCCTTTCTCCTTCTAGAAGCTTTGGTCATATCGTATTTCCTCTGTGGTTTGAGTTTCAGATGAGCGTTTTTAGAAATGTGGTGTGGGAAAAAAAATCCGTTCCTAATATTTAAAATTCAGACTGTAGTTTCTTTTAAACTATTAATGTGTTCTCAGTCAGGGTAAGTCACTGCATATTTATCTCTATGTATTTGCTCTGGTTCTTAGTCAGAAGTTTCAAACATGGCTTAGCAGGTTTTGTCTGACTCCAAATATCAAGGAAATGAGGAAAAATTAATATAACAGGCATGCCCTTCCCAAGTTAGGGTGCAAACGACGCCAGCCCCGATCCTTCCCTGAGTGTGTTGCCTGAACAACCACCTCAGAAGGAAGTAGAGATGCTGATTCCCTTGAGGCTCCTGTTGTACCCCTGCCTGACTGGGGCTCTAGGAGCGTCTGTGGGGGAGAAGGCTGGTCTTCCTTGGTTCTAGATTGTTGGGCCAACTGTAATGTAGGGCTGTAGCTACTTAGCTGACAGAGGCCTCTGTGAGCTGTGCCCAAAGTGCAGGCAAAGTCTTTAGCTTTCCAAAGTGTCCAGGTGCTCAAGGAACGTCCCCCTCATGGTACTTAATCCTCACTGGTCTCCAGCCCAAAAGTCCCCTGTGGAAGAGTTCCTGGCTGTGTTGCCTGGAGTCTTCAGCTTAAGATCTTCTAAACCTCTGTTCCTTGCTGGCTTGAGACAGTGAAGATCCAGCTGCAGGGCCAGGGCCTCCAAAGAACCTACATCCTGGAAGGATATGAGATGTCCAAGGAGTGTCTGAGGGAGAGCAGCTTTCCAGGGGTAGACCAGAAGCTTCTTAGTAAGATGATGGCAGTGAAGTCTCTCCGTGAGGGGACAATCGGCTTCTCTGATAGACAAACAGTGCTATTTATTTTAAGTATTACACACCCGCCTCTAAACCCCCAAGTCACTTTGCCATCACCTCTCTCAGCTGTCTTGTATACATAGGTCCCAAGGAGCAAGTGCATGAGGATATGGGGTCAAGGGTAGTTCTGGAATCCAGCCCCTGGAACCAGCGCCTTGGCTCACCCTATCCACAACCAACACTACATCTGGGAAGGGGCATCCCTTCTCCAGGGTCGTCAGGCCACAGCCTCTGCACCTACCCTTCTGTCCTAATCTGAATTCCCCCCGGGGCACACCATGAGATAAGAAATGTGCGAGATAAACATTTGGGAGGGGATTCTAGGAAGCACAGTTGGGAAAGGAGCCAGAGAGTAGAGGAAAGATACTAATATGTGTTAATCAACAAGTAACCAGTAAGGGCAACTCCGGCTCAACCTGACCGAGGACCCTCTGAGAAACCGCAGAGCCACCTCATGACCGTTGCGCTCAGGCACAAGCATGACCCACCAACTAGCATCCCTTCATTCCGGCCAGCCCTGCCTGTGGCAGAGACTCACGGGCAGTGAGAGGACACCTCCCGTAGGGAGAGGCTGGGAGCCCTTGGCGTGGGAGGTGAAGTTTGCAGGTGTATTCTGGAAGGGCTGAGGGGGTTTGGGTGGGACAGGGAGAATGTCCACTACTCTTTACAAGGCGGACCACGCCCAGTGTCTGCGGGTTCTGCCCTGTCCCTGCCTACTCTGGGGAGGGGTTGGCGATTTGTCTTATCAAAGAGACAAAAACAATGACCCCCACACGCGTACATTTACTCCCTCGGGGAGAAGCCTGCCAGGTTCCGAACAGGAATCTGCCCAAATAGAGCATGGAGGCTGATGCTGGGAAATGCCAGGGAGCTGGTCTCACCTGGAGGCAGAGGGTCAGCGTTTTGTAAACTCTCCCCGCCGAGTCTCTGCCTGAGGAGGTGGGGTGGGGGGCTCAGTGATTTCTCGAGAAGGGGGCCGGGCACTGCTCACCGCCGCTGGAGGGGGCACACTGGCAGGTAAGGGGGAGCAGAGCGGGAAATGACAACAGCCCTGATACTCTCCTTTTTCATCACCATTCTGGCGCTTAATAGCCATTTACAATTTTTCTTTGATTGTGGTTTAGCACCTTGAAGACACATCTAATGTAATGTTGGGACCATCTGAGAACGATGAAATGTTTTTGCTCCTTTCCATCCTTGCCCTCTCGCTCAACGTGCTTGCAATTAAGCCGACTGTGCAAGTCAGAGATGAAACATTTCAGGCAGCTATGTCCCCTCTGGGGGGACTAATCTGTTCACGTGCAGTGTGGCGTTTTTTTTCTGCCCCGATGTGTCACAGTGAAATCAAACTGGCTTTGCCTCGACCTCCGAGGGTTTCATGGTATGTTTCCAAGGGGGCGGGGTAGCTGCTCTTCGCGAGATGCCACAGGGAGAATTTGAACAACCTTTTTGGGATTAAATAGTTGAGGATATAGAAATAGATCCGGAATTTCGGGTAGAATAAATAAGCATGAGAGTTTATTGCCTCCTGTTGAACAGAGGCAAACCTTCCACCCCGAATAATCTGGGGAAGACTGCCTTGGGTGGTTGGGATCAAAAGGAAGGTTTTCGTAACGGGGGTGGGGTGGCGGGAGTCCGTTGGATCTGTGATCCCCCTGAGCCAGAAACAGAATTTACTGTGTGCTTCTCCTTGACCTTCAGGCTGACACAAATTGAAATGGCAGAATTGATCTCCTTCTTAATTTATGACATGGCAAAGAGGGACAACAAACTCTTGTTTTCCTGCCTCTGGGACTAACCTTGCCCCTGTTCTCCTCAGAGAGGCATCTTTGTACCCTGAAGACAATTCCCTTGAACTGTAGCATTGACACCAGAAAACTTGCTTATCTTTCTAGAAGAATTACTACTTTTGTTAATTTGCAGAAGCAAAGAGCAAGGCTCGTGGCAAACAGAAAAATCTGTTGTCTTATTCCTCGGACTTATAATGGTTCTGGGTGGGGTTAGGAGCTTCAGGGAGAAAGAATTTTTCCAGATTGGGCCTCGAGTCCCCTTTCCCGAAGTTAGAAAGAAAACACTAGGCAGTTATAAAAGTTGCTTAAGTGAACTGTAGGCGGCCAGCCACGTTGACTTCGTCCTCGGAAACCTTTCACTCCTTACAACCCCAGAAACCCAAACCTTGGCTCCTTCTGTATTTGTTACTTTTGGCATAAAGGGAGTGAAATGAGGAGGGGTTTATTTTCCGAATGTACTAATACACCAAGAAAAATGTTTATTTTGGAAGTCAGGAATGTGAGGTGCTTGTAAAACTAAAAGTCACTGTACCAGTGAGAAGCATCGTTCCGGTTGTTGGAGACAGACTTGGACCACATGGAGGTTGGAATGTGTCATCAGAGTGCTGGTCCCTGAAGAGACCTTGCAACTCTTGGAACATCTGCTCTCACTGGCTCATTTAGAGTCAGGGGTAGACCCCCTAGGACAGGGACTAGCCCTGGTTGGACTCCATTCTATAAAGAGGGCTTCCAGATAATCTGCACATCCTGACTCAGACTCTTGATTCCAAATTTAGTTCGATTCATCTGATAGACTACCCTTCTAGAAGTACATTAAATAGATATATCAGAAGAAATAATTGATAATGGTTGAGTATAATAAGCTCATATCATGCACACATTTAACTAATATAAAATCAACCCCTCCAATTAATCAACGTGGGAAAATATTTCCATTGTTTGCTCTGAAAGAATTACCCCCAATCCAATAACATCTCAGTCTTCAGCCTCCCAGAGGAAGGGAAGCTACAGCCAAAAGACAAAGAGAAACCATATAACTTACTTCTGGGTGTTTGAACACCACTGGGCCTATGTCCTGGTGAATTTCAAATCTGTTGAATGGATTTTCAAAGATAATTCGGGCCACAGTTAATTTCTAGAGTCAAACCTCCATATGAAATGTACTTATGGGAAAAACTATTGACCGCAGCTGGGGTTTATTTAAGTAGAAATGTGTGCGGTATCAGCTACCAACTTTGTAGCTATCCCATTGCGTCTAGTTACACCTGCAGCTCAGCCCCCTAAGTAAACCTCAGGGAGTATGTTTCACTGCCTTTTACCAGGCAAGGAACAAGGAGTTAACTACCAACCCCTCCTCACAGGGCCTTGGGGAACCCCCAGCAGGTCCTGGTATGGTTTGATTCTTCCTCCTCTTTGGTTTTTTGGTTGATTCTGTGTTGGCCGAAGCAGTCAATGCCCCACAGTAAAATTGTAACACTGGTCACTTCCTTCTGCTTCAGTGAATCCTAAGGCATCCTTGGTCTTGAATCTGCAGTGACTCAATGTTCAGCCTTAAAATGAAGGCTTCATCTTTCATAGCTCTTTTATGTTATTTTGGTTTCTAATTTGCCATGTGGAAATCCATAACGTGCTTGAAAGGTGACACTTCTCAGATCGAATCTTCTCTGCAAATGCCTTCCGTGAATACTGGCGTGAAGTTTTACAGTGTTCACTGACTCTTCGTGGAAAGAAAGTAGTCCACAAGCATCCCTTGTGCTGAGAGATACCTGAGGACTTCCAACCCTTCCTGGGGAGAAGCCTTCAATGTTCTGGTATTTTCCTATTTGTTCTGTCATCTCTCTGGCAGCTCAGTGGTGATAAAAATGAATTTCTATTGCTCTGGGGACAGGAGGGTTCTGTAGGCAAAAGAATCCCCCTGCGTCCCACAAATGTCCACAATCGCTGGAGACAGTGGATGTGTTAGGCGCCATGACAAAGGGGAATAAAGCTTGTAGATGGAAGTAAGGTTGCCTATCACCTGACCTTAAAATAGGGAGATTATCTGGATTATTTGGATGAGCCCAGTGTAATGGCAAAGATCCTGAAAAGTGGAAGAGGGAGGCAGGAGAAGAGGTCAGAGTCATGCCACTCGAGGATGTCTCAATCCTCCGTTGACGGCTTGGAGATGGAGGAAGGGATGTAAGAGCCAAGGAACATGGGCAGCTTCTAGGAGCCGGAAAAGGCAAAGAAATGAATTCTTCCCAAGAGTCTTCAGCAAGAAACATGGCGGACACCTGGATTTTGGCCAGTGAGACCCGTGTTAGATTTCTAAACCCAAAGAATTGTAAGGTAATGCATTTTTATTGTTTCAAGCCACTCAGTTTGTGGTCATTTGTTAACGGCATCAATAGAAAACCAAGACAATTGTGTAACTTCAAATTATATGCAGGGTTCCTTGGAATTGGGCAATTTGTACTATAATTTTGTTGTTGTTATGTGAGAATGGCTACCATTTATTGAGGACTTAGCACAGGGAAAAGCACCACTTCAGGTGCCTAATAAAAAGAAGTTTATTGAACCCATAGAGCAAGTCTGTGGTGTGAGTACGATGAACTTCCTTGTTTTCTGGAGAGAAAACTGAGGCTCAGAGCAGTTAGGGAACGTGCCCAAGTTCCAACCACTTGTTCTTGGTGAAACTGTGAGTTCAGCACAGGCAAATTTCACAAGCAGGTCAGGTTCTCTGACTTCTACGCCATACTGTCGCCTTGCTTTGCCACGTGGGAAAGTAAGCCTATTTTGGCCATGGGAGACTTCAAGCCCCAGACTGTCTGATAAGATATGGCTAAAGACAGCGCAAACCCTTCTGGGCACGTGGTCCCCAGGGCTGGGCTTTTTAGTCAATCACGGTGCTTGTTGAGAAACAGGAATTGCTCCCCCACCTAGACGGAGACAATGTTCAACTTCCATATTACAAGAGGGGGCAGGGCTGGGAAGTGGGGTGGGTTCAGAAGAGGGGAAGGCGTGGGATGTGAGGACAGAAGTTGTAGACACCCAACAGTGAATGGTCTGTGGTCTCTTGTGCTATGATCTCTTTTACTAAGGTGATGCTTTCATCTTCTGGGGCCAAGAGTATGGCTTGAGAGTTTGTCAAAAACTAATGAATGTGGGGGGCACCTGGGTAGCGCAGTGGTTAAGCATCTGCCTTTGGCTCAGGGCGTGATCCCAGTGTTATGGGATCGAGCCCCACATCAAGCTCCTCCGCTATGAGCCTGCTTCTTCCTCTCCCACTCCCCCTGCTTGTGTTCCCTCTCTCGCTGGCTGTCTCTCTCTGTCAAATAAATAAATAAAATTAAAAAAACAAACTAATGAACGTGGAATAAAAGCAGAGCGACAACGTTAAAGTGTAGTTCCCACAACCATGGTTCTACTTTTGGGAGCCACAGACCATTCACAGGGCACAGCAACCCCTTAATCCATTTGTTTTCACTTGGCCGACTAATTTTAAAAAATCAAATCACAAGGAAATCGGCACAACAAACCTCGCTGGTCTCTTGATGGGAGAGTGGTGAGGTGTTTTCCTGGCTTTTATTTAAGACTACACAGTAAAATCATTCAATCATCATGCCCCCTTCCCAAAATACATAACCATTGTCACAGGGAGATAAAAATATAGGATCTTCCAGCCTCACATTAACCCTTCCACCACACTTCAAGAGCCTTGCTGTAGGACCTCTCTGTGCCGCCGATTCATGGAATCAATGTGTGGGAGTAGAAAAATATGTTCTTCATTGTCTCAGGTCACATAGTGTTTATTTTTCAGCATGCTGAGTTGATTTTTTTTTTTTTTTACTCTTTAGTCATTCCAAGCTTTAGTATTGTCCAACCAAATTAAAATTCATCTCAATAATTTAGATTAATGTAAGTCTTTTCAATGGAGACTGGTATAAGTTGCATAAAAAATGAGACCATTAGAAGACTTCTCTGGCAACGTTACATAGAAAACCCAAGCGTGCTACATAATAGTAATATTAATAATATATTGTTTTATGCATTTTTCATCCCAAAGGATTTCAAAGAGCTTTACCAACTTTGCACATAATGTTTGTGTATATAAGTAATGCGTGTGTGCATTAACCTTGTAGGTATTCCCTAATATTATTAGCCCCTACCCCCCATTTGAGCCTTAATATCTTTATTAGTATTCTCCATATTTACATATTATACACTTTCTCCTCTTATTTTTTAAGCACAGTGAGCAGCCAAACTTTTTTGCTTGTGTACTCCCATCAATAAAAATGGTGAGGTCTCCACCCCCATTACACATATATGTCGCTCTATGTTAATCATTCCCCTGTACTGACGTATTGACATGTAGTGTGTATTACAAAACATACCTAGAAATATAGAAATTAAATATGATGATGTAAAGATGAAATACACAAAATTTTGAAGCATTACTACTTCTGAAGTCTTCATATTTTCATTAGCTTATCTCCCAAGACCCAAAAAACACTTAGAGAGAAATTTAGAGTTCATGATACGGGACATAAATCTATATTATTTCTTCTTCCCTTCAGCCAATGTAAAAAAATTTTAAAATATTTCATTATGAACAAATGTGTAAGTATTTCAAAGTGGAAAGAATAATATAATGAAACTCCACATTTTTATCATTCGCTCTCAACAATTATTCACATTTCTGATCATATTAGATCATTTATAAGTGGTACTACAGCTAATAAACACTTCGTAATGGAAGCAAGATCTCAACTCTGCCATTTTATTTCTGTTCTGTTGTGCTTGCATTTTTAGTGTAGATGCAGGAACTTAGCAAACCAGTCCGCGTGTGCATGTGCGTATGTGTGCACGTGCGTATGTGTGCACACGGGGGTGTGCGCGTGCGTGAATGCGTGAGTGTACGTGTGGGCTGCTGACTTCACCTTGACCGCTGTCACGAGGCAGGCGTCACGAGAATAAACCCTAAACGCTCTCTTGGCACAGGAAGAAGTCAATGCAGGCGGATGAAGAGTCCGCACAAAAAGCAACCCGCAACTGCAGTAAATACTGGAAAGAGCAACATTTCTGCAATCGATTCTCAGAGAGTGAGGGCGAAAAAATTTTTTCATAGGCCAAAGGGTAATTTTCAAAAATTTAAAGGCATGACCCATTCAAATATAGAATGAACAAGTATCAAAATGTATTAACTCATGACTAAGGGAACCAGTAAGATGATAGAGCTGCAAAGGACATTGAAGGAACTGGAGTTTACGAAGTCCGTTAGAGAAGACGCACGTGGACATGTGCACGCGTGCCCGGCTTGTGTGTGTGTGAGTGTGTCTGTGTGCACACGCACCGCGCGTGTGTGTATAGGTTAGAGGCAAATCTGGTTACTATCCTACAGGGCAATATAACTGTAACCTTTGGGGCATCTCTTCTACGGAGCAGAAGTAATTTGCATTTCTAGCAGACACCAATCCACAAGTTAACATTTAACTTCGCAGTGTCTGGGCTCTAATCAATAGTAAACAGAAATGTCAACAGAGGGACAGTCTCCTGGAGAATCGAATAACCCCTCCAGGGCCAGAGGAGCCATGTGTCTGTATGGCATTGAAAGCGTGTGCAGTCGTCCTCTTGGCCTTGTTACCAAATTTGGACACACTTTCGTAACATAAGCGATTGCTGTAATCCAATTTCCCAACGTAGGGGGACTACTTCAGCAACCCAGTCCCTGTCTTGCACACGGACTGGTTAGGACTTCCAGACCGCAGCAGCAACATGCCCGAGGCTGGGGCTTTTTGTTAGGATGGGCTGTCGGTCAGTCCTTCCGGAGCAAGACAGATGCTGGAGATTGTTCCGGTCAAGTCTTCATTTTAAAGGTGAAGATTCTGAGGCCCGGAGAGGCAAAGGCATCTGCCTGGCATGCCCTTTCTTGCTTTGTCTTTTGAGGCCAACTCAAAAACTGTCTTTTTTCTAATGCCCCAATCCTACCCACGTTGATAGATGTGTCCTCTCTGTCAGCGTGATCTCATGGTATTTCATTCGTATCTTTACTATAACGTGTACCACATTGTTTGATACCCGTTTGTTTGTTTGCTTGTCTCCCTGGCCAGGCTCTGGGTTATTCAGATGTAGGAATCATAACAAATTCATCTTCGTATGTTAGTGTTGAACTCTGTACTTGACACATAATAAGCACCCAATCAATATTAATTGACTTGCATTGAAACTGAGATCCAGCGAGTTTAGTGGCAGAGCTGGGAGCAGGACCCACTCTCGTAGATCTTAGACAACTACTCTGTCTAGGAGATCCCTGTGCCCCTCAGCTGTACTCCTGTATCATCATAAATGGTAGCCAGTATCATGAATAACGTGTATAACAAAGGGTATACACAACAGTGTAGACACATGGAATCTCTCCTTCCTTGGACTTCCCTTTAGTTTCAGTACTTAGGCAAGCAGCAAAAAAATAAAAAATAAAAAAGGGACAGAAAGACCCCCTCTCCACTTCCAAGAGGCCCTCCTGTCTTGCTAGTCTCACAATTAGGCTGATACATGTGAGCTCCCAGCTCTGGCTGCAAGACTTAACTGTCTTGATAGGTGGGGAGCTTTTCTTTCTCTCCTACAAGTTCCTATTTCTATAAGAATTTTACATATCTGATAAGCATGTAAATAACTTTTATTGGGTAATATGTAAAAAACACTGAGGAAGAAAAGGAAAAATTAAAATTACTTAAATTTCATCATTCAGAGACAGCTACTTGTAACAAATTTGTGTACTTCCTTCCAGACATTTTTCTGCATGTATATATCTCAATATATGTAACTTATATAACTGAACTGTGATCGTACTGCCTATACTTTTTATAACCTGCATTTTTAAAGCTACCCATATGGCATGAATGTCCTGCCTTGTCAATGAATATATTTGTGTGTTTACTTTGTAGTAGTTACTTATCACGCCATTGTTTTGATGGCCATAATTTATTTAACTATTTAAAAAATATTTTTGGCCACTTTGTTTCTAATTTGTTGTAATTATAAACAATTGCAAGATAAATATCATTGAGGCTAAATCTCAGCACATATCCTTTCAGAACAATGTTTATTATACAAAGGGTTTTTTTTTCTATTTATAAAATTTAGATTCTTAACTGGTGATAATTTTCTAAACATTCTTTTCCGCTTCAATTCCTTCTACCTCAGTGTCTCATTGTTTTTTTTCCCCCTGTGTGCTTTTTTTTTTTTTTAAGATTTTATTTATTCATTTGACAGAGAGAAAGACAGCCAGTGAGAGATGGAACACAAGCAGGGGGAGTGGGAGAGGAAGAAGCAGGCTCCCAGCAGAAGAGCCCGACGTGGGGCTCGATCCCAGGACCCTGGGATCATGCCCTGGGCGGAACGCAGACACTTAATGACTGAGCCACCCAGGCGTCCCCTGCCCCCACGTGCTTTTGAACCAATAATGTACCTGTCCTTGCCCCCTCCCCTCCCCATTTGCTAATTCTTTTTATTTGAGAAGAAGCAACACCAAAGTGAATGAGGAGAGAGAGAGTCTCTGCCGCCATTGTTTGTCCTTTCTTGTTCATTTTTTCCATACTCTTCATTCCTTGCCTTTTCTTCGATACAAGTCAGAGCTATTCTTTCTTATGACCACCTTTCGTAGTGGAGGACCAGCTAAGCAATATGGTGGCCATGGCCAGTGGACAGGCCACCACAACGCCGTTGATCACTGTCACCAAGATGTTTCATCTCCATCAATGTCATCTGTGCCTCTTAAAGAAAAAAAAAGGCTGAACAGTCCAATTGCCTAAGAAAGAACCATATGCTTTTAACTATTAACGAATCATTGAAAGTTATCACCTCAACAATCTTCTGGGAGTGGAATGTTTTCCACGTGTGGGATTGCCTGGTTGTCTTGGTAGCGCCTGGCATCTGGAAGAGTCGTCTGTGTCTCTGGCTACATGAGTTTTCCAGCTCTTTCCTGACATCTCCAGAACACACTCAAGTCTTGAAATGCTTATTTTTTTTCTGAATTGTAATGAACAGTGTGGCAGCTGAGGATACAGTTGTTCGGGGACATGATCGGAGAAAAGCTCTGCCCCGTCTGGATGCCCTGGACTCGAGCATGATTGCAGAGTTGCCTTCTTGCCTCCTTTTCTTTCGATCTCTCTCTCTCTCTCTCTCTTTTTTTTGTTTTGTTTCTTTGTCTTGCATGAGACTCTCGCTTTCAGAAAGCATTGACCTTCCATCATGTATGGGGATGGCAACAGGATGTTAGTGGGGCTGTGAAAGATTGTGAAGTGAGAGAATGGGAGCATGGGGGAGGTGGGGAGACCATCACACGTGGTTAATACTTGCCTCTTTAATATTTCAGTAAATCATGAGATGATGGTCTTCCCTGTGTTCCCTTTCTGCTGACCTTACTCAGAAGATGAAAAAGTGTGTGTGTGTGCGTGTGTGTGCACAGTGATGGGACTCTGTCTTAGACTTGGCTGAAACCCCACAACCACTGGTACCACGTCGCTCACATTCCGGAGTCAGGTGTGCTCGCAGCCTCCCAAGCTGACATGTAAGTACAGATTAGAGACTGTCGCTGCACCTACTCCTGGTTTACAAAGAGGTGGAGAGGCCCCAGAAGAAGCTGAAGATTAGGTCAAGGATTTCTTTGGAGAGATCTATGCTCTGTGTCCTACTCTTGCCTCGCATAAAGGGGAAATGTGGGTGTTTCTCTCTCTCCTGATTAGCTGGGCTTCGAGAGGCCATAAATCTGTGGCCCCTCGAGTCTGAGGGAGGGTGTCCCATCCCCACTACAGAAATCTGAAGGATTTCGGGCTGGCTGACAGAGTCCGTACGGCAGAACCAAAGGAAACCTGCAGTGAAGAACCGGGGCCTGAGCGAGAGGGTGGGGGTGCCAGGCTGGGGAGACGTGTCATCACCGTGCGGGGGGCGCTGCAGGTGGGGGAGGCCAACCGAAATGTACCTGCCAAGACTCCCCCAAAGCACGCCAAGAAAGGACAGCTCCCCAACCAGAAACCACTGTAAGATCAACGTCAGCGAAGTAAGGCTTTTCTGGCCACCTCTCTCCTTCACACCCCCTTCCCCAAGGGCGGAGGGGCGGGGAAATTGCCAGTGAGGGACATAGAGAAGCTGATCACACCTCTCTCGGTCGCCCTGACATTCCTGCCTGCAGCGGGTCTCAACCGGCAGACTGGGAAGCTTAACTTCCAGATGAAGTTTAGAGTTCGATTACTACCTTGCACTGGACACACCGATAATACTGAAATGAGATAAATTGAGAGGTTCAAGAGAACAGAGGTGGTTTATTACCCAGGGCTCAGCGCCTCCTGGGGATTTTCTCTAGGGCAGGGGAAGAGCCAGCCAGAGAGCAGGTTTAATCACATGACGGGCAAAACGGCACGCTTGCGATGTGCTAATGCGAGTATTGCTCTTTCAACATACAAGGTACCTTGTTTATTCAAAAGCGAACTTGAACCTTAAATACACATTAAAATGCTGCTTTTTTAATTATGAGAGAGCTATAAGTTCTATACCTAGCATGGAACTCAGACTCCAAGAATTCTACAATCTCTAATAAATAGAATACCTCTTACCAATGTGTTGTATCAGTCATGGGACTATATAAGCATAAAAAGATCCTGGTTTTTAATTCCTGGGGAACTTCCCCGCAGTATAAAATTAGAGTCTACCCACCACCGAGCGGTTGGTCGAGGCCTAACTGGAGCTTTTGTTATCAAAGGGTTCTTTCCCTCCGTGCGGAAATGACCCAAAGCAATCCTTGTCGTGGGGTGCAGTGGATCAGGTTAACTATCGTTGTATGACGAACTCGGTGACCTACAACAACCTTTTATTACCACTCTTGCAACTGGGGGCTCGCTGGGGGGTCAATGGGTCTAGCTTGGGCTTGACTGGGCAGCTGGCTCATTTGCCCTGGGCCAGCTCAAAGGTCTGTGGGTCGGTGAAGGGTCAGCTCTGTTCTATTGTCCTGTCCTCTTCCTGGGACCAGCAAGCTGGCTGGGATGTGTTCTCACAGTGACAACCGAGGCCCAAAAGGACAAGGAGCAATGTGAGGCCTCGGAAGGCCTAGCTAGGCTTGAAACGGGCGCATTGTCACTTCTGGTCACATCCCCTTGGCCACATGTCTAAGTCCAAAGTCAAGAGGCAGAGGTGAACACTGCATCTGTAACGGGGCCTCGCAGGGCCAGAGGCAGGCAGTAATGAAGAACTGGGGCCTCCAGTAAAATCTACCGTACATGGCTCCCTGGGAAATGTTGAGGGTTCAGGACTAGACATCGCATCCTGGAGTCAGTGCGTACCTGTTGTTTCTGCAATTCGCACCTTTAGTCCAGATCCGTCTTGGGTGCAGAGATCGTCTTATGCTTCTGTAGCGCCGTGACCCGTACGAGGAGCCAGGAGGGACAATCTGGGGGGAGTCTACCCAGGCGTGAAAGTTCAATGTTCTTTCCTTTGCAGTTAGGACCAAGGAGCCAGCTTTGTCATTTCAGCAAGATGCCTTCACATTTGCTATTCGGGAAGTCTATCTACCCCCTTATTATAATTATTAGAAAATCCTCGAAATCACAGCCCTAGAGCTCCCCGGGAGGTATGTTTTAGCAGCGAGCCGAGGAAATCGTATCCTGCCCTCACATCCGTCTTCAGAGGGAAAGAGCAGAGCAGACCGAGCAGACGCTGGTAGGTTCTCAGGGGCAAGGAAAGCTGACTGAGCCCCGGGCTCTACTCTAGGGAGGCAAAGAAAGGGAGCTAATACCAACTATATTCCAGGGACAATGCTGGAGGATTTCATGGAGCATCTGATCTAATCTTCACCGGAAGAATACTGCGTGGCAGTCAGTAATGTCCCCATTTAATACGTGTGGGAACCGGCAACGGAAGCGACGAGTCGCCTGTCCCCAGCTAACACACCAGGGCCTGGACGAGCTTAATGGACGAGCTGATCCGTCTTGCATCCACGGCTACAATCAAGCCTGGGGTTCGGGCTCCCTCGCAGAGAGGGTTCCTCAGGATCCCCAGACCTCCAGGCTCACACACTTCTGCAACTTGCCACACTCTCCCCGAGGCTCAGGAAGGTGCCCAGTGGGGGCAGGGAAGGTGCCTTCTCAAGATGAGACACGTGATGGGCGTGGATTGGACCGTGGGACTCATAGAGAATGCTTCCAGAAATATCTAGCTTCCCAACCATTATGACATCTCGCCTTGTCTCGTAAACTGAGGCTCCCTGTCTCCCAGAGTGAAAAAGCCAAATCCGTATCTGGTTTCTGTTTCGGCAAGAGAGTACCTGTGCCTTTCTAAGGTCCCAGGCCATCTGTCCACGTGATTGCTGCCCGTGGCAGGCCCAGAGGTGTGCTCCCCGTGGGCCTCAGCCTTCATTAGTTTCCAAGAAATAAAAACACAGGCTCCGCATCTCACTGTCATCTTTTCCTGGGCCAAATGCAGGAGAGTGTTGTCATGGCAACTACGGCAGAATTTAGGACACTGAGGATATTTTGGCCGTGCTGCCTCTTTGACCAAAAGTTATGCCATGTCACCGTGACAGCATCACGACTGCCCATCCGGGCTATGGATGTATGTCTCCCTCTCAAAGTTATGAGCATTTTGGTTAATTATTTTGCCTTCTCATGCGCTGAACTCACTCGTGGTACCCGGCTTTGCATCCAGCTCTCCAATGGGGATACGTTGTCTGTATTCAGATGTCCGACTGCCAGGCAGGTGGCAGAGGGAAGCATGCATGTGGGCTCAGCCGAGCTCCGTTAGCCCGTTGTCGCAGCTGTCCTCAAGTCTTCCTCCTCCCCTTCCCCTCCAACACACTGAAATACCCGTTCCACACAGACTTCCGATGTCAGTGGCCGAGTCGGGCCATCTTTGGAGGATTTCTCAAAATTCGTCTTAAAATTCATGTTACTGTTCTCTTTTGGGACAACTGGGGGAAATGTGACTATGGATTGGATATATGACGTGGTGAAAATTAATTGACAAGGAAAAGTGGCAGTCGTTGTCAGACCCGGTATTTACATGAAAATGTTGGTAAGACTCATCTCTGATTTATGGGAATATGATGTTTCTACTGTCTTGTTTACTTCATTTTTACAATGCACATATATATTGCTTTTTTAACAATGGGAATTTGTCTCGAAATTATAAAATAAAAAGCCAATGTCCTCCTCTAATACTATTAAGATTCCAAAACTGGCTAAAGTTCGTGACTAAAAACAAATGAAAACAAGACATAGTTTCTGTTTTCCTTTCGTACCGCACACACAACCCCAGAAATTCTGATTTGCAACCCCTGCAGAATCGCTTTTGAATATATAAGAGTAAAAAGTGAATGTGATTATGGAAAGAAGCGCTCTTAACCAATTGTTATCGTTTCCTCCACCCAAGAACTGGGAGCCTGAGGCACTCGAAGTCCACAGTGCAAAATTTGACCGTGAATCTACTTTTCCTCTAACACCTCATACCTGGGGCGCCTGGGTGGCTCAGTCGGTTAGGAGGCTGTCTTCTGCTCAGGTCATGATCTCAAGGGTTCTGAGATGGAGCAGGCATTGGGCTCCGTGCTGAGCGAGGAGTCTGCTTCTCCCTCTACCCCTCCCCCTGCTTGTGTGCGTGCATGCGCTCTCTCTCAAATAAAATCTTAAAAAAAAAAAAAAAAGCATCATACCTTCCACCAGTCTGGCTTATCACACAGACAGGACCCTTTGTAAAGGGAAATGTCCTACCACCTTGCCCCGATGGGGTCATCTGGGAGCTAGCGGCATCGGCATCAGCTGGGAGCTTGTTAGGAAAGCAGACACTCAGACCCTACCCTAGACCTACGGAATCAGAACTCCCATTTTATTAAGATCACCACGAGTTTCAAATAATGTTAAAATCTGGGAAACACTGCCTTCTCTACCACCTCTGGGCCCGAGAGTGCTTCTTACCTCTCAGACAATGGCAGCCCAGTTATTCTTGGCTACATACAGCTCATACCCCTCTCAGGTACATGGGATGCCCTGTCAATGGGTGATTTTTCAACCAAATCCAGAACATGAGACAACAAATGTGGACCAACATTTGGCTCTGCTGTCCTACAGCCAACTCTTGTTCCTCTTTAACTCTTCCTTGTTCCGTTATTTCTGTTACAAATGCCACTTTGTATTAGTTATCTCTGCAGCAGACCAAAACAGAGTGTCTGAAAACACCTGCTATCTCGCAGTTTCTGTGGGTCAGGAAAAGCCAATACAGCTCAGCTGGCTGGTGTCTCCCCATCAAGTTCTAGGTCGTCAGATTTAGCAAATAGAAAAACAAGGTGCCCAGTTAAATTGGAATTTCAGATGAACAATGGATAATATCTTAGTACCAGTCCCATTCAATGTTTGGGACACACATTAAATTAAAAAGTTATTTCGTGCAACAAAACACCGTCTATGCCTTTTGAGAGGTTGCGATCAAGCTATTGACCAGGACCATCATCATCCTGAAACATTACAAGGATTGGTGGGGTGATTAGTTTTGTGTATCTGCTTGTCTGGGCCAGGGGCTCACAATGCTTGGCCCTTGCTCAATTATTATCCTGGATGTGCCTGTGAAGGTGTTTTTAGATGAGATTAACATCTGAATAGGTAGACTGAGTAGTCTAATGTGGGTGGGCCTCATCCAATCAGTTGAAGACTGACTCTCCCACAAGAAAAGTGAAACTGTTCCTGCCCGACTGCCTTGAGAGGGCTCAGTCTTTTCCTGTCTTTAGGCTTGAACTGAAACATTGGCTCTTTTTGGGTCAGCCTGCCAGATTTTGGGCTAGTAGTCAACATCATCAACTCTCGTGGTTCTCAGGTCTTTGGACTTGGATGAGAACCACACCATTGGTATTCCTGGGTCTCCAGCTTGCTAACAGCGGATATTGGGACTTCTTAGCCTCCATAATCTTGTGAGCTAAGTCCTTATCATAAATCACTTCCTACGCACATGTTATGTGCACATGTATGTACACACACACACACACACACACACACACACACACACATATTCTATTGGTTCTGTGTTTCTGCAGACACCTAATATGATCTGCTTCTAAGCAGTCTCACATTCTTACATGGTGGTTTGACTGTGGGTAGGCTTTGGGCCCTCACCGCACGTGTCTGTCTACAGGACTGCCTCATGCCATGGCTCCTGGGTGAGCCATCCGTGAAAGAACAAGAGACAGTATAGCCAGTGTGGGAGCCAGTCTTCTCATAACCTAATCTTGGAAGTGATATCTCACATTCCAATACTTCTGCCACATTGCATTTGTGAATCACTAAGTCCAGCCCACTAGCAAAAGGGGGAATTACACAAGGAATTGAAAGCTGGGAGGCAGGAATTGCTGTGGGCCATGTTAGAGACTGCTTACCATACTTTGCTTCTTTCACCAGCTTGGAAATATTAGAGTTAGAAGGGAACATAGATACTAATGTGCCATTTATATTCTGGAAGCCTGTAACAGCTACAAGAAGGTAGTGAAGTCCGAGCCTTACACATGAAGACATCAGATGATCCTTCCAATGATATGAAGATGGTGTGAAGAACCCTGGAAAAATGGATCTGGGAATTAAAGTGGCAGGAGGGCCCTGTAGGGTCTGAAGTCTGGGCCTGGGGACTTGCTGCATGGTAGTTCAGTCCTTGGCTCCTCCACCAGGAGTTTCTGTTGGGTTTCCCTTGGAGATTATATCCTCTGTAGACTCCCTGATTTTCTCAGATTTGCCAAAACTCCATGCAAGGATTGAAAGAGAAATGTCCCAACCATATTTTATTTAGCATTTTAACCACAAAGTGTCTTTAGAAGACTGAGAAAGTAGGACCAGGGATGGGGAGGAGGATGTATTCTAGAAGAATCATCCAGCAAGGATTCTTGTTTGAAATTGCATCCCAGCACTCATTCCTGCAGACGGAAAAGTGACTTCTTTGCTTCCATCTGCCTTTCCCCTCCCTGCTCCTAGACAGAGGAGTCACCGATGTGGCTGCCCTGTAGGCCAACCCAGCACTGAATCCAGTCGCGCTCAGAGCATTTTATGGTTGGGGAAAATGGGATCAAATATGAAGGGAAATAAAATGGTAGTGATGAAGGGCTTTGAGCCAAAAGCACCATTAAAATAAGAACATGAAATAAAATACATTTAACCATCTTAAGGTCTTTTTGTTGGTGGTGGTGGTGTGTGTGTGGGGGGGTTGTTGTTGTTTTTCTAAACTATGCTCTGCAAACATCAAGATTATTTTCGCAGAACTCAGCTAATTTGAGGCAGCTATGTAGAGCCAATTCCTAATAATTATAAGGCAATCGCACAAAAATAAAGCTAATTCCATGGCAGCCTATCAATTTAAATTCTCACAAAACCAAACGTCTTTCCAAAGTTTCCATTAAGCATGGGCTGGGCTTGCAAGCATATATGTATTTGGTTAAAAAAAAAAAAACAAAAAAACGGGGTAGAAACAATTGAAATAAGTGGTTTTTACATCGAGTTCTCAGAGCATTTTGTACATCATATAACATCATCTGTATCCCAAAAGTAGTCAATTCATTTATGTTTAATAGGATAAAATTGAAACCAGGTTCAATATGGAGATATCCCCAGTGACCTGAGAATTTTCTTTTTACTTATGTTACAAAATTTGGATAACATCCCTCGTTTAAATTTATTGCAGAAACAAGGCTTGTTGAAGGCTTCTCTTCCAACTCCCTCCAATCCCTTCAGAAAGAAGGAATTTCTTGGGGGGTCCAAGAGCTGTTGCAGAGTTGGTATTTTCTAAAGGGACTTTGGTCTTGAAAGGCAAAGGAAAAAAAACCACAACAAACTGGATTAGTTTTTCTCACAGAGCTGTGGGCAGCTTATCATGGTTTCTCGGTATCTCTCTCTTTCAGCCCCCAGCCAATTCAGCAGTTTTTTAAAAAAATTCATTAAGTGTTCAATTCAAAATATGATTATTGTGTTAAAGGCGATGTCCTAGCGGGGGAAGAAAAAGGTGGTTATAAAGCAATTTCTGCCTCTAGAAACTTTCTGTCTGGGTTCCAGGCGAATGTGCCACGCTCAGTCATTGTTAACTTTGTTGGTGTGAACATTTATGATCTAGGCCTTGCTCCTGGTGCTTTATGTGAATTAACTCATTTAATTCCTATAATAGCCACATGAAGGAAGTTCCATTATCACCCTCAGATTATGGATGAGGTAACCAAGGCTAATAGAGACATCGAGAACTTTTTCCAAGGTAAAACAGCCAGCCTGTAGTATAGACAGTGTATGAGATGAATTGTCCCTCCAAAATTCTCTCATCGAAGCCTTGGCCCCCGGTACCTCAGAAGGTCATGGTGCTCGGAGTTGGGGTGTTTTAATACATAAGTAAGTTAAAATGAGGCCATGAGGGTGGGCCCTCATCTCATATGACTGGTGTCCTTATAAGACGAGGAAATGTGGACATAGTTAGGTAGAAAGGGAAGAAAGACCATGTGAAGCCACAGAGAGAAGATGGCCGTCCACAAGACAAGGAGAAAGGCCTCAGAAGAATTCAATGGGGCCAACACATTGATCCTGGATTTCTAGCCTCCAGTACTGTGAGGAAACACATTGCTGTGGTTTGAGCCACCCACTGCATGGAACTTTTTTATGTCAGCCCTAGCAAACAAACAGACAGGATGCAGACTCAGACTGGCTGATGTAAGTGTTTACGCTCTTACCATGCAGAACTCGGTTATGTCACCTCTTTTAATTTACTAACCACATAAGAGAGGTGCAAGCATGTGGCAGTAGAGATTCAAAGGACAGAGTAATTGACTCTCTGATGGTTGGGGGGGGGGAAAGGGCTCCTATATAAAGAGGTACTTGAGATGGTCCTTGAAGATGGGAAGGATTTGGACAAATTCTGACAGTGGGGGAGAAGGCATTTCAAGTGGAACAAACAGATGGAACGAGAGAGCTGTAGTCAGAAAGCGTGGGGTAAATTTGTCAAGCCAGGAGCTGTCCTGGCCTGGACGGAGTGCTGGGTATGATAAGTTAACACAGGGGGCGGGAGACTTTTAACCCTTTCTTATTATTTTTTTGGTACCGTCTGCCTCTTCGATAACATGGCCAATTCCGTGGATGTCTTTGCAGAATAATGTTTTAATTGTCTTAAAAATATTTAAAAAATTGTTTGAAAACAGTTGTCAAAATAAGTATTAAAAATCGATAATTAAAAAACACATGTGCTTCTTTATGAATGGACTGGATGAGTCGATCCAGTGGTAGGTCTAAGAACCACCATAATTTTGAAGTAAGGATGTGCACGTGTGGCATGTTGAGATGTCTGCTGTATATGCCGCATGAGAGGAAAAGGTTTGGAATGTCTGCTGAGAAAAGCATAAAGGCTACAATTACTTAATGTGCTTTGTGGCCTCGTTCACAATCAAAAGGAACGCTAGACTTCAGTTAGAGATTAGGAAAAATAAAGATCTACTTTTTTCCCACCCGAATTCATAGACCCCTGGCCTCGAGCAATGGTTTTGTTTTTTTTAAAAAGATTTTATTTATTTATTCGACAGAGACAGAGACAGCCAGCTAGAGAGGGAACACAAGCAGGGGGAGTGGGAGAGGAAGAAACAGGCTCTCAGTGGAGGAGCCTGATGCGGGGCTCGATCCCATCACGCCGGGATCACGCCCTGAGCCGAAGGCAGACGCTTAACCGCTGTGCCACCCAGGCGCCCCTCGAGCAATGGTTTTTAATTTCTCTGGGTTTCTTCACTTCTTCTAGAATCTGATGCAAGTTGTAGATCTTCCTGCCTCCCACTTTTGAAAAATAATTATAATTAAAAAAGCACATACACATGTAACCCAATTCTGCATGCAATTTGAGAAGAGAAGTGGACTCCTAGTCTAGAAAGATACCAGACTGGAAAGACAGGTTCAGGCTATATTATAGAGGGTCGTGAATAATAATTAAGACTTTGTACTGAAATCGATAGCTAGCGATAGCTAATGAGAAGGTTTTCAGTAGCAAAATAATGCAATTGGAGATGTGCTCTCAGAAGACTTACCATGAACTATTTCTTGAAAAGTCAAATAATCTCATCTTGATGGTCCCTTAATTTAGTTGTTACAAATGTATGCATCGTTTACTTTTAAATACCTGCATGATCCTAATAATGCATTTTCCATGGAATTTCTTCAGTCATGCAGTTTTCTTGCTTACTAACTTGTGGACAGTCGATAGTATAAGAAACTCCAGCAGAGCCTGCATCGAAAGCATGGGTGACCACCGTATCTCAGGTGTGGTGTTCATGGTCATGCCTGGGTACTGAACCATTGATCACCGGCCAAGTATTCAATCCAATTTATTTGTTAAAATGGCTGGAACAACTAGACAAGTACCACTACAAATGCTTAACCACAGAGCTGGCTTAACCACTCATCCATCAATTGATTTTTTTGTAGCCCATATGACAGCCGAGAAACATGAGAATAACCTCCCAGCAGTTCGTTCATTGGCATTGCACAGACTTGGCTGCGCAGGTGAGAGAGCGCCTTTCCTTTTCTCCCTGGTGCCATCTGCAGCGGGATCTATCACAACACTCCCGGAGGGGGGAGTGGGTCACAGTCTCTGATGCAGAGTGAGGGTCTGGAAGAACCTTTCAAAACTCAGCACCCTGGGGCTCAGCCTTAGAGAGAATTCATGGTCAAAGAAGACAGTCCTGGGGAAGTCAGCCAAATGCTTGACTCCACTTTGCAAAAGCCACTTGGGGATCCGTAGCAACAACCATGGGAAGCCTCTGACTTCTGTTTACTTCCATCCCCCCCTGCAGGGATTCTCGAGTAGTGTCCCCATAATCCTTGGCCAAACCTCTCTGGGATCCTAGGCTGGCCCTGTTTTCAACTCCAGCTTCCCCTTTTAGTTCTCTCACTTCTTTGTTACGTAGATAGACCAAGGCTTTCTCCAGCTGGGAGGAATCCTTCCTCTTTTTTTTTATATAATAATTTTTTATTATATTATGTTAGTCACCATACAGTACATCCCTGGTTTTTGATGTAAAATTCCATGATTTATTACTTGCGTATAACACCCAGTGCACCATGCAATACGTGCCCTCCTTAGAGAAGGGGGAATGAACCATGAGAGACTATGGACTCTGGTGATGGGTATTAAGGAATCCTTCCTCTTTTATTTTTTTTCATTTTTTATTTTTTTGCTGTATTTATTCCATGTTTTATTTATTTTTTATTTTTTTAAATGATTTTTTATTATATTGTGTTAGTCACCATACAGTACATCCCCGGTTTCCGATGTAAAGCTCGATGCTTCATTAGTTGCGTATAACACCCAGTGCACCATGCAATACGTGCCCTCCTGAAGGAGGGGAGACAGAATCCCTGCTGGCAGTTGGAGGACTGTCTGTGAAGGGCTGGATCCTGAGGGGGCTGTGAACAAGGCACATTAATCATTTTTGTCTTTGTGTCGCAAAGTCTGAAGGCTGGTCAAAGTGAAGGCACCTTGGAAGCCATGAATTTACGGATGAAGAGAGAGATGGTTTCAGAGAGGTGAAGTCACTTCCCTCACTCTTTTGGCTGTAAGTGACAGAAAAACTTCAACTTGAGTCAGAAAAGGACATATGTTGGCTTCTAGAACTAAAGAGCCCTGGCATAGTAGAGTCTTCAGGAGTAGCTGGATCCAGGTGTTAACATGAATTTACCAAAATGTTTTGTTTCATCTTTCTGTTCTCTGTTGAACTTGTTTCCTGGGTAGCTACTTCCTATGCGGTAACAATGTTGGTCTGCAACAGCTCCGTGTTACAGTCTCAACAGAGAGAATGCGCTTCCCCTTTCGTGGCTCCAGGAAAAGTTCCAGGGTAGAAACTTTGGTTCAGAAGAGGCCATGCGCCCATCCCTGAAGCAACCTCTCTGATTGTGATTGGCCGTGCCTAATTCTTGCTCTTGTTTCTGGAACTAGGATCCAGTGAGCATGTGTGCATTGGGGAGAGAGAGATGTTTGAAGAAAACAAAATGCTATTAGTAGACAAAGGGTTGAAAGGATATTTGGCAGTAAGAAAAAGAAAAAAAATGCCCAAAGCCTTGCAGCCTAGTTGCTGGCAGAGGGTTGCTGCCCGAACAAGATGCTGCAGGTCTCCTGTGGTAGCAGTCAATTACTGTTCTCCTGTGAGGGCTCCCGGCCAACATGGCTGAAGTACTGAGGATTTCAGTGGAACTCCTGGACTGACGCTTCCAAATGTTGAACCTCTGTGTGGTTCAGCTTGCCAGCCTGGCTTCTTCACTCTGGGTTAGTTGGGAACCTGGGTTCCTCTGTCCCCACCTGCGGACGTGGCTAGATCATTTCTCTGGGACCTATTTCCTGTCTTACTCTTTCTAGGCTGGTCTCCCAGGTACTGGGTTTCACTTTGCTGTTTTCTTGGACGTGATACTCGCTCTGTTTGGCACTCCACCTGTTCCATGCCGGGCTTCCAAAAACAATGTCGCCAGTCCTGCTTGATTGGTTTGGTTCTCCTTGTATTTCAGTACCTGCTTGGAATTGGGCTAATTTTGTGGCACCTTTGCTTGGACTTAGGTAATTTGTCAAGACCTCATTGTGGTTGCCATTTCTGCACCCATATTTGCCTGCATACAACTCTGTATCCCTAGAACTTGACTCCTATGCACCTTACATGTTTAGTAGAATTCATCAGTGAACCCATCTGGGCCTACTCCTGTCTGTTTTGGAAGGTTATTAATTATTGATCCAGTTTCTTTAATGGATATCTGCCTATTTAGATTGTCTATTCAAATCGTATTTCTTAATTGAAGAATTCCATACAATCCAAATCAGGTTAGGGGATCTCATGCCATAAGACAACTGCCTGCATTTGTCGAATTCCTTCTTTGTGCTAAGCACCAGTGGACACGGCAGGAAACTAGGAAGATCATAATACCCGACCCAGGAATTTTAAAGTATATAGAAAAAAATGCATAAGAAAATACTTATAATTAATTAATTATAGTTCTGACAGTATAATGGCACAACAGAAGAGCGCAGAATGCCATGAGAAGAGGATTTAAATTAGACCAAATTAAAGAAGGGCTTGCAGAAAAATTTCCCACCCGTCTGATAGGCCTTGGTCACTCAGCCAGGCTTATGCCAGAGGTCCTGAGCACCCAGCACCATGAGTTCCCAAAGGACCCGTGAAATCTCCGCTGCTGATACTTTCTCTCTCTTATTCAATTTTTCATTTCCAGAATAAAGAACTTGTAGATTGACGTATGCCCAGACTTCTGTACTCTGCTCCATAACCTTGAGTTGGGGAGAAAGAATGGCCCCTCTTCCAAGCTTCTTAGTATTGAACATCCCTTCCCCTTTCTTTTGTCCCCTCAATTCTAGGGGTGATAACTGTTTCCTGATGTTTCCAATATCTGGCTAGCCCACCAACGTTTTTTTGTCTTTTGTTCTTTTAACAATCGTGCAATCTATTCTTTGTATTCAATCTGCTCTCTTTGAAATGCCCAACATAATTTCTGCTTTTCTAATTTGATCCTGACTGATACAAAAGTCAAAATATATGTGTTTCAGTCTCAGCGGAACTTGATCTCTCTATGGGGAGCAGCTGTTGTGCAAAGATGTTGTTTTAGGGGGAGAAGTGGGGTCTGGTTATAGCTCAGCCAATGTTTCGTAGTTCGACCTGAGGCCAGCCGCTTTGCCTCTGTGGGTCTCCATTTGTTCACCACCAAATGAGGGGTTGACTTCACCACCTGCAGGGTTTCTTCCACCTAAACGTTCTGTGGTTCTGTGGTTTGATCATTTTAGCCTCACTTCAGATTTCTTGTGAGCAGTCCACTAGATCTTCCAATTCTCTTTTTAGCGGATCTGTTTATACTTCCTAATCATTTTAGAAAACTCTTCATTTTTACAGGCGTTATTTTTCCTCCCGAGAGCAACCTCCCTACCCTAATTGCAGTGAAGTCATCTTTTGGCTAGACTGGTTTTCTCAAAGAGAATCTAGTCATCCTAGATAAAATTACTCCTCTCTCTCTAAGAGAGCTTAAGGATGGCTTTGCTTCACATCGTGGTTCAATGAACTCCTAAACTCTTCTCCACCCCTCTGAGTTTTGCGCTAAACCACTTGCTCTCTTAGTACGAAGCTACACGTCTCAGCAATTATTGCGGGCAAGTCAGTATTCTGTCTACACACTCTTCTCGACATGGAGCAATAATAGCAATCATAAAAAGAGTAGACCAAATGTGTAACAGATGCCAAGTGCAAATTGAGGTGAATGATTGTGGATAAAGAACTGCCATCACCTACATCACAAACATAGCCAGCTGGTATCTGAGACATAATTTATATGGAAATGTGGAATACACCCTCAACCTCGAGCACTAAAGTAAAATAAATATTGCATTATAATGTTGATGAAACCAATAATACACTCAGGATAACCCCTGCCAGTTGCAAACACGTATGCCTTTTAGAACTTGGTTCATTTCTGTGCCAAATTGGCCCAGTTCTAAGCTTGGGGAGCAATACCAGAATCTCGGGCCAACACGGCTGAAACAGTTCTGGGGTCCTCATCAGTGGAAAACACCCTTCAGTGAGGTGACATGTGCCTTTCACTGGTGCTGTAGCAGCCGCTAAGTTAGAGATTGAAGTTTTTGCCAAGGGGCTGGCAAAGAAAAGAAAGAGAACACAGCGGTGGACCACAGGGGAGATTTTTGTCTATTTCCAGGCATTCTGTAGTCATTCATTTTCATTGATTAATAACTCTGATTTCCAGGCAATAACAATGGAAGAATGTTAATTTTTCAGTGTCCAGTTTAGGTACCCCAAACTATGCTTTGGATGGGCTTTATCCCTTGTCCTGAGAGGAAGCAGATGTGGAAATGCACATACTCGCTGAGAAGGCAAATCTTTCCCGTTTCTGGGTTGAGTACGAACATCAGCACTAGTCTCTTAGGGGATTTTTTTAGGGCCACTTAACCACTTTGACACCTTGCCATAGATTGGGGAAAATGTCAAAAGGAAGAGGGTCTTGAGTTTGGATACCAAATACAGGGCGATCTTTTCCAGCTTTAGATCCATGAAGGGAGACAGTGCCTCATGTTCTAATGTTTACTATTATTTTGGAGCCAGAGATCTTGATTCCTTCAATTTACATTGTCATCTTCTAGTTATTTTCCTTTCAAACCTCTCAGAGACTCTTCTAGCTACCCTACAAGTCATTCCACAAGATACTCTATTGGGAAAGAGTTTAGAGTTTATTGACATCAAATACTGTGAATGGCATTAATGGTATCAAGTGTTCTTGGTCTTATTAAATGGTGCTCCTTTGAGTGATTGTCTGGTGATCCATAGGGGTCATAGTACCCCTTAGGAAGAAAGAGACACGGTGGTATTAAGTACTGGATCCCATTCTCAGGTCCAGACAATATTGTTCAGCTAATAAAGTTTATTTCTGTCTATTGGTCTTCTTTTTTTTTTCTTTTCCCTTAAGGGATCTCTTATCTCCTTTCCTTTTCTCTCAGCCTGGTATCCTCATTTTCATTCTCCCTTCAAAAATCTTTCAATAATGGATCTAATAAACTCCTTTACATTGAGTTATGTCAGGCAGATGGGACTTAAATGTGTCCATTATCATAATCAGTTGAGATAAGAGATAAGAAAGCATGATGGGGGAAGTACCCAGAGTAGTGCACATTTAAAAGGAAATAAACTCATAAATGGAAGAAGTAAGTGTCTAATTACAAAATGGGAGACATCAGTGAGTTGGCAGAAATGTTTTAAAACCCCAGAATCATTGTACCTCCCTGACCATCCACCCATTCATGGGTAATCTTGCCCAACTCTAGTAGCCTCAGCTACCGACATTGAAACTGATATCCAATTCTAGGAGTTTGGTCTTTTGGGGGCCCTTCACTCTGAATTGACATTATGAGAATCTGCATTTCTTGTGGGGTGGAGATGGCCCACTTTTACTTGGGAAAGTCACTGGTCTCATTGTATATATAACTGTTATGCTGAAAAAGCATGTAACGAAACACATTTGATTTTTTTTCCTTCCACCTCACCTTTATTTTATTTGTTTTATTTTTAAAGATTTTATTTATTTATTTCATCAAGGGAGAGAGAGAGAGCACACAAGCAGGGGGAAGGGCAAAGGGAGAGGAAAAGGGAGAAGCAGACTCCCCACTGAGCATGGAGCCCGATGGAGGGCTCCATCCCAGGACCTTGAGATCATGACCCAAGCCGAAGTCAGAAGCTTAAGCTACCCAGGCAGCCCCCACCCCCCAACCCCCACCCCATAGTATATTGTATGGAGGAATCTTTCATAAGGCCTCTGGATGAAAACTTTTCAGGTCCCTGGACTTTTCTAGTCATTCTTATGTAATGGACATCCTTACAATAACTTTACAGCATGAAGATGGTCTCTTTGAATAATCAGAATGTCTAGAAGACATCAATCAAAATTATGGAGCTCATTTGAAGTGAAATTATCTCTGTATGTGTAACTCTTGAGAAAAGGTAGTTTTCTGAAGCTCTCAAAGTGGTTCCATGAAGCCTCCTTCACTGGGCTTTAAGGAGAAAAGGTGATACCCCTTCCCTCACTCCCTTAGGGAATTAGAGACTCAGAAAAGCAACAGCTCTTTTTAAGGAAACATCCCCGTTCTCTTCACATTATGTCCAACTTTTCTAGCTTAGGCATTGCTGAAGGGTCAAGAGTATGGAACGAGTTCTCCGTCATTTCTTTGAAAATTGTATGTTTGAGTATTTGTCTCCCACTCACTTTGATTAACTGATTTCATCTTAGAGATATTTTAGTTGAAATGAAGACAGGAGTAGTCCCATTCTAACATCCTCTTTTATCAGTTATCTGGTCTTTCCCTTAGTGGTTTCACTTTGTTTTGTTGTTGTTGTTGTTGTTGTTTTTAAAGATTTTATTTATTTATTTATTTAACAGAGACAGCCAGCGAGGGAGGGAACACAAGCAGGGGGAGTGGGAGAGGAAGAAGCAGGCTCACAGCAGAGGAGCCTGATGTGGGGCTCGATCCCAGAACGCCGGGATCACGCCCTGAGCCGAAGGCAGGCGCTTAACCGCTGTGCCACCCAGGCGCCCCAGTGGTTTCACTTTGTAAGTTGGAGTTGGTAGGGTCCCACTGATCAGAAATGTTGGGTACTCTCTATTCTGTGGCTGCAAGCACAGAATTGGTATTTTCTGTCCAAACAATGCCTGCATGGATTAAGAAAGACAGTCATTGATCAGACACATCTGTTAGATATCATAGAGACTTAAATTTGCTGCTAATTTAAATGTTCCTTTCGGCATTTAAGTTCCATGGTGTAGTCTGTAAAGTCTTTATAATCATGGATCATGATTCTTTAAGTGTTGTTCTTATTCCCTGGAAAACCAAAATAAGAACTATTTTAGTTATAATTTTACAGAGGGAAGAGTGAATCAGAGATATTCTTTCCACTGTGCCAATGAAAAACATACTAAAATCAGCCCTTGGTCTCCTTTCACCAGTGCATTGTTTCCACAGCTACAACTTATTACATTCTATGCCAACATAGGCTCATCACTGTTTTCTACTTAACTGCTGCAGTGCTGGGGGTGATAGTGTTGGGTGAGGGCGAGGCGATCATCACAGCTTACGGTAAATGCAAAATGGAACATAGGAACTGTCACACTCCATTCTAGCAGGTCATTGGTCAACATGAGTGTTTCTCTTTCATGTCCATCTTATCTTATTTTTGCAAAGGGCCATTCTCTAAAATTCTGCAAATATGTGTCAGACTTTCTGGATTCCCTAAAGTTTATGGCAACCTTTTTGTGTTATTTCACACATCTGCTGATGAATCTTTTATTAAACTTAGCCTAGAGAGAATGACAAATTCAGTCAACTGTCCAAAAGGCTAGGCTTAATTGTAAAGAAACCGGCATTTATACTCTTATTCAGCAGAGCACTTGGTAAAGTCCTTTGTTGATAAAAATATTCAGCTTTATCATCGATAACTATGGTTCTATTTTTATACTTTGCTTTTATGTGCCTTCTCATTATGAATGATATTCCTCTAGTAATGACCAAAGATCAGCATGGGTGGTAGTGAGGTGATTGGTGTGAGGCCAATGCAATCAGTTAGAATTCAGACATAAAAAAATATAATGAACTTAATTATGAGACAGTAAATCTTTTGATTTAATGGATGCATGAATAGTGAATCTGTACACTGCTGGTGATGGCTTTAAACTATGTACACAAATTCTATGATACTCCTCCCTGCAAGAAGTGGAATTTAATTCTCCTGCCCTTGAGAGTGGGGGACATAGTGACTCACTTCCAGTGAATATTGGGCATGATGGTATATTAACTTTGTAAAAGGCAAGGCAACTTCCGCCGGGCTCTCTTGGGTCTCTCAGCCTGGAGGAAGGCAGCATGATGGTGCGAGAACACATCAGCAGCCCATGGAAGGGCCATGTGGCAGAGAACTGAGTCTTCCTGTCAATGGTCATGTGAGTGAGTTGTCTTGGATCCCCCAGCTCCAGTCAAGCCTTCAGATTATTGCAGCCGCAGCTGATACCTTGACTGTAATGTCACGAGGGACTCAGAGCCAGAGGGGCTTAACTGAACCTTTTTTTGAACTTGCTGACACATAGACTCTCTGAGGTGATAATTGTTAAAAGCCTTGAAGTGTTGAGGGTAAATTGTTAGGCAGCAATAGATAACTGATACATCTCGGAGCCAAGCAATATTTCTTCTATGTCTCTGAAATGGAGATTCATTGAAGTCGAATTGAGTTGAAGATTCACGCAGGTCCTAGTGATAAAAAGGAGGAAAGGTTGTTCATTTAGCATTAGATGGTTGGATCGCATTAGGAAGAGAATTGGTTGGCCTAAAAGTAGAGTCTTTGGGAAAGTTGCAAACAGCAGTAAAAATTATCGGAGGATTAGTAAAGATCACTGAAACTATTGAAGAAGGCAACTGGTAACAAGAGATTTTTGATATTGATGGTAAAAGGAGAAAATAGAACACATTTTCAAGGGCATTTTCATTTACCGAAAATAGAATCTTAGGGACATTCACACACTAGATTTGGCAGTGAACATATTCAAAATAGAAAAACTTAATTCAAACCCCATTCGAATATCCCAGCAGAATTGAGGAATGCCTCTACTTGCTGTAAGAAGATTCTTCCCTAGTTCCCCAGGGTCTTGCGCTATCCCTTGAAGTTTCCTTGCACCCTGCCTACACCTAAATGATGATGAAGGTCTTGACTAGGGCCTTTATCTCTCCTTGAACTTCTTAATTTGAGAGTATCCTCTTTTTCTTGCTGGTAGAGTCCTTGGAGATTTTCCTGAAACCCACAGGGTTGCCCCTTTGTCTACAGGCAGGGATGGAGCCTTATCAAAGGTGGGGCCACATCATTTCTGTCGGTGGCCCAGCAGCGTGTCCAGCCCGCAGTAACTCGTTAATACAAGTTTGATAAATATGTAAACAAACAAACTCAGAGGTTTTGGAATCGAAACAAATAAGAAGCAAGGGAGTGAGAGGAAACATGCTCATCAAAGCAGTGTGTTCTGTATGAATCTAAGAAGCAATACACTCCACTTCCCGTATTATGGAACTTGGGCATAATACAGAAAGCTGTGTATCTTTCCATTCTTTTCAGATAAAACGTGACCTGTAAGGGTAAGTTTTGGGTTTAAGAGCCTTCTTCTCTCTTTCCAGTTTTCTCTTTCCAGTTTTATAAACTTAAGAAAGGCATTTAAACTTTTGTATCCTCAGTTCCTTCATCTTCAAAACGGGGATAACCAAACCTGTATCTAAGTGTCGCTGTAAGGGTTAATGAGGTTATGTTTCCAAAGCATTTAGTGCAGGGTCAGACACCGGGACGGGGCTCAGTAAATAAATGCTTTTGTGTTTTGTGGGTTTTTTTCAAGGCATGATGATTTCCCAAAAGACATACTAAGTTGAAAATTAGGTCCACATAAAAGCTTAAGCCAGTATATGCTATGGATAATCTTTCCTCCTTTATTCTACATTATAAATCTTATACTTAAAGCACGTTAGTCCTGTCTGAGTTCCGTACTCTTGGGTGATTACTCCCTCAAGAATTATGTTGGGCATTTCCACCCTGGCCTCCTTCCTGTGGCAGCTAGGCTGCTTCCTTAGGCTCTTGGCGCTTCCTGTTGTCTCTTGTCTCCACAGCTCTTCTCTCAGATATTAACATGTCTCCATGATTCACTTTGCTCAGCAAGTGTAACATGTTCACAGAGGTCTTCCCCTTACCCCGCTTTACTTTCCTTCATAACCCTTATTGCTGCCTGGTACGTAGGCATATTTACTTCTTGGTGTATTATCTATCTGTCTTCCTAATCCCATTGTAAGACCCAGCAGTGCAAGAGATTTTGCTGTGTTCCCTGCAGAGGCCCAGCTTATAGAATAGTGCCTACCACCTGATGGGTACACAATCAATACTTGAAGGATGAATGATCGAATAAAATTCTAGGAGTTGGGAGGTTAGCAGTGTGTGATATTATACCCCCAATGACAGCTTACAGACTAGCTACCTGCATTTGTCCATTTGTTCTTTCCCACCCGAAATACCCTAACTCTAAATTACTAACTCCATATTTTCAAACGCCATGTTTTTTAAAAAGATTTTATTTATTTGAGAGAGAGAGAGCGAAAGTGAGGGTGGGGGCAGAGGGAGAGGGAGAAGCAGACTCTGCACTGAACAGGGAGCCTGATGTGGGGCTCGATCCCAGGGCCCTGAGACCATGACCTGAGCCAAAGGCAGATGCTTAACTGACTGAGCCACCCAGGTGCCCATAAACTCCATGTTTTTAAAGTTAATCTTCGACTCCCAGCCCCGACTCTCAACTTCCCCCAGAAAGATTTCTTCATTCAGTGCAATTTACATCAATATATCCCTTCTTTGACATCCCTTAGGATAGATCCTGATGGATGAGAAATGATTGAACGGGAGAAGCTATGTGATGGATCGCCTATGTTTAGGAAGGATAGGTGGATGCAATCTCTATTAAATTGCTTTAGCCCAACAGTTTCATGAGTAAGCACAAGTACCTATATAGTGCCCTGGTGTTCGCAGCTGTGTCTTCCTCTTAGAGCTTCCTACGCTGGCCCCGCAGGTGAGGGGGGCATGTATCCTGCATGACTCAATTTCAAATACCTTCACGTTCTGATTAGATAAGGGAAAGAATATATATGATGTCATAATTCTATTCCAGACCCAGGAGACCTAGAAGATGACTCAGTCATCATGCAGAGAGGTAGTGGGAATGTGAGGCATTTCCCAAGAGCCAGAGAGTGAACAGAAATTTGGCTCTAGGATTAGATGGTCTGGGTTCAAATTCTGCTTCTCTTCCTCAATGAGCTCTGTGTTCTTGAGCATTTTACTTCATTTTTTCAAAGTTCAGTTTTCTCCTGTAAAAAATGGGAATAGTATTTGGCCAACTTACCCCATAACGATGATCCAAGGATCCAATGACTTGTTGTCTGAAATGGCTTCATGAAATATTAAGAGTTTTCTATTAAGTGAAATTTACCTTGGTTTTTGTGCCCCGATGCTGTGGTTTCAGCAGACAGCTTCTGCATCCTGTAACTAGGCAAACACGGTGGGTGTGGTAAGGGCTTCGACAGAACTAGAAGCTGCTGAGCTTGTTGGCCTTGACAAAGTACCACAGACTTGGTGGCTTCAATGGTGGAAATTTCTTGTCTCACAGGGCTGGAGGCCAGAAGTCCTAGGTCAAGGTGCGTGCAGGGTTTGTCTCTGCGGGGGGCTGTGCAGGGGAATCTGTTCCATGCCTCTCTCTGAGGTTCTCGTGTTTTCCCAGAAAACATCTTTGGCATTTCTTGGCTTCAGTATACTCCTGTGATAACTTTGTGCTGGTTTCCCGGATAGCAGGGGCACGCCGAGGAAGAAAGAAGAGCGGCCTGCCCCCATGGGAATGAACGCTCTCTCACTCCTGTTTTTGTTTTTTTTTTTAAGATTTTTTTTTTTTTTTATTTGACAGAGACAGCCAGCGAGAGAGGGAACACAAGCAGGGGGAGTGGGAGAGGAAGAAGCAGGCTCCTAGCACAGGAGCCTGATGTGGGGCTCGATCCCACAACGCTGGGATCACGCCCTGAGCCAAAGGCAGACGCTTAACGACTGCAGCACCCAGGCGCCCCTCTCTCACTCCTGTTGTTCAGAATTGCTGAAGGTGATTAAGCAGAGTAACTTTTAGTGGGTTTTACCGTTGTTGTTAAACCCACTATAGACAATGCACCCCCTGATTGCCAGCACCCAGGGCCAGCTGCTCCCACTTCCCTGCTCTTGATAAACCACCACCAGACCTGCCCAGATATATCTCAGCTCAGCAGCAGGAGCAGCATGAGTAATTTCCCAGGACGCCCCTCGGTCCCTATGCAAATAGGTTCACCAGGACTCATCTACGAATGAGCACACACGCCCAGATAGGCTTGCTAAGAAACATGATCCAGAACTTGTCCAAGAGAGTACAAATGGCCTTCCAAAGACGTACTGGGGTACGGTTTAACAAGCCCACCCAAAGACCAGTTAACTGTCTGTGGGAATGTAGCTTTCACGGCTCTGCTCTTCTATTATGAATTAAAGACTCAGCCTCTGTGAAGTTACATGTTAACCTGTAGGTCTTGTCCGGCAGAGACGCAAATAATTCTTGTCCAGTAGAATAGATAACCCCTTTAAGGCATATACTTAGCAGTATTAATCTAATAATTACTCTTTCTTAAATGCCTATAAATATCCAGTTCCTCAAAATACTCTTTTAATCAAATTTATCATCTTAACGGGGCCATAATTAATGAGTTAATACAACTTTGACACTAGTCAAAAGGCACTGATCTGTATTCGAAGGATGCACTCAAGCCGCATCCCACTTTTTATAGTGTATGGCTTGTTTCCACTAGAACTGCAAATGTTCTGAAGTTTAGGGGATGAAGACACAGATATTTCTTCTGCTGAAAATATTTCTACCTCTTCTGTCCTTCTCACTCCTGCCCTTGTCAGTGCCTCTTCAGGTCAATGCCTCTTCAGGTCAATGCTCCGCGCTCCTTTACTCAATGTGAGAAAGAGCAAAGGAAGAGGGAGAGGGTAAGTTTTGTTCTAACACATGCACAGGAGCATTTAGAAGAAAACTTGTGAGGATGTGAGGGCGATCCGGCTGTGACATCTGTCACCCCACTGATCGCCAGGGTTGGTTCGACCGATCTGGCTGGCTAGACAGGGGTCCCCATCCTCCCTCACCACTCTATGCAACCCTGGCGAAGCAGCACCCTCAGTCAAGGAGGACGACCGTTCTGGATAGAGGAGGACTGGTCTTCGGTCAAGGGCGTGGGAGTATCTGCGATCCCCTGCTGGAACCTCCAAAGAAGCTCTCAAGGTCCATTTGTAGGAGAACATAGGGTAGTCAAGCTTCCAAGACTCCAGACACCTCCAAATGAAGCGCTGCATACAGCAGTCTGCATTTCTTTTAAAATAAATAAAATAAGTAAATAAAAGAAGAAAACTGTTTGGAGTAGAAAGTATGGATTTGCCCCACTATCTGAAAGTAGAGTGTCCCTATGAACCTTTCATAAGCCAAGATGGCGTAAAGCGAAGAAGCAATTACCATTAATGTATCTGGAATTTTTTTGAGTGCTCCCAGGCCCCCAAATAACCTCTCCTAGGCTTTTCTGATACCCTAGAACACATCTTGCTAACGGATGCACAAAATAAAGCGAGATAAAGCACAGGTGCTCACAGACGCATTCAAAGCTCTGGCGGGTTGATGCTGAGTGCTGAGAGCGGCTCGCGGGAAGGAAAGTGTGGGGCTGCTGTCCGGCTGCTGGGGATCTGCGCTGTCTCTCTGCGGGTTCACTGCAAAGCAAAACCTACATGCTATTTTTGCTTTTCACCTTTTTCTACAGAAGCAAACATCCTCTTGGGATTTCTTTCAGTTATCGAAAGCAGGTACTAATGTAGGTCTTTTGTAAAAGTGAAATGCCGTTAACACGAACTTTCCAAAAACAGGGGGTACCTGTCGAGTGAACCATCTTCCAGCTGTGCAGTATACTTGACACTTGATGAATGTTAATTTCTGGGCAGTTGGTGCCTGAATAGGGAGAGGGGCTATTCAGTCTTACTGATGGAAAACCCAGAAAAGTGACTAACGGGGGGGGGGGTGCGGTATGTCACCAGAAATTCATTCCTTCTAGAACTTTTTCCAGGATTCCTGAGCATGCAGCTTCCTGTTTTTTTCCAAAAACCTAACCAAGGGGACTGCTCATGAAGAGAGAGGGCAAATTCTCCATTTCATTGAAATTAAAATGTCTTTTTCAAGCTCCCAATTGGTCATTGCTGTGTGCATTGCCAGGTTTTGGTTATGTAAGGGGATGTCAAAATGGAATCTTTCGTAAAGACCCTTATGCACTAAACATCAGACCATAAAGTGAGTTGCAGCATATTACCCTGTAGGATTTCAAAGAAGAGAATTGAAACTCAATTCCTCCCCTAACCTCATCCTGACTATAAAAGGGTCTAGGTAGGAGGAGATAATGGAAGATTTGTGACAAGGTTTCTTTGAAGGGAGTTGTGCTGAGCCCTACCCACCATCTCTTCCCTAAGAGAAGGGGCAAGGGATGCTTCCGCTTTAGACAGAGGCTGTACCAGAACTACTCTGAGAGCTTGTCTTGTGTCCCCTGAACTCAGAGCACACATGGGTTCTTCGATTTTAGCTTATTAGTAAAAAGTAGTCCTTCTGTGTTCATCTCCATGAGTGAAGTAAACCTCACCTGCCCTGTGACTTATCACTCTACCGTGTGACTTGTTTCGTAACGGGATGTTAACAGATGTGATTCAAGCAGGTGCTTGGAATACACTTGCGTGGTTGGCCATGCCCTCCTAGCGCCTCTGCCTTTGACGTTAGAAGAATATGCCTGGTTAGTCCCCTGGTCCCAGGAGAATGAAAGACATACGAAACAGATCTTCAGCTCCAACCAATATATAGGTACAAGTACAAACTATTGTTCTTTGAACCCACCAAAATGTGGGGTCGTTCATTATGCAGTATCATCGCGGTCCTCGCTGACCAATATTTTTAGCTAACTGCTTTGATGGTAGAGAAAAGAGGGGTTGCTGCTTGCTGCATTGGAATCGGCCCCCACTCTTGGTTTGTCTGAAGACATGCCCCATTGTTTTCTGGGCGTCGACTGTGTGCTGTGTGCTGGAAAGAGACTCAGCATGGGGATGGTGTCAGGCAAGGCTGGGGGATTTGGCTGGGAAAGAGACCATGATCCCTTATTTGATTCAAACTGTTTATCACTCGCATGGCAAGAACCAGAGTAGCAAATGTGCTCGTTTTCTGTGTCCCTTGTTCCACCGGACGACACCAGAGCGAAAGGGGCTGGCTGATCACATGAATGATAAGGCATTCTTGGTACTGCCGAGCCCAGGCGGGCCCCGCTGTAGCTAAGCAATTTTACAGCCTGCAGCTGTACCCTAAGTGGGAGTGCGACAGAAAGCCTCATACCTTGTTGGAATCCAGGAGGCAACGAGGAGCTGTCTCATGACAGCCTCCTGGGAAGATAGGGAGGCAAGTGAAAGATGGTTCTCGCAGCAGTTCCTTCCACTCCGTATATTATCATTAGTCTTTCAGCTCAAAAAAGTGTTTGAATGGACTGCTACCAGAAGTATTTTCAGACTCCGAAGCTACAAGCACATTTTCGAGTGCCAAGATGAAATCTACTGTAATAATAAAAAAAGTACTAGCTCCATTTATAATTACAGAGATGATCAGAGATCTTTTTAAGGCATAGCCATGGATAGAAGTAATCACAATGCAGAAAAAAGTTTCCCTTTGCTTGTGCAATATGTATATTTTTCTCACAAAAAGACTTGCTTCTAGGCTGCTGTGAATAAAATATCTTCCAGATCAAGGTTCAAATCTAATAGTGCATTTTGGCAGACACTCCGTGGTGGAGTTGGACTTTGGGAAAAAAGAATTTACTGCTTTTAGGAGAGATAATACAAATACAAATTGTAGTCAATATTTGCATAAAAGTGCAGACAGTGTTTATTCAGGGTTGAAACAAAGCACAGACAATTCTATGGAAGGTTTGGCTGTCCTGTCCGTATTTTGCAAAATGCTATTCAAACAGCATCTGATGTCTTTTCTATTGACATCAAAGTAATTGTCAGGAAATTTTTCTTGTATTTCAGGCATTTATATTGTTTGAACTGAGCAATTAAAGGATTTTTGTGATCTTATTGGCATTTAGTAGTCTTCAAATACTCTCACGTTCAAAAAGCCCATTGGCTCTCTTTAACAAATCTTCAGTTTTATTTGAAGCACTGAAACCATATTTTAATTCGGAAGGAAAGGTCCTCCAAATTCTTGTTGACTTTGCAAGTAATCTATTGAATGAAGTCTACTTATTTTTTCTTAGAGTTCTCAATATCTTTAGCAACAGGATTATGCAAATGGAAAGAAAAGCAAATAGCATTATTGAAGACTCCATTGCTTACAGAAACTCATTGAATGTGTTAACGAAAGAAATGACAGAAAAATTTATCTCTTTAAGTGTCAAGGCTGTTCTTCAAAAGACAAACTTACTCATGAGCAGGAAAAGAAATTCTGACTTGAAATGGATAATTATCACCGCCATGACTTGCCATGACTGTCTTTTAAAATGGATTTTATCCCCTGAAGAATTCAATTATGTTATATGGATGGTACCAAATACTCATACAGCACGCGTAGTGTTGAAGAAGAAGGGATTAAAAATGGATGACCGTGGGGCGCCTGGGTGGCACAGCGGTTAGGCGTCTGCCTTCGGCTCAGGGCGTGATCCCGGCGTTGTGGGATCGAGCCCCACATCAGGCTCCTCCGCTAGGAGCCTGCTTCTTCCTCTCCCACTCGCCCTGCTTGTGTCCCCTCTCTCGCTGGCTGTCTCTCTCTCTGTCAAATAAATAAATAAAATCTTTAAAAAAAAATGGATGACCGTGCTTTTTTTTTGTTTTTGTTTTTGGTCAGTGGACATTTAAAAAATTGTTGAAGAGATTCAGTGCAACTGTGAAGGATGGAAAAGCAAGTTACATCATGAAAGACGGCACTATGTGTTGTGGGAAACCAAATCTGAGGAGCGATGCCTGGAGTTGTTAGCTTTCCGTAAGCACGTGGTTAGTAGGCCAGCCCATAATGCTACTGTTGAGCGTGGCTTCTCACTGATGAATGTTCGATGGATGAAAGAGCAAAGTAAGTCGATGGGACCACTGTAGAAACTATGTCATGGCCACAGAGTCTATAACAGCAGGGAATTTTATAAGCAGATTCTGCAAAACGGGTAACTGGTCAGTCAAGCCAAATCATCCAAGAAATATAATTAAGAAAAGAAGAATGCAGTTTAGATCCCTGTCAGCTTTATCAGATAAACAACAAGTAAAGTTTAAGTAGAATATAGCCCAGACAATATATTTTTGTTCACAATTCACAATGCACAGGCAATTCAAAATAATTAAAATTGTACCTAAGTATTACAGATTTTTATTTGCTTAATCTGACAGCCGTGGGGAGGGGTCAAATGGAGGGTGACTCAGGGCTCTCCTAAACTGTCTGATTTACTTAGAAGCCAATCTTTGGCAGAAGCAGAACATGAAAAACAGAGGTAGGCACTAGGGGGGCCTGGTGGCTCAGTCGGTTAAGCGTCTGACTTCAGCTCAGGTCATGATCCCAGGGTCTTAGTCCCCCCCCCCCCCCAGCACTGTATCTGGCTCTGTGCTTCCTCCCTGGGTGGGGAGTCTGCTTCTCCCTCTGCCCCTTCCCCTGCTCGTGCTCTCTCTCAAATAAATAAATAAATAAATAAATAAATAAATAAATAAATAAAATCTTTTTTAAAAAGGAGGTAGGCACTAGGACCATAGAGGTTGCCTAGTCCAACACCAGAAGAAATTCGTCCTGCGGACCGCCTTACAGCCCTGTCTCAATAGCCTAACCCCGGAAAGATGCAAGTAGATGGTCAATGCACCTGTATAAATTCCTCAACACCTTTTAGACTTTTCTTTGAAGTCACAGTTTACATGAAAGTCATTTCTGGCTCTTGCTGACTGTAGACAAAGTTGACACGGAGCTCTGGAAGATGCTTCCCTTGAAGGAATTTGCTTTGAGCACCGAGGAGGGGTGTGTGAATCCGTCTGCCTGAGGCTCGCCCGTCCCCGGGGCAGTTAAAGACTGGGTTGCATTTTTAGTGTGTCTTAAGTAGCAGGTGTACTGCCATTAACATATTCCCCAGTTACAAGGTCAACTTCATTCATATAAATGTTCTCTAGGGTTTCCTGTCTTTCTAAAATGCTCCTCCTAATGGTCTCTCAAAAAAAATTTACATTTTCTGTTTCTGTTTTAATTTTACACCAGGAAGCATGTTGCTGTATCCTGGCAGGAGTGTGGGGTTTAACCAAATCCTAAAACCATTCTTTGGCCTGCAGGTTACCATTAGGAGAGGTGAGCAGGAAAAGCAAGAAGAGCCGCAGGTAGGAGTCACCGCAGAGAAAAGACAGCCCTCAGGGAGCAGAGATTCTTCTACGATGGGAGGTCACTAAGGGGGTGGTGCACAGTGCCACTCCCCGGGAGCCTAGAAAGGGCCTTGGATGCAACCTGCGTTGAACTTTAAGAAATGGAAGTGAAATTCATGATACACTGATGAAAAGAAAGAAAGAAAGAAAGAGAGAGAGAGAGAGAAAGAAAGAAGAAAGAAAGAAAGAAAGAAAGAAAGAAAGAAAGAAAGAAAGAAAGAAAAGAAAGGAGAAAGAAAGAAACAAAAAGAAAGAAAGAAGCAGGCAGCTTTGGTAGAAAGAGCAGTGGGTTGATGCTCTTGTAAGTATTTGTATTATGACAGGTCTGAGTTCAGGTTTTTGCCAGAAAAAAATTAGCCCCTTCACATGTGTTTCTTCTTCTTCTCCTTCTCCTTTCCCCCCTCCTCCTCCTCCTTCTTCTCCTTCATCTTCTCCTCCTCCTTCTTTTTCTAATTCTCCTTCCTCCTCCTCCTCCTCTTCCTCCTCCTCCTCCTCCCCCCCCCTCCTCCTCCTCCTCCTCCTCCTTCTTCTTCTTCTTCTTCTTCTTCTTCTTCTTCTTCTTCTTCTTCTTCTTCTTCTTCTTCTTCGAGAGGTGGGGGAAGAGAGGCAGAGAGGGCGAGAGAATATGAAGCAGACTCCCTGCTCCCGAGGCCCGACTCCATCTTGCAAGCCTGAGATCATGACTTGAAATGAAATCAAGAGTAAGACGCTTACCCGACTGAGCACCCAGGTGCCCCAAATGTGTTTCATCTTTTGGAAAAGAGGTGAGGGGGACCCGTTTTTCACAAAATTGTGCGAGGATTACACACAAAGCCCTCAGTAAATGTTATTTGTCTTTCTTTCCATTTAATAATTTCCATTAATAATTTAATGTCTCTATAAAGTCATTCAATCTACAAATGTTTATTGAGCACCTACCTTGTGTCGGCCAATGAAAGACAAAACCACAAGCTGCTAAATAAAATAGGTGTGTTTATTTGGGGTCTTAGAGATTGCAACCTGGTAGACTCAGATTGAACCTAAACAGAAAGCGAGCTCCAGAGAGACAAAGGAGGTTAGAGTTTTTGCAGAGGAACACAGAATTTACATAAGTTGTTTTGAACGAAATGTGCTGGCATAGCTACGGTCACGCTAATCTCTGTGTGATCGTTCGCTAGGCGTAGCGTGAGGTGGAAAGTCCATTCATGCCCATTTTAACATAGTGCCCGTGTCTTGGGTTTATTTTTTTTTAATTTTATTTTTATTTATTTTGTTTCTTTTTAGAGAGGGAGAAAGGAGAGAGAGAGGGGGGCGGAGGAGAGGCAGAGGAAGAGGAAGAGAGAGAATCTCAAGCAGGCTCCACATCCAGCACAGAGCCCGACGTAGGGCTCGATCTTGAGATTATAAGCCGAGCTGAAATCAAGACTCCAACGCTTAACCGACTGAGCAACCCAGGTGCAGCTTTCAAAAATTATTTATTTATTTTTTAGAGGGGATCGCCCCCCAAATTATTTATTTATTTATTTTTAGAGGAGGGTAGCCATGTCGTGACTTTTGGTGGAGGTCAGCAAAAATGCCAAGAATTTGAGACAGAAGATGTGCATAGGCCCCACTTCTTCGACGTCCTCCTGGCTCCATTTTAAATAACCCTTGTAGCAATGTTTACTCAACTTTATTCTCTCCTTTATCATATGTGATGGCACTCTTGTAGGTGCTAGACATACGATGAGGACCAAACTCCACACCCCCCAAACAAAAACCTCGAACCCCGTGATTCTTACCTTTTATGGCATTTACACTGGCAAACGAGACAGACAATGAATTACACCTTAGACCTCGAGAGTGTAACTGAGATGCTTGACAGCAAGGGAGAGTATGATACTGTAGGAATATGAAAGGTCTCAGGTCGCTTTCCTTGAGGAAGTTAAGACTGAGTATGGATTCAGGATAAACAGGAGACAGCTATGCCAACAGGGACTAGTGTGTGCAAAGCTGGGAGGGAGCAGAAGGCACCCCAGGAAAGGAAAAAGGCCATCAAGGATGGCGCATGTTGGAAAGTCTAAAGCAAAGTGGGGAGGGTGAGCAAACGGGCTGGTCTTATCGGCGAAGCTGAAGTCAGTATCAGAACATTCCTCTCAGCCCTAAAGTTCAGTTCGCACAACTCCATGCTCCACCATGCTGGCCCTTTGTGGACTGACTCAGTGCAACAATGGATTAGATTTTCCTTAATGGTCACTCAATTCAATTATTCATTGACCAAACTAACCAGATCATAAACAATTATTTCAGTCTTCTTAATAACACATTAGCTTGATTACAGCAATAATTGCGAAAGATGACCCAGTTAATTTGTTTAGGGGAAAATGGGTTTTCCCATATATGTAGGACTTAATGTAACCTAATATGGTTTGGTTAGAATCTAGTTGGAAATGGAAAGATGTGTTCATGACAAGCTAGGTTTTAAAATTATGTCTTTGTTTATGATCTTGTAGTGCTGATCTCATAGTGACCTGATATCACCTGGTATATTACGTGTGGCTTGCAGGGTCCGAGGGTGCATCCATGTGTCTGTCAGAGAGTCCTCAGCAGCATGCAAACCCTGCATGTGTAACAGAACGAGCTATGGCGTTATGGTGTGAGAAGGCGAGGATCGTGGCCATACTGTTTATCTCCAGATATAGTTTGGTAAATCAAGCCTGGGATTGGGAGTCACCCAAACTAGGGTTTGAATCTCACCTTGGTTGCAAGTTGTGTGACTTTGGACAAATGGCCTAGGTTGAATGGAGCCTTGGGTTCTCTATCTGCAAAACGGGGATTGTAATTCCTATTTCTCAAGATTAAATGAGATTCAATATACAAAAGCAGACAGCTAATGAGCATTTATTACTTTATTGTCTTCTTTCTGTAAGTTTACCTGAGGAGCCTGGACGTGCACAGTGAGGAAGCCGAAGACCCCACATGTCAGTTCCCCAGTTTAGAAAAGAGGGCCTCAGAGTGACAGCAGAGTCCAGGGCAGGGACTGTCAAGGCAGAACTCAAGCAGAGAGGACAATCTCTGGGCTCAGAGGATTACATCACCCAGAGATGGGGACAGCCATTGTGGTTGCTACTGTACCCATTGGGCCTGTCTGCAAAGGGGCTAGTGTGCTTGAGAAGCAGGGGATAACCTAACGTATGTGGCTAAAAAGACCAATATGCAAACAGCTGCCCTTTGCTCTGAACAAAAGCATGGCTCTGAAGGTTTTTCTTCAGCTCTGAAGGTACACTGGACTCGTAAGGCCTGGGGGACCTGGTTTCCAGAACAGGTGTGAAGTTATTCTTGTGCTAACGGAGTCTACACAGAGGAACTGGCTGTCCTTACTACCATCTTCTGAGCAAGAAACAGAGCACACATTCTGAAGCGGCCAGTTTCGGTGTTCCAAGATCCTTGCGGACTCCTCAGGCCGCCAGAGAATTCCGTCTGCGCTCCCTCGGAGCTGGCTGCAATTTCGTGTTAAAATCATGATCCCATTAGCCGTGGAACTATTAATCTTCTTATAGACTGTTAGACAGAAAACCACAGGCAGTGAAATAACAGCTGGTTGGGGGTGCTGAAATTTTAAAAGGGCACGGTGGAGAGGCCCGGAGCGAAACCACACCAAAGCCCAGCCTTCAAGCAACAGACCTGATTACTATCCCCCACAGGCTGGCTGAAACACGTCCAGAGCTGGAAAGATCCACAAGGTGGGTGTGAGAAGCCTGAAGTGCCCCGTTACTCATGTCGCTCACTGCTTAAGCCCTGGAAGAGTCAGCCAAAAAGTAAAATCTCTGAGTTCACAGAAATTCTGACCAGCTTACAACACATTCTCTCCCTTCACTTCCCACACTTATCCTTGTCAGTAATGGCAGGGGCACTGGCAAAGTGCCTGGAGAAAGGTCTGGGTGCAGGGTGGAGAGTTTCTTTTCTATTAGGACTCATATTTGCTCTCAGAGCAATTTTCTCTGTACCGACTCTGGGCTTCAGCTCTGTGCTGGCATAAAGAGCTACATTATTTAAGCCGAATTTAGTCCTGTGACTCCCAGCACTTCAAATGAGGATAACGGTAGCCAATCAGGTCAGCCACAGGGGGATTATCTCCTGAAGGACAGGAACCACTGCCAAATTTCTGAGCTCCCAATGGCTCCCAGCGGTCGCTAGGCCTGGATATGTAAGTTGGATTTGGTGCAGATATAAAATTACCTAGCCTTCTTCCATGAGCCCAGCAGAATATCAATGAGAAAAAGCAAATTCTAATATTCAGCTGTAAATTGTGACACAAGGGGCCAGAGGGTACAGGCACAAGGGTGCTCCTTGAGAAAGAGCCAGTGGAGCCCAGTGTCTTTGGGGCTGGACAGCATTTTAGGTGACCCGTGAGATGTGTATCACGGCAACTACTCCAGAGTTACCTTCTCTACTTTCTATGGCTTTGCTTTCTCAGACATTTTCCTTTTATGATTTGCCAAAAGAAATCTCCCCCATGAGGATATGGAGCAATTGGAAGCCTTTTACGTTGCTGATAGGGAAGGCACTTTGCAAAAAAGTCTGGCAGTGCCTCAAAAAGTTAAACACAGAATGTCCATATTTCACTCCTAGGTCTCTGAGCAAGAGAACTGAAAGCATGTCCACAAAAAAAACCTGCATGTGAATGCTCGTAACAACATTATTCATAATAGCCCCCAAATGGAAACAACCCAAATGTCCATCAGCAGATAAATGGGTAAACAAAATGTGGACTATCCATCTAATGGAATATTATTCAGCTGTAAAAAGGAACAAAGTACTGATCCATGCCACAATATGGATGAACCTTGAAAACATGCTAAGCGATTGAAACTGGACACAAAAGGCCACATAGTGTATGGTTCCATCTAAATGAAATCGCTGGTTGAAGAAAATACATAGGGACAGAAAGTAGATTAGTGGTTGCCTGGAACTGGGGTAGGTGGGATAGTGAATGACTGCTAACAGATATGGGGTTTCATGGGTTGAAAACATTGATCAGGAATTATTGGTGATGATTGTGCATACTAAAAACCACCAAAATTGCAAGCTTTAAAATGGTGGATTTTCTGGGGCACCTGGGTGGCTTAGTCGTTAGACATCTGCCTTAGGCCCAGGGCGTGATCCCAGGGTCCTGGGATCGAGCCCCGCATCAGGCTCCCTGCTCCGTTGGGAGCCTGCTTCTTCTTCTCCCACTCCCCCTGCTTGTGTTCCCTCTCTCGCTGGCTGTGTCTCTCTCTGTCAAATAAATAAATAAAATCTTTAAAAATAAATAAAATAAAATAAAATAAAATGGTGGATTTTATAGTGTGTGAATAATATCTCAATTAAAAAAAAAGGAATCTCCAAAATGAACTGACACCCTAGGAATTTATAGCTAAGAGACAGATTCTGGATTTGCGTTTGGATATTCACATGCTTATTTTGACTCTAGACAGACATATTTTATTTTGAGCACTTTATGATGTCTCTAAGAGGCACTTTTTTAAAAAAAGGGTAAAATCATGAATCTCATACAAATGTAAAATAAACTCATAGTAGAGGCTTTATTTCATTCATTAATCAATGAGGGAACTAGTAAGATTAACAACAGGTTCAAAGGAGAATTCGAAGAATGAGAAATATATGGGCAGTAAGGGATAATGGAATGAAACTTCAAATAATTATAAAACTGGTCTATCCACAAGGCAATAATCAATCATTTTCCATAGGACATAATTCATTTCCATTTCTATGGACAAGAATCATTTGCATTATTGTCGATTTTCTCCAACTTACAAAATTGTAAAGTAGCCGAAATCAATAAAAGGCAGAGGAAAAGCCCCAGAAGGATGTGCTAGAGAGGAGATCTAGTAATCAAAAGTTTTTGCCCATTTCCAAGGTCATAATTTCTCTTGGCTTGTCTAAGATGCTGTAGGCGCTTTGATGGTTGAATGGAAGAATGAATGAATACTATTGTTTTCATCATGAGTATTCGGACTTACAGATTCCATATAAATGACAGCCATGTCAATCACCATCCAATTGATAAATATATATTTAGTACCCAGGAGGTTACAGTGTGGTTGGGGAGAGCTGAGTGGGAGGCCCAAAAAGCATTGACTATGAAAGTGATTAGCCGCTTAATGAGAAGCACTGGGCATGCAAGAGGGAGTCCAGACGACGGACAAAACACTGTGGGCGGGAGCAGGCTTTGAACGGAGGTGGTCCTTGCAGCTGAACCTTCAACATAACAAGGATTTAATAATCTGTCACTAAAGGTAAAGACAAACCTATGTGCCTGGGTTCAGGAAACACCCAACCTGCACTGAATCCCAGCGTTACAATCTGTGTAAACTTGGACAAATTACATAACCTTCCTGCGCCTGCGTTTTCTCATTTTCGAAACGAGGCTAATAAATGGAACTTGTCTCATGGATGTCTTGTGAGGCTTAAATGAGCTAGGAAATGTAAAGTGCTGCAAAACAGCACCTTGCACATAGTAAACCCTCAGTAAGTAATAGGTCCGTCCATCAGACTGCTACTGAGGTCCATCCCTTGCCCTGTAATAGTTCAAAGTTGTGCAGAGGAAAAGGGCACTGATATATTAATAGGTTTATAAAGTGAAGACCCCACCTGACATTTTTATATATGACATCTCCCCTAATTCTTAACAACAATTTTTACAGAATTCTTAATTGCGAGTTAAATAGCATCATATCCTTCTCAGAGGTTAGGAAAAGCAAGCCCACCTGGGGCTGGGAATCTGGGTTTGGTATGTGTATGTGCCGTGCTCAGAGCAGGGATATATGTGCATTGTGCTGCGAGAGTGCCCAGGAGGAATCTTTCCCTCTCGGGAGAAATACTATGGCAGGGGGACAGCCTTCTGTGTTGGGAAATGGCTGAACAGAGGCACAAAAGCGAATGGGAAATGGAAGCAGGGGGGAAGTTCTAGAGACAATGACAATGAACACACACAACAATGACAAGACAAATGGAAAGACTAGTGATACCGTCATATTCGGATGCAAATGTGCAAGAAGAAGGGTGCGGGGCTGAGAATGGTGCTGTCAGGAGGAGGGTGTAGGCTACCTTTATCTCCTTTGGGCCTTGCCATTTTCCCTGGGTCAGTGCTGCCAAGCATTTCATGGTAACATCAGGATCCTTTTGTTTAAACATAACCTAAAACAGGTCAGTTACAAATGGCCTGTGATTGATGGTGAAGCTGGGGGCAGACCTGGAGTCTTGCTCACCTGGCTTTCTCTGCCTCCAAGGACAGAATATGCAGAAAATCTTTGAGGCCTCAGGGTTTCCCAGGGCTCCCTGGCTCGTGGAACATTGTGCAATATGCAACTGAATTGGGTAGAAATGACAGTCAGTCAAAGCAATCTGAAATCCTATAAGCATGGGGCAGTAGTCTGAGGTCAGAGACAGGGCATGTCAGTGGTGGAGAGGGTGATGGTCTGGGCCACTGAGGAGAGAGTGAGGTAACTCACAAGAATCAGAAGTCTGGATCAGATCCACAAAACCAAGGTAGTGGGCTAGAACTCTACAGTGTTGAGTCCAGATCACGGGGTGGAAGTCTCTGAGCGGGAGACATCACTCCCAGTGTCTTTGAGATAGAACAGCTATTTGTGGATTTCTGGTGACTTTTATACCGTGAGATCTTGACCATGTGGCTGAGTCACTTTCTCTGAGCATCTCTGTCTAAACATATATTCTACTGTCATGTCGAAGACAGAGTTGCATCTTGGAGTTGGCCACATCTTGGGGATGTAGCAGGAAGTTTACCAACCCCAGGACCTTCATCATGTCCAACTGAAAGGGTGGTTGAAACTTGAGGATTTGGGCCAAGGTCACCTCATCATTTGAACCGTTCTGTTTTAAGGTTCTTGGAGGTCTCTGAACTCAGACATCGATGGGGGACACTGTTGGGTAAAAGTCACTAGGTGTCTGGGGGCTTCAACTTATGCTAATCAGTAGAAACTTACCAATGTATTTGATGGGTCTTGTCTTTGGATCTAAGCCCAGATGATTTCAGAGTCACACTCCTCCTGGTTTTTAATTTCAAATTTTCCTTAATGAAGAACCTTTAGAAAATCAATAAAAAATGTTCTAACCAGGCTGCTGCTGAGAGAAATGGCCTTTCACTTATAAAAGGAAAAATATACATATTAGACTTCCCCATGGTGAAGAAGAGACCAAGTTATGGAATTTTCTTTGCAAATTGTGAATGTCTTTGTGCACAGTAGTTTGTATAATATTTGCTAAGGGTTATTCGAATCTGATAAGCTCCTTTGTTGCTTATGAACAGACCATGCATGCTGAGAGTAACAATCTAATTATCCAAACTCCTGGTATCCAAGATACTGTCTCTCAAGATTAATGTGTTTGCGTTATGAGTTTGCCTCTGAGTGAGAGACAGTGGTCCTAAATAAATTGCACTGAATCGCTGTAACAAACAATAAAAATAAATCAACTTCTTGTGTCAATTCTAGACGAGGGTGATTTCCACTGCGGATAGATCAAGGCCAGTGTTGTGTGCTAGAATTAAAACAAAGTAATTTTGTGGACCATGAAGAACCATGGCCATCCTTCTTGGCTAACGAACTTCCCTGTTGCTCTTCTGGAAGCACTGTCTCCCACAATTGTTCTTTTTTATTATCCCTTCCTGCAGATGTTTCTTTCACCCTGTGGCTTTTGACCCTGCCCAGATGCGTTCACCTAGTCCTGGAGGCTGTCCCACCTGTGCCAGAGATGTCCCAAACATCGGGGCTGGCTCTACTACAGTGATTAAAAAGTGACCCTGGAGCCGCATGGCTCGGGTTCAAATTCCACTTCTCGATTTACCATGCACCCTTGCAAAACGCTTAACTATCTCGTGCTTCGGTTTCATTGTCTGTAAAGGAGAACATAAGATATTTTATTTTACTTTTTGTGAGGATACTTTTGTGAGGATAAAGTGAGGTCTGCATGTAGGTCTTTCATAACGCTGGTTATCATGATCTTTGCTGTCACTACGTAGTCTGATGGACAGGGTCCCGGATGTGGAGTCAAAATCACTCGGTCCAAATCTTAGTTCCGCTGTCGGATCTATCAATTTGGGAAATGTTATTTCAACTCTGAAGTCTGTTTTCCATCTCTAGATGGCTGTGGCATCTACCTTCTCGGGTGTCTGAGAGGGTGAAGCAGGAGAGCATGTGGCAGCAGGGACACAATGACATAGTGGTCTGGGGCGTATATCCTGGAGCCACGATGACCTGGGGACACATCTCAGCCAGCTGTGTGGCCCCAGGCAAGTTATTTTTTCCTTTCTGAACCTTAGATTGAGCGTCTGTAAAATGGTGCTATTTATGGCTGTGAGGATTCAGTGGTTTAGCACCGTTCCTGGCCCGTGTCGTGCTGGGCAGTCCGTAAACAGTGGTGAGCCGTATGGTCAAGAAAGCACTCCACCAACGCCTGGCTCCCAGCGGGCACTCAGGACTCAGGGCACCCATCTAACTCCACCCCCCAGCGGCCAGCAGCCTCCTCCCCGTGCACCGAGTTGGGACCTGCTGCTGACGGTGTCACCGTTCTCAGAGCCTGTCCCCCCAGCGTAAATGATACCTCTCCCCAGGGGAAATTGAGCATGACGTCTGAGCAAATAGAATCCTGTCCTGGACCTCCTGAGAGCAAAGGGCCAGAGCCAGGTGTGGCCGCGGGGGTGGGGGTGGGGGTGGGGGTGGGGTTGTGTTCCACTGGGGGTCTGACCCGAGTCTCAGTGTCTTTCTGTGGCTGCCGTTGCTCCTGCCGGCAAGACAGGAGATGCTCTTCTGCATGGCTCTCAGCGAAAGTATTTCTCAGTGGCTTTGATGAGATAAAGCTTAGCGAACACTGATGTGGATTTTTATTTCAGAGGCCTCAGCTCATGGAAGTGACTATTTCTTCTCCTACTCGTATTAACTCAGGGAATCACACTTCACACTTTTTGTAATGCTCTGTGCTTGCCAAGGGGTTTGTATGACAATAAAATGCTATGGGATAGGGGTGTGTCTTAGCATTAGATTAAGGGACTATGGGCCATAAGTCACATTTCCTGAGGGTCTAGGGTGTGTCAGACACTCACGAAATAGATTTCACATCCCAGTTTTGCAGTTGAGGAAGCTGCAACGGGGAGAGATTGATGGACGTGCTCACCGTAACCCAGATCCAGATCCGGGGTGATGTTCAACCAAGGGTCTGCTTGATTTCCAAATCTTGAGGCTCAAACACCAATCACAGAATCAGGGACTTGCCTAACAGGTGTATTATTGCTAAAATTTGACAGAGAGGAGATTATTTGAAGGAAAGGTTTATTTTTGGCTTTCTTGATTAAAAAAATAGTGAGATGATGGGAATAATTCAAGAATCTGCCTCTAAGAAACTCATAGTTCATGAAATTCATATGTGTAACAGAGGGACATGTCCACATGACTCTAGCATACAATAATTCTGAAATAAACTTTGAGTAAAATCTAAACCTGCCTTGGAAAATATGGTAGCTGCTAGCCATATGTGAATATTTATATTTCAGCTTAAGTCAACTAAAATTAAATATAGGTAATGCAATTAGTGCAATGCCGTCCGGGTCTCCTGCCTATGCCGTCCAGGTCAAAAGCTGGGGAGAGCTGTGCCCTGTAGGCACCTAGCATTCTAGAGGCTGTACTGGCCTAGAAGTGAAGTAAAAGGGAAGCTCTCCCAGAGAGTAAAGAGAAACAACCCTAGAACCAGAAAGGGAAGCCTTTTGTCCTCCAGCACCTTTTCTAGAAAATTCGGAAGGGGTAACTTTTGGGATATGGAAATATTCTCTGTGTTTATTGTGGCAGTGGCTTTATGGGTGCACACATCTGTGAAAGCTCATTGAATTATATAATTTAGATGGGTATAATTTTTTATATGTAAATTATACCTCAATGAAATTGTTTTAAAAACAAACACATGATATGCACTAATAGACCCATACACACACATTACTTCAGGACGGCTAAAATGAAAAAGAAAATGCCACGTTGGGGTAAAGATATGAAACACTTGGAACTTTCCTGGTCCTATGCTGGGAGGATAACATGTACAACGTTGACAATCATTCTTCTTTTGCAGGAACTATTGAAACTGAACTTAGGCATATCTTTGATCCAACAATCCCAGTAATTAAGAGAGATGAAAACATATGTTCACCAGGAAGATGTTCACTAGAATATTCAGGTAACACTGAAATGTTCATGGTTTCAAACTGGAAGATATCTCAGTGGTCATAATGGGGGAATGGGTTAATCAATTGTCATATGTTAATACGGTGGAATATTAATTATCTATGCAAATGAGCAAACTATAACCACGTAACTATACGGCTGAGTCTCACAAATACCATGTTGGATGTAAGGAGACCAACACGGAAAAGTAGAGTGTGACTCCATTTATTTAAAAATCTTAAAGGCAAAAAATTATGGTTAGAGATCAGGGCAGTGGTTACTCTTTTGAGGGATAGTGACAAAAAAGGAGAATGTGAAGAGATTCTGGGGTGTCAGTACCGCATTCCTTCTTGGTGTGGGCTATGATCATGTGGGTCCAATCAGCATGTGAAGACTCACTGTGCTGTGCCCTTACGGTTGATGCCCTTTCCCGTATGTATGTCATACTTCCATTAAAAATTGACTTGGTGGGGCACCTGGGTGGCTCAGTTGTTAAGCGTCTGCCTTCGGCTCAGGTCATGATCCCGGGGTCCTGGGATCGAGCCCCGTGTCGGGCTCCCTGCTCAGCCAGGAGCCTGCTTCTCCTTCTCCCTCTGCTTGTGTTCCCTCTCTCGCTGTGTCTCTCTCTGTCAAATAAATAAAATCTTTTAAAAAAAATTGACTTGGAGAAACTAAACAGATGAACATAGGGGAAGGGAAGGAGAAATAAAATGAGATGAAAAAAGAGAGGGAGATAAACCATAAGAGACTCTTAACTCTAGGGAACAAACTGAGGGTTGCTGGAGGGGAAGCGTGGGGGTTGGGGGAACTGGGTGATGGGCATTAAAGAGGGCACATGATGTAATGAGCACTGGATAATATATAAGACTGATGAATCACCGAACTCTACCTCTGAAATTAATAATACACTATATGTTAATTCAATTGAATTTAAATAAAAATTTTTAAAAAATTTACTTTGAAAAATCTCAGCACTGCTTAGGACACTCACAGCTCACCCACAACCAGTTGGGTTTGAATCTGTCTTAGGGGAGGTTGTGCTTCTTCAGAAGGAATGAACTGTTCCCATTTTAGTATTTTGTGTTCTGTTCACCTTGAGTATACCCCAGGTACCATTTGCAAGAGCATATGGGGCCATCACAGGCAGGCAGAACAATGAAGGTGCCATTCAACTCTGTTGCTAGGGGAAAGAGGCCCCAGGCTCTGCAGAAAGAGCCTTCTGGTCCAAGGCTGAGAAGCCCTGGGATGCAAGCAGGTGAGCTTCCTTTGCTTGGTAGAAGCTTAAAGGAAGAGTCTAGAGTTTTTTGGTTTTGGGGTTTTTGTTTTGTTTATTTATTTATTTTTTGTTTTTGCTTTGACTTTACTTGGTTAGCTGGCTGTCTTTCCAGTTTGTGCTTCTGGCAAGAGGAGAATTGAAGGTATTCCAATGCCATTGGTGTGAGTCTGCATGCTGACTGATAGAAAGGCATCCTGTGTAACAGAGGGAGCTCGGGGTTTGCAGACAGACAAGCCCTGGACTTGAGCTCTGAGTCACCACTTGGTGTATCAGGACGAGCTGGGAGAAAGTCATGAAACCATCTAAAACAGAAGAGATGCACTGCACGTTTGGGGCAAGTATTAGCATGAAAGATCAGAGTTTTACATACTTATTTTTTTAAACATTTTATTTATTTATTTGAGAGAGACAGAGAGCACACAAGCAGGGGGAGGGACAGAGGGAAAAGGAAAGGGAGAGATCTCAAGGAGACTCCCCACTGAGTGTGGAGCCTGATGCAGGGCTCGATCTCATGACCCTGAGATCATGACCTGAGCTGAAATCAAGGGTTGGATGCTTCCCTGACTGAGCCACTCAGGAGCCCCCAATTTTATTTTATTTTTTAAATTAAAGGTGCCAGTTGCAACTGTCTAAATCTATCTCATGATCTCCTAATAAGCCACTGCCCAATAGTCTGGAAAACACTAGTTAATAAGCCCTAGTGAAGGCACACAATTGTCAGGCATGAATGAGACCAACGTAAAGGCTGGATCAAGTCACTTCTTAAAAATTCCATCAGACTAACACCTGCTGTTCACTACAAACCTAGTCATTCCAAAGCAAACACGGCTGTGAAGAGCTGCCCCCGGTGCGACTCCTGACTTTAGGAAATGGTTCTCAACCTTGGCTCTCTCTTAGAATCACTTCTTGTGCTCTAAAAACTCTCCAGGCCCAGATCACACCCTGGGCCAATTAAATGACCATTCCTGAGGTGAGACCCCCCCCATACCAGTGACTCCTGCAGCTCCCCCATTGATGCCAATGTGCAACTGAGGCTGTGAACCACTGGTCTAATGGGCCCTGTGGACAGTCAGTCCTTATTCCAACCCACTCCTCTTCTTCCTCAGGGGTCAGAGACAACCGGACACTCAGCCATCTAAGTGTCCCAGCCTCAAATGCCCATCAGGAGCGTTACCAATGCCCCAGTGATAATACCTTGACACCCATAACTGGAAGATGGGTAGAGGAGAACTCACTTTCTCTGGCTCTATCTCTGAGTTCACCTGACATGACATGAACGGAGCCCGCCAACGTCCTTGGGCTCTTGTTGGGATTAGCAGGCTAACGTTGGTGAAGCAAGTCGAGGTCCCTGGACCTAGTGACCGAGAGATGATACAAATAAAGCTGTGACATCAGAAGGGGGAATGAAGCATGAGAGACTATGGACTCTGAGAAACAAACTGAGGGCCCCAGAGGGGAGGGAGGTGGGGGAATGGGATAGGCCGGTGATGGGTAGTAAGGAGGGCACGTATTGCATGGTGCACTGGGTGTTACACGCAACTAATGAATCATCGAACTTTACATCGGAAACCGGGGATGTACTGTATGGTGACTAACATAATATAATAAAAAACATTAGAAAAAAACAAATAAAAAAAAGCTGTGACATTTAATTTTTACTATTGAGCAGATATAAAAATAAGGCAGTATCTCCCTTTGGGACAGGCCCAAATCACACACCCTGCTGTCTTACTTCAAGCTTGCAAAATGTCTCAGCGTGGGATGTGCAGATATTTCGCTAAATGGGTGACCAGAACTTTACCTTTTTACCTGCATTCTGAAGACACTTTGGAGCAAAACAAGTCATGGCCCATAAGGTGCTTTTCCAATCACATCGGAGCATAACCATAAAGCTGCCCTCGATTTCCAATCTGATTGTAGGGCTGCGTCCTACCAGAAATGTCCCACTACTGAAGAAAATGTGGCTGAAAAGGGACACAACAGAAATGCTCGGTGTGCTTGCTTCTCTTGATTTTTACAGGCCACTAGGGTTTAACCTCTTGCAAGTAAACATTTAAAAACAAAGATTTATTTACTTGTTTACTTCTTGTATAAAGATATATTTCCATTTCGCTTATTTTAGCGGTGCTAAGCCACAAGGGAGGAGGGAAAGAGGATTGACAGAGAACAGAGAACATCCGTCTCTCAGCTGCAGTTCTGATCAATCACCCCATTTATCACATGATAACCAGACACACGGCTTATTGCTTTATGGGGCTTATCGAGCTCAGATCTCTGGGACCCCATTTACTCTTCCAGAAGCATGCGCTCTGATTAATAATAGATGGTTAGCCACATAGTTAAGTAGAATGACCAGCACCTTTTATTGGTTGTCTTTTAAACTAATTTAATGGAGCGGGCTGACCAGAGAGCAGAGGTTTGTTGCTGGGCTGGCTAACAAATGCCCCGCCTGTTTATAAGCCAGGAGAGCCCTCTTTCCAAAGATGAAGCTCTTGGTGCCCTCTGAAGCTTCGCTCCATCGCCTGGGGTGCTCAAAGCCTTTTGGAGACTGTGGCCCCTGAGTCTTCCCTTCTTTTTTGTACAAGGAGATTTCACCCCTTTGGGAATTGGCAAAAGTTGGTGCTGACACATGGATCCCTCAAGCAGGCAACATAATTCGAAGTTAATCCCCGATTTGGGGCAGATCCCCAAAAGGGGATCGGGAGCCTGGTACACTTTGTAAGGACAGGCTGAAATTTTGTGGCTAAAAACTCCATGAAAGAATGTGCAGTGAAGTGCAGACAAAGCCTAAAAATTAAAGACTCGAAAATAGAAAACTTGACGTGCAGTGAGCATCACGGGCATGTGCGAGTGTGTCTGTTGAGATCTCTGTGGAGCGTGGGGCAGGGACCGGGGCTGCGGAGTTGTGGGTTTCTCTGTGAGCGCTGGGGTGCGGGGGGAGTTCCCTGTGGGGGGCCGTGGTGGAAGTTCCCTGCTGTCCTATCGTGTGCTAGACCGTGACAAGGATCTTACGAACTGACTTGCTCTGTGCTCATACTGACGTTTCTTGGGTTTCTTCCTCTCTGCCTCCCGCCTCCCAGCCCAGCCCCACTCTTACCTTGTTCTGTGCCTCCAGGAGCAAATGGAGGGAGCAAATGTTATCAACAGGCTCTCTGTCCACTTGAGTGTGACCAATAGTTTAGTACTGACAGGAAAGGAAGCAGGAGAAAAGCAGTTGATTTACTCTTCTGTCCATTCCTGGGAAGTTGCCAAGGGTTGGCTGCATCTCTTAGCTAAAGGCCACAGCCCTTATCAGATGAGCCTGTCTTCAAAGTTAGCTCTCTGCGTTCTGACGACCAGTCCTCTCCCAGCCCTTAGGTCTAAGACTGCTAACGGCCTTCCACTGCTCATGCAGTCGCTCTGCCTTTCCTTGCTGGTTTCCCCAAAGCCTGTAAATAATCCCTTTATTGAGGTTGTCCCCAATCACCCAGCTTGCGGGGGCCATCTGATCCTTCCTTGGGCCCTGACTGAGCCTCCCCAGCGCTGCTGGTAGAGATGAGGCATTGGAAGCTCAGAGTGGTTACGTAACTCGGCTGAGGTCTTACAAAGAGTAATGGGTGAAAATCTGTTCTGTCTTTTATGAGCACAAAGCAAAGCATCCTCAGATATGACAGTAATGGAGACCGCAGCTGGAGCTGAGCTTTCTCAAATGGGACTAGAGGGCAACGCAGGTGGGCATATGAAACCAGGCGAGGAGGGTGGGCGTGCCAGCTGGCTCTTCTGATGCTTCCCATTGTCAGTCACCCCTTGGGCTGCAACAGGATCATAACAGGAGAACGTGGGCTTCAGCACATCTTTGCATGATAGAGTAATGTGGATCCCAACATCATCTAGAAGCCAAGTGGAACTCCTCGGGGACAGGAAACCACTGTCTGACATTTGCCTTTGTTCTCTCAGCTATCTGGCAACTCACCAAAGGATTTTGACTTTCCTCTAGCACTTTCTTAAACGCTTGCAGTCCAATGGGACTTAAAGATTCCAATGGGCATTAAAGATGAACAGGAATGCCGTATGGCAAATCTGTTATGCTCAGGAGAGCTTCTTAGCCCATTAAAAAATAATAATACAGTTAATATTTGCTGAGTGGCTGTAGTGCAGCAGACACTGATTGAAACTGTGTGCACGGAAGTACCCAATGCTTAGAGATGGGGACTCTGAGAGAGACACAGAGACTTGCCTGAAGTCTTAGAGCTCATCAACGGCCGATGGGAGAACGAGCACTCAAATCCATGTCTATTTGTTATCAGTAGTCTTGCTTTGAACCATATACCATATGGGTATGTAGGTAGTTATATAGGCATTCTTCTTTTCCTTGTTTCTTCTCTAAAATTGGCAATACAGTGGTAATCATCTGCCGAATATGGTACGCCTTTCCACCTCCTCTTTAATATACGTTTTCTCATTTCTTCCCAGGCACCCAGAAACTGTCCGCTCCATGATCAGAGAGCTCCTTTCTCCTTGTTTAGTCAAGACACTGACTTTGATCTTCCATAGCTTTGAAATGATTGAATCTAGATATTGTCCAAACTCTCTCGTCCATTCTTTAAGTGGAGAGAGCCAGTTGGTATTAAATGTTAAAAGTAATGGACCAATATTTAAAAAGCACTAAGAGGTCTTCCACTCAATGTTTTCCCAGAACATAGAAGTATTTCCAATTATGCTGCTTTTCTTCAAAGCTAGAATCAACAGATGAGTAACAGATGTCAGCTTCCATGGGAGGCATACTCACCGAATGCTGGCTGTTCTTGCTTATTAGAAACCCTTTAGCCTGGGTTCTTTGTGTTTCTGTTACCATGACGATATTTGGCCCCTTCTCGTGTTTTCTCTTTCCAGATCTGAGGCACACTTCACATGAGTAAACTTATCATTATAAGCGCTATTTGCTACATACGATGACAGTCTTAAGTAGAAATTGTTTATTGTCCTTTATCAGGTTCCTGTTGTACATATGATTACTTCAGTTTGTCGAGTGATGGCATTTAGCACGGTTGATGTTTCTACCATTTATGCTTCAGAGTTTAGCTCAAAAGTCCCTTACTATGAACTGCTTTCCTGACTCTGCCAGACTGTGCTGGATGGTTACGTTCCCTGCATGACCTCTTTCATTGCATTTTCCACAATCAGTGTAGTTTTACTTAAAAAAAAGAGAAAGATTTATTTTTTTGAGCAGTTTCAAGTTCACAGAAAAATTGAACAGAAAACAGAGAGAATTTCTGTATACCTGCCACCGCGACACACGCAGAGCTGCCCCCACTATCACCTCTGGCACCAACGTGATACATTTGTTATAATCAATGAACCTGCATTGATTGGCACATCACTCTCCCCCCGAGCCCATGGTCTACTTAGAGTTTGTTCTCAGTGTTGTACATTCTATGGGTTTTGATAAATGTGTAATGACATGTATCCGCCATTACGGTATCGCACAGAGTAGTTTCGCTGCCCTAAATATTCCTCTGTGCTCTGCCTGTTCATCTTTCCCTCCCCACCGATCCCTGGAAGCCACTGATGTTTTCACTGTCTCTCTGGTTTTGCCTTTTCCCAAATGTCACGTAGTTGAAATAATACACCATGTAGCCTTTCCAAATTGGCTTCTTTGACTGTTAATATTCATTTAAATTTCCTTCACATCTTTTCATGGTTTAATAGCTCATTCCTTTTCAGTGCTAAGTAATATTCCAGCAGATGGGTGTAACAGTTCATTTATCCATCTACCTAACGAAGGACATCTTGGTTGCTTCCGAGGTTTGGCACTTATGAATAAAGAGTGTTATACACATCTTGGTGCAGGTTTTTGGGTGGATATACGTTCTCGATGGATTTGAGTAAATACAAAGTAGAATGATCATTCTACCACATGATAAGAGTATGGTTTTTTTTTGTAGGAAACCACCAAACTCTCTTCCGAAGTGGTGGCGCCATTTTACATTCCACCAGCCTCGGAGAGTTCCTGTTGCTCCACACCCTTGCCAGAATTTGGTGCTGTCCGTATTTTGGGTTTTGGCCGTTGTAATAGGTGTATCGTGTTTTAATTTGCGATTCCCGAAGACATATGATGTTGAACATCTTTTCATATGTTTCTTTGCCATCTGGTCATCTTCTGTGGTGAGGTGTCTGTTGAGGTCCTTTGTCGATTTTGTGAAAGAAGGTTCTTCCTTTTCTAGTGTGACTGTTTAATGCTTATGTTCCCTGAAGGAAGATGAAGTCCTTGAAGGCAGGGCCTGTGACTTTTTTCTTATAGCTGTATTCTCCGCACCTCATCCAGGGCCTGCGGGGCTACAAGAAACGTTAGCTTAAGTAATGGGTGAGGTTGTGCATGAGCTTGAAGTCTGTTCCAGTCATAAACGAAGAGTCCATCAGGGGTCACAGGTCCCCATACTGGCCAGTGTGCTAACTTTGTGGCCGCAAGTAATTTAGTCTGTTTCCTCATCTCTAAAGTAAAGATAATTGTGAAACCCAACTTTCTGACAGTTGTGAAAACTACATGGGATCATAAACTTGAAAACACTTTGTGAGCTTATTTTTTATATTTATAAAATATTACTTATGATAGAGTCAAGCAAACTGGGCCTTAAATAACTTACTTTTTCTATGCATAAGATATTCACAGGATATTACTTACAACAGAGGCAAGCAAACGGGACCTTAAATAAACACTTCAGGAAACTCTAGGTGCAGGATAATTGTTATCAACTTTGATCCTTACAGTCTAGTTACAGAAGAGCTGAATTATAGCTCCTGTTAAATGAGCATGTTTTAGATGCCATGTGTTTGGTCCACATGACCTGGAATCATTACAACCGCCCTGCCCTGAAAGGGTCATGTTGTCTCTTTCACAGACGACAAATCTGAGCTCAGAGAATGTCAACAACTTGTTCAGGACCACAGTGACTGAGCACGAACCCGAACCCAGGTGGGGGTTTGACGGCAAACACAAAATACGTTCTCCCTGCCCTGAATGGTCGTGGACAACAAAACCCAATCAGCCCAAATAAAAATGGTTAGTCTGCATATTTTTAATATTTTCTGGAAGAATAACTCAGTCCATGCAAGAGAAAATTGAGAAACTGGAGAATTTCCTCACTTGCTTTGGGTGGTCGTTGTGCAAGTGTCCTACCACAGGCTCCCTTCCTTAGAGCTGTGTGTGTTGGGCCAGTGGGAGACTGAGGCTCAAAGCCCCTCGTGTACAGATGGGAAATGGGTTCCAGCAGGGACTGCAGTAAGCCCTGCCTTGGCCTTGCTCTGAAGCCAGCTTCCTCAGGCCAGAAGCGTAGCAGTGCTTCCCCAAATGGCATTGCGTTTGAGCCCGACGCCCAGATCGAAAGGCATGGATATACTTGTTCCTGAGGCACGTGCCCAACTTGATGAAATGCTCTTTCTTACCTATGGCAGGAATGTCCATTCACGCGCTTCTCGTGACGAAGATACTGGATTATGGAGAGTTGCTGTCACGGAGAGTCTTCTCGCCATCTTGCTACAACCATAAAATGCTGGCAGAGAAAGATCCGGAGGTTACCTGCAAACAGAACACCTCAAGAAGGGAGTTTGGAGCCGCATCTGTTCGTGCAGGCTCAGCCATAACACCACAGAAGCAGCTCTAAGGGAGTCTGTTAGAACCAGTCCCGGACACATTTTAAGAGCTTGACAATTGGATTTCTATTTCAGTCCAGAGTCTTAAAATGTGTTTAGTGCTAATTCTGCTGCCTAGGTACAGTGTTCTCCCAAAGAATGCTGGTTCTTGCCCTAGTTTTTCTTTTCTAAAAAGCTCTCCAAGGCAGAAATATTTCTCTTCTCTATACTGCTGTAGATTTCTTCTTCTATCCCTTCAACTATGATAACACGTGAAGATGGTGAGTGCTCTGTCATTATCAAGGGGCCACACCCAGAAAGGACCTTTCTTTCCCACTCTCTGCCCCTGGCCTGGCCATCATCCCCGTCTGAAGACATTTGGCAAAGCCTTTCAGGGCCCGCCAAGTGTGAAAGGGCGTCCCCACCACCAAATCTGACTTCCGCCCCACATCAGAGCATTTTATCACCCCTATCTGCTTATGGGATTGCCATTAGCTACTTATCTTGACAAATGCACAACCATAAATATAATTTACTGGATTTTGAAACTGCAAGCCATGGCTTGTTTATATCATTCTTTGTTTCCAGGCAGGAGTTAGTAGTACATACATTTTATTAAGGAGTCTTTCCTCCGCTCCACTCCAAGCAAGGGACTGTATTTCCCAGCTCCTTTGTGTCCCTGCCAAAGAGGCCCAAAGAGAAACTGCTGCTTGGTTTATAGCCTTTAAAATTTCGTTTTCCTGGAATAGAAGAATATGGCGTTTGAGCAAAATATGGCACTTCCTTCACAGAAAGTTGTATGTTCGTGATGATTGTGAGCCAAAGAAGAACTCAGAAATATTCCTGACACCTATGTCTCATGTATGTGCCAGTGAAGTTTTAGACAGGAATTCATGAAGCAAAGAATCTTTTCATATTTTATCCTTAATGAGTGCACGCCTGTCTTCATCTGAGCAGCATGTATCTTACTGAGCCCTGGAACATAACGCGCCTACACACTGGGTCCCAGCTGCCAGATGTGGGATCTGCGATCTGCAAACCACTGCCCTGCTTCCGTGTCGGCTCTGGAAATTCTTTGAAACGACCCTTTCACGTGTTCTAAAACCACTGGTAACACCTGACCCTTTGCCTGCGCCTGCTTTCCCCCTAGTTAACTGATATTTCTCTCTGAAACACGTTCCTGGAATCTGGCATGGGAAACTCTGGGCCGGGGCATGAACACGTGGGTTGAACATTTTTACTTGGAGTTGAAGGCAAATCCAGAAATAGATTTCAGTGGTTTGGGCATGGAAAAATTTCAAGAGTCTGCAGACTCCACTAATGGACTCGGCAGTCGCTGCTTTTTAGACCTCTTATCAAGCTATTCATAAATAAGCAGGGAATAGCTGTGCTTTGCCTGTGCCCTCAACAGATGCTCTCCTTACTTCAGGTCTCAGAGAGCTTCCTTGTGGCCTCTAAAGCTCCTCGGTTGTCACAATATACCCTTCAGAGCTGAGGGCAAGTATAACTCACCCATTCACACAGGCAGATGCAAGGAACGAGCACTTGTGAGTGATTTTAATTATTTTTACCAAGTGCACTTGTGAAAACAAAATGCTCTCTTCCAAAGACCCCAGAATTTGCCATCCGAATGTTTCAAACTACTGGGGTGGCCCTTTATCTTAGTATGAGTCCATAAGAGAACTCAAACCCCCATCCTACACTCCATGGGATACTCCTCCTAACATCCCAGGAGATTTCGGGGGGGGGGGGCTCTTAGTCTTCCATAAGTCCACAGAGCATCCAGTTTGGTAATACGGCTTTAGGCTTTGTCTTACTGGTTTCCTTCACCCCACACTGGAACTTTCTTCCATCAAAGTCCTACGAAGTCTTTTATGCACAGTGAAATTTACAGAATGTTTGAACTAACAAAAGGGGGTGACTTCAGGCAACTTCAACTGAGATATTAGACTTCACTCCCCAAAGATTCTGTCTGCCGTTTCTCAGCACAGGCACTATCAGTAGCCAAGTTCTCTTGGGCGCCATCTCGTCTTGACATCTTGGGGCCTCCTTCTCTTTCGTTAGCCTCTCTCCCTCCCCGCTTCCTATCTCCAAACCGTAAGTTCCTATGTGCCAGTCCAGCTTTTGACTTTTGACCTCACATTAATTTATAGGGCTACCTCTCCATAGCCAAAAACCTACTGAGGTCTTCTCAAAAACAAAGAATGATCGACTCCATCCGGGTATCCCATTTTATTGGCACAAAACCCAGGGGGAATATTAAAATATTCCGCAGGTGCTACAGCGTGGCCGTTGTCACTCAAGTGCCAGTCATAAACTCCCACGCAGCCTTACTATGTGTACGATAAAAAAAAAAAAAATTCGGCTATGGGGCAAAAAGCATGAACAGAAGCTATGAAATTATGGTTTTCCTAGGCTGGAGATCGTCCTTCATCAAAATCTGCAAGCACGAAAGGAGCGTTTTAAAGATGTACCCTCCCACCTGCCAGGGTAAGTCTCTTGTTTTCTCTTCTCCTTCCAGTTGCACTGATATGATTTATTACTACATGGAATATCTAGAAAAGGAAAGTGAACATTCACTGGTTCCTGCTGTGGGCTGGGTCTCAGGCATATATTATTTAAACCTCATACACTGATGCTTGGAGACAGGTAACATAATCTGTATTTAATGAGGGAAGAATGGGAGTTTCAGAGGCTTGAAGATGTTAGGTAACTTGCCCAAAGCCAAGGTAAATGGTGGAGATGGGATTTGATCCAACGCCTGGATGACTTTTTGGTCCATGCCTTTCCCTGAACACACAAGACTGAGTTCCCAAGAGAAGCTTCTTCTAGTCCTACTCCCTAGCCTTTTGGGTAGACAGGGAGTTTAATCCAGGCAGTCAAAGAACCTAGGAAGCTTCAGCTCTTGTGTTCTGTCTTCAAACATTGAACTCCTTAGAGAAAAACCCTTATGTTCCCCACACCTTCTCAGCTACCCTCCCCCACCAGCTTTGCAACAGAACATTCACTCTGCAGGAAGGCTTGGGCTTCATCTACAGATAGCCATTGTGTTTTCTCTTGAACACCCATTGACACAAGTCATTAATATACTCTCACTGCTGTTAATATTCTAGGAGAGAAATTATAATAAATAAAATAACCTAGAATGTAGAAAAGTCTCATTTCTCCCAAGTAGAAGCTTAAGAATCTCTTTTCTCATGTTCTCCCATTTCCTACACTGACCATCCCCCCTGGCCCCCGCCCCAAAATCAGTGTCTTGTCCACTCGTTTGGGATTATGATGTTGTTATGGCAACGTTGGGGAGATGGAGGTCAGAGATGATTCTGAGTGGCTCAGGCTTCTCTCCTTGTTCCTGAGCTCTTCAGATTACAACGGTATGTGCTGATGGATGCAGACCTGCTGGCTCATGCCAACAGAGAAACAAGAAATCTTCCTATTTTTTTTGGCCTCTTAGAGTAACCGAGTTTCTTAAGAACTTCTTCCCTGGGGGAAATGCAGAAAGGATTCACTGACGGATCAGACCAGAATTAGCCATTTAATAAAGACAGTCTGGATTATGTCAATTGCCATTCATGAAAGGTATCTTTCCCATTCCAATGAGCTTCAAAAATTTCAACGGAAATCCCCAGGATATTGCTGAGACAAAATCATGATGGACAAGCCACCATCACCTCTCACATGGATGAATGCACTCACCTCACCTGGTCTCAACTACTCCCATCATGCATTGGGGGCCCCCAGACTCCCCTCATGTTCATTGATTTGCCTGAAGGACTCACAGGACTTAGAAAAGCTGTTATACTCGTATCGTGGTTTATCATAGTAAAGGCACGCAGATGGAAATCAGCACAGGGAAGAGGCAATGGGGCAGAGTCCAGGAGAAACAGGCAGAAGTTCTAGGCGTGTCCTTCCAGTGGAGCTGCAGAGGGCACACTTAATTCTGTTGGCAATGGTGTGTGATGATACTGAAGGGTTTCAGCCAGGGAAGGCTTGGAGTCCAGGGCCTTTACTGGGGTCAGTCATGCAGCATCTGTACGACCGACCCCCCTACTCAGACACCAGCCTTCTTACCTGGTCCGAGGCTTATGGGCAACAACACTCTTGTCAAGCAGAGCATTCCAAGGGCTCAGAGACTATGTGCTAGGAGCCTAGCAAGGGCCATCCTAAAGCCAGGCCCTTTTGTTTGTTGAATGTGCAGGGTTTGAACAACCTAGGCTTGCCATGTTAACTCTTTCCTGTCCATACCCTCGTTTCCCTTGAGTCTATTCTCTGTGCAGCCAGAGAGATTCTATTTAAAACTCTTCCCTTAGTGATACCCCTCATGATTCCACATGATCTGGCTCCCCATCAGGACTTTGTTCACCTCACTCCACTCCAGCCAGCCACACTGGCCGCCTCCCTGCTCCTTGTGACCACAGGCACGTTCCTACCTTCAGGAATTTGTTGCTTCCGCCCAGAATGCTCTTCCCTCAGATATACACATGACTTCTTTTCCTGGTTACACCATCTAACATTTGGCTCCACCCCCAGAACCTTATATATCTTTATTCTTGCCTATTTTTTCCCGCCTTATCACGTATCACTAGCTATCATACTCTATAACTCCTTTATTGTTCATTGCTGGTGTTTCCCCTAGGATGTAAACTCCTTCAATGTTTTGTCTGCTTGTTCACTGCCGTATGAGTGCCTGGCATACTCAGTAAAATTGTTGAGTGAATATATAAATGAGGCAGAGATGGTGGCATCCGTCCCTACTCTCAGTAGGTTGGAAACAAGCATCATCATCACCAACATCAATAAAGCCTTACTCTTTTTTGGCCATTTCCAGAGTACAAACACTTTTCATATCCATTAACCACCTGAGCCTCTCTACCCTGTGAGGCCAGTATAATAAGTGGGCTGTGGTGAAGGTAAATGTAAGAAAAACAGGGAGGCGTAGAGCAAAGAATGTTGGATTCAATGTCTTCCACATTCGTCCTCCACTTCAACGTCTTCCACGCTTCCACAGATTCTCCTTCTGTGAGAATGCACGAGTCAGTTCATCATTGATGGATCCTTCACTTTGTTTATAAACTAGAGAAGTTGAACTTGTTTCTGATCATTTTAAATCATTCGCCTTGCAGAACCTGGTTGTAAAATTCCAGTTTTATGAGCTCCAGTGTTTTGTTTTTGTTTTTGTTTTTTTCCCCAAGGAATATTATCCACCTCTTTTTCTGAGAAATGGCAGCTTGGGCCAATAGTTTTCTTCAGCTATGATGAATGCAGGTGGGGTTCTAGATCTGTCCAGAGATAAGCATAAAGTTTTCTGTGGCGATCCTTGCTATCGCAAACACCATGGGTGACTAACACTTTCTAGGTCTACCTCTTTTTCTTTTCTTTTTTTTTTTTAAGATTTTTTTTTTTTTATTCGACAGAGATAGAGACAGCCAGCGAGAGAGGGAACACAGGCAGGGGGAGTGGGAGAGGAAGAAGCAGGCTCATAGCAGAGGAGCCTGATGTGGGGCTCGATCCCATAATGCTGGGATCACGCCCTGAGCTGAAGGCAGACGCTTGACCGCTGTGCCACCCAGGCGCCCCTCTAGGTCTACCTCTTTATTCTAACCAGGAATCTTCTGTGCTCTCAAATATGTAACAGAGTTTTAATATCCTGGAAAAAATACGTGTGCTATCTTACCAAGTGTAAAAAGCAGTATCTAAAAGTAAATCTAAAGTATGATCTTAATTGCAGAAAAACATGTATAGCAAGAACCCTGGGTAGAAATACACAAAATGTCAAGTGTTCGCTATTCGTTCATTTCTATATTTTTCAAATATTCTAAAATAAATATGTATTGTTAACTAATATTTATTTAATAAGAAATTTTAAGGCAAAACCAAATAGTAATAAGAACAAAACATGAAGTATAGAAAGACATAACTTATAGCGATGGTTTTCATTTTCCAAGATAATATTGTGAGATTCTGAACACAGCTGACAACAAAACTTTAAAGTTTGCGTTTCCTCTGCATGAGTATTCATGTCAGCACTTAAGCAATCCCAGCTGGTAGCCATGCTCTCCTTTTGGGGATGTAAGCTACAAAATCAGAAATTTATTTGAGGAGGATAGACATTGGAATCCCAAGTCTTAATGCAACTGAAATTGCTTTCAGAGTTATCTTTCGCTCCAGCCCGAATGCTCCAGCCTAAATGAATTTCTACTCACCACAGTTCACTGAGAAGTTACTCAGAACTAGAAGGCTTTGCTCTTTATCAGTTCTGGGGCGGAGAGACCGGAGCAGGAGCAAGTTCTTGTTCGAAATGGACCAATCCAATGATGCTGACAGTGGTTCAAACTAACGTAGGACAGTTCCAGGGCAAAAGTGTGTGTGTGTGTGTGTGTGTGTGTGTGTGTGTGTGTGTGTGAGAGAGAGAGAGAGAGAGAGAGTGTGTGCATGTGTGTGTGCATGTGCGTGTGTGCGTGTGCACGCACGTGTGCATGTGTGTGCGCGTGCGCATGTGTGTGCGTGTGTGTGCACGTGTGTGTGAGCTCGTGTACATGTGTGTGTGCATATGCGTGTGTGTGTGTGTGTCAGAGAGAGAGAGAGAGAGGGAGATTCTTGCATTCTCTTAAACTAAGTCAGGTTTCAGTACTCCCTCATTGCCCATGCGTGACTGTCCCTCAATTTAGGGAAACCATCACACACAATAACAACAAAAACAAAACCCTAAGTGAGCCATTTCCATGCCTCATTTACACACCATCATTTACATCCTGAGATGCTTGAATTTAGGTTTCCTCTCTGTCTCTCTTAAGTGTGCCAGAACTGATTGTGGATTCTTCTACTTGAAAAGTAAACTCTGTTTCCCCAGGCATCGGGTGGTACAGGAGGCTGTCACATGGATATATTTGTGTGTGTTTTGGGTGAACATTCGACTTCCATTACGGATGGTACTTTACCCAGTTTATACCTCTGCCAGCCAGTCCCTGCTTAAATATCCGAGGGATTGGGAATCAGCTGAGCTTTTGATAACACTAATTGCCTAATTGTGCTCTCTATCCCTGTATGTCATCTTCCCTATACAAAATTACAGGCTCTTAAAGATTAGGGCTGACTCTACTTTTAAAAAATTCCCGTATCCCATCACACAGTGTCTTTGTAACAAGAGGTGACAGGTTGTCACTGAGACTACCTACAACTGGGCACTAAGTGGCCCGTGGTTAATGGAGGCGTGGGGACGAGAGAAGGCAGGGGACAAAATGCACTGAGCACAGCTCTCGACAGTCACTGGACTAAGTACATTATAAAAGCTCACTTCTTTTGCATAATATATTTAAGGTGCGTGTTATTAGGCTCACTCTACAGACGAGGAACAGGAGACAAGAGAGACACACGATTTATAAGTGGAAGCATTAGGGTTCAAAATCCGTTCAGTCTAAGACTTCAAATTCTAAGTCTGTGATCACCTGTTCCATGACCCCACAATGCCCTTGGCTTTGAAATCTCTTCTTGACTATCTGACAGCGTGAAAACTGCATTCTCTCTTGCATTTCTATAATGTCCACTTTCCTATTTGTGAGGGCTTCCAGAACCTGGAAAGAACTTGGGTTTCTTTTGAAACCTGGCTTTGAATATGAGATCCACTTATTGCAAGAGCCCACAGGGCTGATAGCTGTAGCATTAGCAGGTTGATTCCTGTCCAAATAGAGATCACCTTTCAGAGAAGAACAGTTCAAAGCAATGGTCTGTCTTTATCTCTGCTTTCCTGTATTGTTCACGGCAGGTAACTGAGCCATCAACAGCATGGCTATCAAATCTTAATTACTAATTATTTAAACCTCAGGAAGGACATTTTACAAACGGACACATAGTATGGCACATCCCTGAATGTGTTTGCTCGTGCACAGGACAGTCTATAAATGAATCACATGCATTCGGTCCAATCCTTCACTGACTCCAGAAATGGAACATGCTGGAACGGTTTTAACGAAAATGTGTGCTGTGCTTTATTGATCACTTTGGTGAGCCAGTTTCTCTCCCTCCTGCTCACACCATTACAGGCAGCCAATGATCCTGGGGACACATCTTACGTATTTAGGGAAAGTGGGACTAGGAAGTTGTTGGAAATTATAGGCACGAGACACTCTGTGAGCTCCACGGATACCGCTCATGGTGGGTGAAGGCGAGGTGGGCAATGTAGAGGGAAAGGGCAAGGAATAAACAAGATGACCACCCTGTTAGGAACCCCCTCACCCTGGGAGCCTGGGGTTCCCTCCTAACCTTTCCTCGTCCCCAGCTTCCACCAAAGTTGTCTGTGCTTGCAGAGGGCTTGGTAAGAACCTTCGCTCACTCGACCATTTGTTTACACTAAACCTGTACGTTGTGAGCTCACCCTGAGATTTCACGAAGCCCTTGACATTACCCCAGAAGAGCACTGGGGAATAGGGCGAGCATGAGTGTGTCTGCCCACGTGCAATGGAGACTTCAGGAGAAGAGCCACTCCGGACATACGCCGCGGATGGTCAAGTGCGGGGAACTCAGCCCAGGAGTGCTCTGTGCTTTTCCCAAACAGGAACTGACTATGGAAATCTGTGCCCATGGTTTCTGTCGAGTTCTTTCCTCTGACGATTTTATTTTCTTTATGCTTTTCTTGGGAGAAAGCTGGGTTTGACACATGGGGTGGGGAGGGTTGTTCATCGAAAACATAGCACATGCCACTATTCACTTCACATTGGACTTTCATCCTTTAATACTGAGCGACCACATGAAATGAAACATCCTTGTGTAGACAAGCCACAGGGGCTTGCATAACCCTGGCCACCTGCTTCTCTTCTTCCTAATGCAATAGTCTTGCTTTATGGGCACAGGTGGAGTGTGGGAAAGGCTCGTGGCCATGGTGGTCCTGAAGGGTCAGGCTGGTAAGATCCCTCTGCTGTGAGCTGACTCTCTTTCCCTCACTCCGCCTCCCAAGTCCTTCCTCCATTACTTGGTAGAAGAGGAACTGATTTGGTGTAGGAATAAACTTAAAGCGAAGTATTTGACTCAGTCCCTTAGCTTGACAACTTCTTCCCATTTGAGTTTCTATATGCCACACGTCTGTGCTTTCTTACACTGCTTTAGATGTTCACCTACTGTCATGAACAGGCTCAAACATGTCATGACTACGTTCCTCAGCCACTTACCAGTTTGTGTTAGAACCCAGAATGAGTTGTGTTTGGAGGGTGGGTTCCAAGACCAGTTCACCAAGGTCTGATTCACTGTGGTCATAACCGACCTCGACCATCGAGGCTGAGTGGCGGTATGTGAATCAACATTCTGATTCCAACTTGCTAAGGCAAGAACATGGCTGAAGTTTTGTAGAAAGATGGGGAATAGCCCTACCAGGGAGGTCAGGGAAAGCTGTGTGTAGGGGATGGAGGAGGGATGGAAATGCAGAGGGTCTGGACTGAGGAGTTGAGGTGGGGCAGAGGGACATTGGAGCCAAGCTCTTTCCTTCTGTCTGTCCTTTACTGAATGCTGAAAAGACGAAGCAAACATAAAATAAGTCAATTCATCTATGCTCTTCTGGGCAGGTGGATATTTAAGTGACTTTCTTCTTCACCAGTTTTATTTTCTCCCCATGTCTAATATTCTCATAGGCTGGTGCCTCAAACAAGAAGGCGTAAGTCTCTGCCATCCAGCTTTAAGCAATGTGGCTGTCAAAGGAAGACCACGTCAGTTCTTATCATCAAAGTGCCTCCTGACTTAGCCGGCCCGCACCAGCCCCAAGGTGGGTCAGCCACTCTGGAGGACAGGTGCTACATTAGAAAGTATGGGATGTCATCAGTCAGAAAGGAAACCATAAAGAGAAGAGGTTCTTTTCATAGTGGGCATTCATGCCCCGTTTCCCCAGCTGCTTGCTCCGCGGAGCGGCATCCTGGTATCCCAAGCCTTGGTGCTAACCCATCGTGCCCTGGAGCTATACTTTGGAATGGCTTGGCATCCCATCGTGTGCACATCTGGGATGTGCAGCTGGATTCAGAACTTTCCAGTGGACTCTGGCACTTGGCAGCATGTTAGGCCCATTAGCATTGACTCAGCTTGGAGAGGTTACAGCACATCTTTCTTTAGAAGGCCCTTCTCACTCCATCAACACCTGCGGCCTGAGGTGGGCAAAGGAGCCACTGCTCCACTTAGGCAAAGAGCACGATTGCGTGATAAAGTTCGATGATGAGGACAACCCAGCAAGTCCAGATGTCTGTGAGCCATGGGGTGATGTTTTCTGTCCAGAGGAGGGCAGTGAGTGGCAGAATGTGATGAAGGGTTCACAGAACTACCTGGCAGCTTCCCATCTCCACAGCAGTCCTGGGTCACCTCTTGGCGCTCACAGGTCACCAGGTTGCCAAAGTGAGGCAGGCCGCTGAAGCCCTTCTCACCCTTTCTCCTGCTGTCCTACTTCTTTAGTGTGTCAGACCCCCAAACGACAGCAAGAACTATTTATCGAATATTTATTGGACGCCTAGAATTTTACAGACATTGGATCACATAACCTTTACAATAGCCTGGCGATGTATTATTCTACTCAAATTTGAAGCAAAGGAAACTAAACTCAGAGATATGAATTATCTTGGTCTCACAGACACAGCTAGGAAATGGCCTCATGAGATTCTGTGTCATTTCTACGTGACTAAAATCCATATTCTTTGTGCCTATATCATGCTACTTCCCAAACTCTTTTAACTCTACTTCCTAGAAGTTTTGACAGGAATTACAGCTGTGGGCATAGCATTGAAATGTCTGGATTATCTAGGATATGCTGTGAGTGCTGTGACAAAGACCCATGCACGCGAAGAGTAGCTTCTACAAATCAGAAGTTTAATTTCTTTCAGGCTAAACAAAAGCAATCCAATACCGATATGGTAGCTTCACAGTATCAGGGAGAAACTCCAGCCTCCTTCTCATCCATGTGGTCCCATGTGGTTCTTCACCATATCTATTTCCCACTGGCAGGACGAAGGAAAACAAGGCAAGACAGGGAACACCTCCAAAATGGCAATGCCCCGTTGACCAAAACTTAGTCATAGAGCCATGCACAGTCATAAGGATAGCTTGAAAATTAACCTTTATTCTGAACATTTGTGTGGATAACCAGAGTCTATTACCAAAGAAGCATAGAAGAAAACAAGAATGAATATTAGGGCACAACTCTCAGCCTTTGCCATATATCTTAATGGTCAATCTGGATTTCAGAAGAGAAAAAAAAAGCATTATACCTCTGATGTAAAGATACCTGGGACATCCTGGAGGGAATTGATCAAAGATAATAAGAATCTGGGGTACAATTGCATCATTCTCCTGGAAAGAGAGAGAGAGAGAGAGAGAGAGAGAGAGGAAGAAGAAGAAGAAGAAGAAGAAGAAGAAGAAGAAGAAGAAGAAGAAGAAGAAGAAGAAGGAAGAAGAAGAAGAAGAAGAAGAAGAAGAAGAAGAAGAAGAAGAAGAAGAAGAAGAAGAAGAAGAAGAAGAAGAAGAAGAAGAAGAAGAAGAAGAAGAAGAAGAAGAAGAAGAAGAAGAAGAAGAAGAAGAAGAAGAAGAAGAAGAAGAAGAAGAAAGAAGAAGAAGAAGAAGAAGAAGAAGAAGAAGAAGAAGAAGAAGAAGAAGAAGAAAGAAGAAGAAGAAGAAAGATATTTGTAAAGTCACTCTAGTTAAACCTTACTTCTGTTCACAGACCACTGGACAAAACTGGTCACATGGCTCTAATCAAATTGCAATGGTGGCTGGAAAGTATAGGGGAGCTCCTGGATTTGGGCTGAGCACCAGCTATCTCTACCATGGAGATTTTTACATAAAAACAAGAATTTTCAACTTTTCTTAGAAAATCAGATGTAGCAAAGTCAGGTCCAGTGGAGCTCCTCGGCTCCCCTTTAATCAGAGAAATTGGTTTCCTGTGTGTCTTACTAACCATTTTACACCCCACCTTAGGGACTGATATTGTCAGAACACAGTTTCTAATGATTTCAGGAGGCTTTTCACAAGTTGGTCCTGACATGACAGGGCAATCAGTCTTATAACCAGAGTTAAAATAATTTCTGTCTAAATGCTTTGCCTTATATTTTCCTCAATAACTCTCTACACTTCCTCACATTTTACCTTGTGAGAATTACCTTAATGTTTCCTTGTGGGGTTGATATTTTATTGCTCAAAAATCTTGGGAACCATCTAGTATGAGCTTTGTAAATAAGCATAAGAAATATCATTTTGTTTTTTTGTTTTTGTTTTTTTTTGAGAGACAGCATGTGAGCAGGGGTGAAGGGGCAGGGGGAGCAGGAGAGAGAGAATCTTAGGCAGGCTCCATGCTCAGCAAGGAGCTGGGATGGAGGGTTCCATCTCACGACCCTGAGATCATGACCGGAGCAGATATCAAGATTTGGATGCTTAACTGAGTGAGTCACCCAGGGGGTCCTCATTTTCTACATTTTAATCAAAACTTCATGCTTGGCCATGCTTCCTCTTTTAAGTCTATTCATGGAGGTTAGATGGAATTTGCAAATCTAAAGACATAGGTTGAAGTTGTGGTCCTATGACTTGCTAACTATCTGACTGGACTGTGGATATATCTCTGAATTTCTTGGAGCCTTCCTGAAACATTCAGTACAAAGGTGGTCATGAGGGTTAAACGAAGTTGAGTTTGTGAAGGCATTGTGAAATGTAACACCAATCCAGCTTCCAGTCTAGTTATCTGCCAAGTTTTCTTGCTTTCCATTTTCCCCTCATTTTCAGTGATTCATTCTCCTCTACATTTTACTTTTTATTTTATTTTACTTTGTTTTATTTTACCTAAGAAAAAGAATGCAAGAACTGAGAAACAGTTCTAAATACCTAGAGGGGACTTTCCACATTTGTGTTTATGCCTAGTGGCCAAAATGTACTGATAATTCCCAAATCAGTACTCCAGGAACTTTGCTGTCACTTGCAGACATGTGCAGAGCAGTGAGAAATTTGAATAACCCAATGTGCGTGTTCCAAGCTGAGCTCGGAAAAGGGGCTGCTGCTATAAACACATGTCCTACTATACACAACTACAATCTAGAAACTATAAACACGTGTCCTACTATAAGACGATGAACTATACTACACTCAGACCACAAACTAGTGTCATTTTTTGCAGTTTTTTTGTGTGTGTGCATTTTTTGTGCTTTTTGATGGTGCTTTCACTCAAAGTGTCCCCCAAACACAGTTGTCTAGTGTTCTAAGCACAAAACTGTGATACGCCTTTTGGAGAAAGCAAGTGTGCTAGATGGGCTTCATTCAAACATGAGTTATATTGCTGTTTGTCATGAAGTCAATGTTAATGAATCATATGTATATATGCTAATGAATCATATATATCACATTTACACACATAAATATATGTCGTCTTTAAATAGAAACACATTACGGGGGCGCCTGGGTGGCACAGCAGTTGAGCGTCTGCCTTCGGCTCAGGGCGTGATCCCGGCGTTGTGGGATCGAGCCCCACATCAGGCTCCTCCGCTATGAGCTTGCTTCTTCCTCTCCCACTCCCCCTGCTTGTGTTCCCTCTCTCGCTGGCTGTCTCTATCTCTGTCAAATAAATAAATAAAATCTTTAAATAAATAAATAAATAAATAAATAAATAAATAAATAAATAGAAACACATTAAACATGATCGTGTACTGACCGGTTGACAAAAATGTTGTGACCATGGTCTCGCAAGAACTTAAGTCTATATTCCTGTTAGGAGCGATGATTCAGTATTAGCTTATTCTATGTTTGGGGCAACTTTATACACTATAATTACTGGGAATAATGAAAATCAACTGACATTGTCAGGTGAAAACCGTTCATCGTAATTAAAAAGTTAAAAAAATATTGCTTTCATTTCAAGCCCCCGTCAAGTATAACGATGCCGTCAGGGCAAAGCTGTGTCCTGGTGGGCATCCCTGACGTACCCTCGATGGTATCAGCTAACTTTGGAAATGCAGGTGCAGGTGGCTTTGGGTTCCATAGGCGTGGAGGCATGATGCTAAACTCGGGATGGAGGTTCTGAACTCCGAAATGAATGTACTTCATTCTCCTTGACTTCCCGATCAAAATGAGCTAAACGCTGAGCAAGTGGTGGGTTTGGTTCGTGTGACAGTCAATGAACCGTTAGGCTTTGTCATCTCCTCTTGAAATAAGTTCTGTAATCCAAATTTTTCTGCCTTTCTTCTCTCTTTGTCTTCCTCCTTTTCTTCTTTCTTCTCTTTCTTCTTTATATTTCACCCCTTTTCCTTCTCCTGCTCCTTTCCCCTCATTTGTCCTTTCTGATGTCATTACGTTTTACCTGTAGACCTGACAATTATTTATTTCATTTTATGAATACAGAGAGCCTGCATATCAAGTCCACCTTGAGAACTCTCAAAATGCAAAGACCGAAAGGCAATCTGAAAGATGCTGTGTTTTGAGATAAGCTTTAAAATTCCAGTTTTTCTCACAGCTCAGGGCAAAACAATGAAAAATAATGGGAATCTGTTTTAAAGAAATCCCTAAAAGTAGCCCTGGATTTATAGGTAACTTGGATACCAGAAGTGACCTGAAAAAACAGAATTAGATGTTAACTGCATTGACCAAAGCCTGGTAATGAAATGAGAAACTGATTTCACTTGGAGACTCAGTTAGGAATTAAGTACAGTTGGGGCTCCTGTTGCCCTTCATGAAATATTGGCGTGGTTTGCGTTCGGAGACATTGTCGTACTAACCAGCCTGGCTTTGTAAAGATGTGCGCACGTGAGAGGTAACGTGCTTGAGCGAGATTAGTCTTGCTTGGGTTCTGTTTCTTCTCTCTCTTCGATACAGAAGTTTCAGTCCCGATCCTTCATCCCAAGAGAAGACCCAGAGAGCTTTTAGTGGAAGAGGGGCCATTTAGTGCATCTGAAGGAAGTCTCAGGGCCGCTTCTCCGTTTGCCTGAAGTCACTTTAATGACGCAAGGGAGCGCATAATGCACTTTACCCTGACATTTCATTACTCTCGGCACTAACCCATTGTCAGATCCACCATCAATACCTTATTAAATTCGTCATAATGTCCTTGACATTATTTTAATAGCACTGGCAACTGCGTGATAGAAATAAATAAATCACGAGCCTGAATTTTCTTTTATGGGACTTCCTGACTCAATCCACCACTCAGTTTCCCTTAGCTCTAAAAATACTTAGACAACCAGTCACTCTTTTTCATTTGATGGGAGCCTGAAGATGGGAGCTTCTCACGGTTGCTTTCTGTACCATCGGCTTTAACGCTGCAGACTGACACATGGAATCAAACCCTAGAACGTCAACGACGAAATGTGTTTGGCCGACCATGGTAAGGTAAGGATTTGGCCATAGCATTCTCCCATTCAGACACCAATTCTAGGTACCTGGTAAAAGTGTGTTCTAGTGATTCCCTCACGAAGGGAAAGTGCTTCAATCTTTGCTACGTGGGAGCAACGTTACTATTTCGAGCTTAGCAAGCAGTCTGGATTTCTATATTTCACAACTTGAATAAACCAAACATCTCATTCTGAGAAGTTCTCTGCCCTTTTCTTTCTTTCTTTCTTGTTTTTTTTTTTTTTCCTAGCAACATATGAGCCTTTACACCATTTACTGATGCTAACTGTGGATTTTTTTTTTTTAGAACTATGCTGTGGCTAGCTTCTTTAGGCTATAAATAATCTAGCTTGACTGTTTTAGAGACAGATAACTTATGAATTTTGTGGAAAACCAGGGTAAGCTCAGGGTCCCATGGGATAATATTATGGTCAACGGGGCACAATTCCCCAAATCATGCCTCTAGAGCCCTCACCCTTCCATGGAATGTTCCTGAGAAGCAGATGTAACCACAGGGTGATAAACTGCAAATAGAAGACCAAGCAACACTATTTTTAGGTCATCCCCCATCCTAATGAAGAGTGGGGTGGATTGGGTCACAGGAAAGCAACTTCTCCTTCAAGTTAACCCATGGTTCTCAAACTTGGGTGTGCGTCAGAATCACCTGGAATCCTGGTTAAAATACAAATCACTGGGCTTTGCCCCCAGAGTTTCTGATGTGATAATTCTAGGGCGGGGGGGAGCTGAGAATTGGTATTTCTCACAGGCTTCCAGGTGACGTTACTGCTACTGCTCTGGGAATCTCGCTTTGAGAACTACTGAATTAGACCTTCATTGCTTAAAAAAAAAGCAAAACATGTGTTCTGATTTACCTATCCCTCCCTTAAAGCCCACACCCAAGTTTTTGGTCTTACCCATATGGTGCTGGGAAAGCCCCCTCAGTTCCTGGCACTGAGCTGACCCCAGCCCAGGACTCTGGGCATCTCATGGCATTTTAGTAGTTCTTGGCCTGCCTAATGGGTAGGAGAAACTACTGGGCCCTATGGATGGAAAGGGGGAAAGAAGACAGTGCCCCTTCCTCATCTACCACCCTGATCAACTCTCAGAAGCCCTGTCCTCCACACCATGCCACTAACCTGTGTGTTGGCAACTGACCATTCAGCTCAATGCCCCTCTGTGTGTGCCCAGAATCATTAGAAGGGGAAATTGTATCTCTGGTTCTTTCTCCAGTGGTGAGCTTCCTTCGAGAACCCACAGCCTGTGGTGATTTCTGAATGTCGTTGCCCACCCTTAGCCATGAGTTTTTGTATGTGCGCCTTTATCTGGACAGTGGAGGTATGTCGTAAAGTTGCACAAGTATGTTTGAAAACAGATTCAAATACCAGATGGGTTAGGAGAAAATATCACGGGACATAATCCTTTGATGAGTATTTCTGTAAATTATGTCCTTGCTCCTTAAATGTTCCATTTTATATATTCCTCCTCTCATGTACACGGTCTGCTCTAAGTGAGGCATCCACATTTGCACGCACTTGCTTACCGCTTATTGTTAACATTGGACCAAGGACTCTGGGAAACAAGCTGAGGGTTTCAGAGGGGAGGGGGTGGGGGATTGGGCTAGCCTGGTGATGGGTAGTAAGGAGGGCATGTATTGCATGGTGCACTGGGTGTTATACGCAACTAATGAATCATGGAACTTTACATCAAAAACTAGGGATGCACTGTATGGTGACTAACATAACATAATAAAAAATTATTATAAAAAAACAAAAAAACATGGTATTGTGGAAAATTTCAAACATGCTTTCGTTCCTCAAGTAAAACAAAAAATTCTTCGCTCGAAAAAAATGTTTTACCCAACTTTTCTGTTGTTCTAGCTTCATCTGGTGCTGAGAGAACATAACTATAAAACTCTCTAAGGAATTTACTCTAAAGATAGTATACTTCTTGTCGCATAGCATTTCCTTCAGGAGGCCTCAGTGCTAGGAAAATCTATGCTTTCCTTGAGGAACTGGTATATTTGTATCGTACAAACGATGTGAAGCTTGCTCTGATCGTGATTCCCTTAACTTCAGCTCGAGGACACTCAGACTAACTGTGCGGTCACCTTCTAGCAGCTGTGCAGACCCTGTGGCACTCATTTCAGAACAGTGAAGTTGCCCTTACTTTCTTTTCTCGTCTCGTCTTAAATTCTATCTTATTTAAAATACTTCTGTAAGCATCATTGAAAAAAGAGGGTAAAAATAAACAGGTGATTTCTTTGTAGAAAGGCACTGTCTTCCTATTCTGAAAATACACCACAGCATGGAATCCAGGTGCTATAAAGGAGAAGGGTTTGATCTCAGAAGAGAAGTTGTGCTCAGAAGCCAACTGACAAACTAATCCCGTGTATATCAACGGCCATTGTAAGAATGGATTCTTGCGGCCAACTTTCATGCCTTTTGTCATTGGGGGGTGGAAAGCTTCCATTATCGTCATGTGGAATTCATTTACTGGACTGAACTCCAGTGAATAAACGGTCTTTCCAATTTGGCCCCTTCCAAGCTTCAATAGGCTGTGATTGAATCAAGTTCTACTATTTTTTGGTCATAGAAATCTTTTATATTAAGGTAAAATACAGGGACCAGGTCATTTATAAGATATAAAGAGCTCCTACCAAAAAAGACAAACAACTCATTAGAAAAATGGCATTGGGGCAAACAAACAATTCACAGAACTAAAAATGACCGCACACGACTGAGAAAATTCTTGGCAACTTCATTCATCATGGAGGACGGGCAAATTATATAACCAATAAAATAATGTCTTTGGCCCACGAGACTGGCAATATTTTAGGAAAAGTAAGAGGAAGTATGAGAAATAACTACTGTTGATTAGATTAGAAATTGTCCTTTACTAGAGGGCAAGCCGCAAAGAATCATGGAGAGTTTAAATGCAGGGGCGCCTCAGTCGGTGAAGCATCGACTCTTGGTTTGGCTCAGGTCATGATCTCAGGATCCTGGGGTGGAGCCCCACGTCAGGCTCTGCGTTCAGTGGGAGGTCTGCTTGAGGATTCTCCCCCCCCAAATAAATAAATAAATCTTTAAAAAAAACAAAGTTTAAATGCAGAGACTGCACCAGAAATTCCTTTAGGAGTTTATCGTACACAAATACTGGCACGTGTACACAGATGGCATGCATATGTATGTCATCCCATATTAATTATAATATCGGAAAGGGGAGTAGTTACACTACCTGTCAATAGTTTCTATTGGTATATATATAATTATATAATCGCCTCAACGGTGACGCAGCCATACAGCGGCATACTATGCAGCATTTCAGAGGGCGAGAGCTCTCCAAGTGCCAGCATGGAACAACTCTTCAAAGCATATGGTTAAAAGGATGAAAGCAAGCTACAGAACGATATGAAGACGGTAGGAGTCCACATATGTAGCGAACAAACAACCGCAGACAATATGTTTGTGTGTGTGTGTCTACAAGAATGCAAACACAGAAAGAGAGGACTTTTTTATCGCTCTCCTTGGTTACGGAGTAGGATGGAGATGCGGCCGCACAATGAGAGTGAAGAACGACTTCATTGTTCTCTCCTGTATAGTCCTATCCTCTATGGTTTATTCTGTGTAGCCTGTCCTCTAGTTTGTCTGATGTAGTCTATCCTATACAGTAGTATATCCATACAGGTCTATCCTAGCGAGTCTGCTCTCTCTCGTTTATCCTATCTTAGCCTATCCTCTCGTTGACCCCATATAGTCCTACCCTGTATAATTTCCGCCTCTAGCCTATCCTATTCGGTTTGAACTTTTGCATGTTTGCATCCCGCTGTTGCGCAGTTACAAACAAAACCCTTTAAAATAATGTGAAAAATCAACATTAAAGGACGACATAGCTACATACTAAAATATAATCTAGGTAATGAGATTGCGGATAAGTTTTACTTTCTTTAAGCTGTTGTTTCCAGTTTTCCACAATGGGTATCTATTAAGTTGTAAGAAGACAAAAACATCTTCAGCTTGGTAACAGTTCACCCCTCCCTTTCCGAACACGTAAGGAAGGGCTGTGACAGACTGCGTTTGAATCTCTCTGATTTTCCCTTCTCGTTATTTCAACCACTAGCGTCATTAGAGAGTGTCTCCAATCTCCTCCCATGACCGTCCTTCCCTGCTCTGTGGCACAGAGGTGCCTGGGTCAGGCTCTCTGTGAACACTCCGAGCACCCGGAATGAGGTTGGGCCGCACTAAGCATCCGTTTGTACGAATGCCTGTCAACTTCTCCACCCCCCAGGAGGTTGTTAGGGCAAGATGTTGAACATTTTTCAAATTTGTCCTTTCTGTCGGTACAGCAGTATGCAACCCCAAGTCTCCATCTCCTGTGGATTTACCTGGATACCTGGAAATTTCTTTTTTAAAGGAAACATATTTTCTTCCAGCTGTGCCCTCCTGGGCAACTCCCATCTCCATTTGGTCTGGAGATTTCACAAGCTGAATTCCTGCCAGTCTCCCTTGGATGGGCTCAAAGTCTTGTTCTCTCCTGAACATGCCATATGGACTACTTGTGGCTGATTTCCCACGGCCTGCTCACCTTTCGTTACATGTGCGACATTTGTTTTTGAGACGTAAAGAGTATTTCACTGAAATAAATATTGAGGGCTTCTCTTTCCGCTTGCCACCCTGCTTTATCCCCTCAATGGTATCTCTTAAGCATACAAAATGTCTTCAGAGGGCAGACTTCTCAAACAGGAAGACACTTGCAAATCACCTGGGGAGCTTGTTGAAATGCAGATTTTGCCTCAGTAGGTCTCAGGAGGTGGGTCCTAAGACTTGGCATTTCCATCAGGCTCCCAGGTGAGGCTGATTCTTCTGATCTGCGGGCCGCGCTTTGAGTGGTAAGGTTGTCGGGGACATCAGAATGAGTAAGTTCCATGGAAGCCTTGCAAGGGTGAGATGGGGTTTATTTAATCAAAAAAGGCAACAGTCCACACAATAGTGAATGAGAATCAGAGATGTGACTGAATGTATGTGTGTAGGTTTCATGAAGATTTCCCTTCTTCAGGACAAACCAAGAGGCCCGCGGTTTTACCGAAAGATTGGGCTGTGAAACAGCATAATCTAGAATCACAGCAATGGCAGCGCAGCCCAGAAGGTGTGTATCAGGGGCTTCTGAAAGGGATGTGTTGAGCAGCTGCTCTTTTCTGTGGGCTGAGGGAGAGTCGTCTGCAGTGCGCTGGGCTGCCAACTGCAGGGGAGACGAGGAGGGAAAGACAGAGAGGTGGCACGGGTAAAGAGGTTTCTAGTTTACTCTGAAGAGGGGCCTTGGGGAACTTGCTGGACTGGGGGAGCCAGTCTCACGGCCATCATTAGATCATCAGTGGCCCAAGGGTGAAGGTGGGGCACTCCCATCCTAACAGGAGACAGGTATTCTTGTCCGTTATCCCCATCGGACAGCTAAGACATTTCCGACAGCAAAGACTTTCAGAGATCGCTACAACCCCTTCACCTCTCTAAGCACCTCCCTAGCCTCCCCAAAGAACATACTGTAGCCTGTCCTTAACCCATTCCAGGCATATTGCTCGGAACGTCTGATGGGGCCCATTCAGATGCGATGTCAGAGAGCCCACTATGAGTTTCAGCTCTGCGGACTCCTTGGGTTTGTGGTCTAAATTTTTTCTTTTCCTTTTTCCCAGCTCTAACAATTTTTTAAAACTTACTTATTGTCATAGTTAAATGATTCACATGTTTCAAACAGCAAAAGTACAAAGAAGATACAGTAAGTATATAAAGGCCTCCCATCTGCTCGGTTTCCAGGCTCCACTTCCGGCCAGGTGAGCAATTATTCGTAGCTTCTTGTTTACTCTCCTGGAGGATTTTATACTTATACAATTTAATATAGAGAAATATTGTTTATCCACGTCACTTTTCAATGTAAATGAGGACATACTGTGTGTGTTTCAGTAGCTTGGTCTTTCTGTTTAAAATATATCTTGGAGGACTTTCATTATCAATGAAGAATAGTTTCCTTATTTTTCCTTCACAGCTGCATAGTGGCCCAATATATAGACGAGCTATCATTTATTCACCCTCTTTAAGAATTTGGTATTTCAATTTTTTCATGCCTTTCTTTGGTCCCTTAAGAGTGTTTAAAATTTCCTTAAACATCTCCCACATTTCCTGTTGCATTTATGCCTACATATTTTATCTTTTGTTGTTTCTATTGTAAACTGACTTTCTTCTTCAGTTTTAATGTACAAGCGGCTATTGTGTGTATATATATGAAATCCAACGATATCTGTATAATGCAGTAGTATTCCACTGGTTTGCCGAATGATTTGTATTGCTCATTTTCATTGCTGATAATCTTGTGTTATATAGATGCACAATCTCTACCTCCGCAAATCTCAATAGTTTCTTTCCTCTTTCCAATTTCTTTCTCTTGTCTAATTACATGGCTAGCCCTGCTAATACAGTGAAAAATGTGATTGGTAAGAGTGGCTGTGACAGTTATTGCCATCCTAATACTACAGAACGAATTCCCTTAAAGTTTACTGTCTTATACATGGGCACAAGGCTACAGGCTGGCTGAGCAGTAACTCTGGTCTCATGTGGGCTCCCCTGGGCATCTGTAGTTTATTGCGGTTTGACTGGCTATCAGATGGTCTAAGAAAGCCTCATCTGGGAGAGGATGGCTAACTCAGATCTCTTGGTGATGGCTCTTCCTCCAGCAGGCTATCCTGGGCTACTTTTCAAGGGTGGCAACATTTCTTGAGGCCTTAGCAGCACTGGGAACTGACATAATATCTCTTAAATCACATTCTGTTGGCCAAAGCAAGCCATAGGTCAGCATAGAAAATTTACGTTGAGAAGGTTGCGCATAGGAAGAGAGATGAACCACTGTGACGCTGTGGGGATATTCTTGCCTTATTCCTGACTTCAGGAATTCAGTAAGAATGCTTCTAATATTGTTCCATTAAGAATGAGGTTAGCTGGGGGTTGAATGAGCAACTTTAGAATTATTTCAAAGAAGTATTCATTGATTATCTCTTTATTCGTTAGGTTGAATATTGTTAATGCCTTTTCAGTGGGTAAGGAAGACTGTGTGTGTGTGTGCTTTCCCTTAGACCAATTAATGTCGTGAATTTAGTTAACTGACTTCTTGATATTAAACCATCTTTTAAATCTTGAAATAATTCCCATGTGGCCATATATATCTTTTCATTGTGCTACTGACTTCCGTTTGTATTTTCTTTTAGATTTTTTTTTTTTTGGTTGAAATTCACTGATTCTGTTACATCTTGTCAGTTTTGAAATCATAAAAAGAATTTAAAATTTTTTTATATGCTTTGGGATATTTTAAATACTACTAAATTAATTGCTTTTTACAGATTTGGCTGGTTTGCTGTGAAACTATTTGGATATGACTTTCTTTTTTAACAGGTAATGTTATTTTGCGGAAATCAGTGTTTTTAGGGGCACCTGGGTGGCTCAGTGGGTTAAGCATCTGCCTTCGGCTCGGGTCAAGATCCTGGAGTCCTGAGATTGATCCCACGTCGGGATCCCTGCTCAGTGGGGAGTCCGTTTCTCCCTCTCCCACTGCCCCTCCCTTGCTCCTTCTCTCTCTCTCTCTTTCAAATAAATACATTTTTTTAAAAGATATCAGTCTGTTTAGATTATTCTTTCTCTTCTGAGGTCAATTTTGTTAAAAGTTTTTCCTGAAAAAAGCCCATTTATCCAGGTGTTAATATATTACAGACTTAAGCAAAATTGATTCTTAGCATTTCTTTAATTTCCCAGCTTATGTGCCTGTTTCCTCTCCTCTTATTTTGTGTGTTTGTAGTTTTTTCCCCTTATTTCCTTATCTTGTGACTTATCTGTTCTAGTCTTTTTTTCAAAGTACTAGCTTTAAACTTTTAAAATTAATTTTAATATTTTTCTGTTTCAATGTACTTTTTATCTCTATGACTTCTATTTTCTTTTGGCCTATATATTATTTTTTCAAAATTTTCGAGCCAATCATTTCATTCTTTTCTATTGATGTCATTGTTTAGGGCTACAATTTTTTTTTTTTTCTGAGTGGATTTAGCCATATCTAATTGTTCTGACAAATTATGTTTGAATTATAAAACATTTTGGTTGGCATTCCCATTTTGTAATTTCTAGGAGGAAAAAATCTGTCATGTTGCTGTTAATTTTTAGTTTTATTGCATTATAATCAGAGACTATTATCTATTTTTTCACACTTTGGGATATATCGATGTTTTTTCCTGTGGTCTCAATTCTTTTTTTTTTTTTTTAAAGATTTTATTTTTATTTATTTGACAGAGATAGAGACAGCCAGCGAAAGAGGGAACACAAGCAGGGGGAGTGGGAGAGGAAGAAGCAGGCTCATAGCGGAGGAGCCTGATGTGGGGCTCGATTCCGTAACACCGGGATCACGCCCTGAGCCGAAGGCAGACGCTTAACCGCTGTGCCACCCAGGCGCCCCCTGTGGTCTCAATTCTTATGGTCAATTGTTAGAGCTGCAGCATGGGCACTAGGAAACAAGTTTTCTCTCTATTTGCAGAATACAGAATTTGAAATATAGCAATCTAATTGTACTATTCACTTCTTCTGTATACTTAGTTGGGTTTTTTTTGTCCATGAGCTTCATCACCTGACAGGGGTGAATTCAAGTCTCGAACTACACGTGCATTTCTTTTTCTCTTGGTGACTTTTTCTCTTGGCGACAATTAAAAATAATTGCTGATTTTATTTGGAGGGTATACATTCATAATTGCCACGGCAGCGTTACAAAATGCCCCTTTTAGCATAATAAAGTATCCTTTCTTGTCTTCATTTTGTGACCTAAATTCTACCTTCTCGAATTCTGAGCTTTTTGGCATCACCTTAAATTGGGCCCCGGGAGAGTGCCCACCCCTCACTTTAATTCTTGCTCACTGTTCATTTGTTCCTGCAAACTGGCTTGCCCTTGTATTTGCTGGCAAAATCAGGTTGGAAACTAGAAGAAAGGAACAAAAAACAAAACGATTCCTGAAAGTAAATTAAATTGGGTTAAAAATTTAATGAAAGTCTTGAAATATAAAATCTGGGTAATACTGAGGAAGGTCAATCCAAAGCCAATGACATAAAAATATGAGAGGAAAATTTAAAAATTAAACAAATAGATCAAAAAAACTAATATCAGACTATTAGGAATTACAGAAGGTTTTGGATTTTTTGTTGTCGTTTTTATTTTTATTATTTTATTTTATTTTGTTTTATTTTATTTTATTTTATTTTATTTTATTTTATTTTATTTTATTTTATTTTTTTCATTATATTATGTTAGTCACCGTACAGTACATCCCTAGTTTTTGATGTAAAGTTCCATGATTGACTACTTGCGTATAACACCCAGTGCACCATGCGATACGTGCCCTCCTTACTACCCATCACCAGCTATTGCAGCAACGGGGGGAGGTATTTATTGAATAAAGCATACCAGAAAACTTCTCAGACCTCAAAGACATATGTCTCCCTGTTAGAAAGGCCCAACAAGTACCTGCCCCAATGAATGACAGAAGATTCAAACTCTGTAAGACTCACAATGGTCTTACAGAGTTTGAATCTTCTGTCAGCACACCAAGGATAAAAGCATATGGAGGGGAAAAGGAAAAATAAATTGTAAAAGAAGGAACGAGAGTCACAGTGGCACTGAGTTATCGATAGACCACTTTAAGCACAGGCTGAGCAGAGCTTGTTTGCCTCTCCAAGACACTCTGCTCCGTGCTGGCTGCCAGCTTGGCCTCACGGTGAATGACTGCATTATGTCTGAAAATAAAAATACAATAGCATTAAATGAGATCAACATGACCGAGATAAATCTGAACCAGGTGGTCCCCAGTTACAATTGCAATCAAGAGTCTGAAATACCCAGGGCAGGTAGAAAGTGAGCCGCTATCCTTAGAATGAGGTGTCCATTTGTCCGTTTGGTACATTGCACAATTATCCTACAATATAAATTCTTCGGGAGTTCGGATCAGCTCTATCTGTTCACTAAGCACCTGGGGCATCTGAAATATTATGTGGCATAAACAGGTCCTCCATAAAAACGTATTAAATAAATAAATGAATGGACATTTATCTTTGAAGCTCATTACTTACTGCCCTATGAGGAAGGCAGATACCATGTGAAAAGAAGTCCATAGGTAGGCGGGAAGCAAGAGAATCCCGGCGTGGCATGTATCAGAATTGGTAAGGGAGCAGAGGGATCCAATCTTTTCAGGCTTGTACTGAGAATTCGGATGCTCCCCTTTGGCCTATTTCATGGAACACACTTAGCTTTAATTAATAACAGAGATGTTAATCAAACATTTGGAAGCACAGAGCTATTTAATAATAACACAAAAATGCTTGTTATTAGAAGCCCTAGTTTCTAACACATGCCCCCTTATTACTGTTAAGCTTGCTTTTATGTTTTCCAACAGTTTAAAAGGCATGTTTCTTAGGGAAGTCGACAGGTCTATTTTCAGAGTTGGAAGAAAACATATTTTTGGCATTGAAATAGTTTCTGTCTTATTTGGTGGTCTAGTTTTTCTTTTCTGGTATTTGTTTTTTCTCCTTATTTCTAATCCCTGTAATAAATGTAATCTCTTCCCACGTACATGCCCTATCCAGTGTTATGAACCCTGGAAGGTCTCAATTAAATACTTTTTAATTAACTGACTCTGTTTCCATCTGGTTTCATTTGGACAAAAAAAGTCCACCTGTCTCTAGAGCAGATGCCTCAGGTGCCTGACAGCAGGGTGGGGCGGGGGGAGACATCAGCAGACTTGCCAAGAAGCCTGAAGGCTCCTCCCTTTAACCTTCAAAAAGGTCCCAATTTAAAAAGCGCTCCCAAACACATCTTCTCCCCACCTCCAGGAGGAGGCAGCAAGGAAAGCTGTGTCATGTTTCTGCTTAAAATCTTGTTAATCTGATTTTCAATTATTTTTTTTAAGTTTCCCTCTGCTAAATGTACCAGATAAGTGCATGTGATTCACTTTGGGGACCAAGGCAATCCTGCATCAGAAACAGGCCAATCCTGTGAGTGATTAGAAAGTTTCCTACAGGACTAGTCCGTGCAAATTGGACTTAGCACAAGATCTGACTTCAAAGGACAAAACTGATGGTTAAGTGGAGAAAAATTATTCCCTTATGATTAAAAGGAAAATGGTCTATTTCGTGCAGACTAGCAGCATTGCTGTGATGCTCAAACTTTCTCCCGTCCTGCCCCTGCCTTCTGTGAGGAAGCAGGGAAAGAGAGAAACTAATCACACCCTTCGAGTTCTCTCCCTGGGGAATCTCTGGGCCAGAGCTACTCTCAGTGAGGTCGGCTGAAGGGCTGCCATCCCTCACCCTGCTGGTTACCGTTAACAAGACAAAGAACTTGCAAAGGAATATAAATCCATTCCATCACCAAGCGCACTTTTTGGTCCAGCTGAAATTCACAATGAGACTTTCTTGAGGAAGCAGTGCGTGGATTCACATTCTGGCGTAAGCTTCTCGTATCCGTGGGACTGGGGTAACCCTGCCGCAGTCCACAGCAGAGGGAAAACTGCTGAGCCGATGCCGGAAGAACCGACAGAACTACTTCCGGTTGCACACAGCAGCTACGGAAGTACTTCTTGTTGCACATCCGCAACACATTCGAGGCAGCGGGAGAAAAGCATTTATTTTAGGGACACAGAAATGGAACCTCGTGGAAGCCCAAGAGCTGAGATCACAGAGCTGAAAAGACCTCAAGCGAGTGCCAGCGGTCCATTCCAGCGCCCGAGCGCTCTAGCAAAGGCAGCAGCCAGACCTGGGGATCTACATAGCTGGACTATGAAATTAGCAGGTTCTTTTTTTGCCTGAAGTTTCTTCTCCTTTCTGCCCAGGTATGTCATCACGTCCTGCACTTAATACATTATAACCAAAGACAGTATTTGAGGTCACTTTTGTCTTAATGAATGCACCAAAAGTAAAGAAAATCTGGACTTAGGAAGCCTTTGCATGGGGATGTGGGGAAATACAAAGCCTTAAGTAATGTTTTGGCAAAGTCTTTTACCTTCCATTGGCAGTGATTCAAAAACATGTTTGATGAAGGTGTAGCTCACGGTGCCAGTTACCATAGATAAGAGGAAGATGAATAACAAACAGTGTTTAAAAACAGACAGAAGCTAATTGTCTGAGGGACACATCTACCCTGCAGATATGCTTTATTCGGCCTGCATGTTGCTTTTATACATACACACATGAACACACACGTATATACATATGCCTATATACGTATATGTACCTATACTTGAATTAATTTATGTGTATCAACCCAAAGCGTGTTGTCAGCCCATATGTATTGGTCTCCTGTGGCTGCTGTAACAGATTGCCGTAAACGTGGTGGCTTAAAACACACATTTATTCTCTTACAGTTCTGGAGGCCAGAAGTCCAAAATCAATTTCACTGGGCTAAAATCAAGAGGTTGGCAGGGCTGCGCTCCACCCAGACACCCTAGGGTCAGACTTGTCCCTTGAATGTTCTAGCTTCCCATGGCTGCCAGCATTCCTTGACTTGTGGCCCCATCACCCCAATCTCTGCTCACATTGCCTTCACCCCTTCCGTTTGAAATCACTCTTTTCTCACCCATAAGGACTTTTGTGATTGCATTTCAGGCCCGCCCAAATAATTCAGGATAATATCCCATCTCAAGGTCCTTAACTCAATCACATTGGCAAAGACTTTTTTCCCATATAAAGAAGTATTCACAGGTTCCCAGGGTCATTTGGGGACCTTTACTCAGTATGCCAAGCCACATGAAAATTATTGGTTGGCTGATTTTGATTTGTAAAGGTGACTTTCATATGGTAAAATCTAATAGTTGCCAGCAAGTAAACCAGATTTCATATAACACAGAAACCTCTCTCTCTCTCTCTCTCTCTTTTGTTTTAATGGGATGGTCTGGATACCCTGGAGCCAAATCCTGAATAGAAAAGTGGCTGGATGTCAGCGGCATCTGTCCCTGGCCGGGGCTCACCTATGGGCTCCAACTCACTGTTGCATTCAGCCTCAATACTTGCTTGGACTCTGAATGGATTTGAGTTCATTCCCTATGACTTTAAATCTAGACAGAGTGGCAGCGTTCACACACATATGCACCGCTAATACAATGGCCAGCTGCCCATTCTACAAGGCCCCAGCCGGCAACTTGCACACACAAATGGTATACAAAATGGAAAGTAATAACACTCATTGATAATGAAAAGAAAATGTAGTTTCCGTTGCTTTCATCACGGTTCCTAAAATCTTCATGAAGGGGTATTCTTAGCTAGTTTGGGTTCGTTTGTTTGTTTTTGACATCCAATCATAATAATGTTAAATTGTATTATTTTTTGAAATTGTGAATTATACCTTCCTAAAAATCTGTGGAGGACTAAATGTATTTCATTGTGCCCAAGTAATATACTTTAAAAATGTATATTTTGCATCAATCACTAAAAAGTGAGTGGAGCTGAGGTCAGGTTGGCGTTTTTGTAGCTTTTTTACTGAATCAAAGGGAGGAGGGTGGGAGCAGAGATGTGTGGTTTTTACTCCTAGGTCAGTTGGTGTCTTTGAGAAAAGTAAAATTTATAAATTCTTTCTTTCTCCTCTCTCCTCCCTCTCTTTCCTGCTTTGTTTTTTTATCTTCTCATGTCTGCAAAACAAGTTTGGTCCATGATTTGGGGGTGGGGGGGACAAATTAAGGAGAATAAAGGCTTGATGTTTTGAATTGAACTGTAACGATTGCGTTTGCGTCGTCAAAGTCTGATGAGACAAGAGGAGGATCTCCTCCAACTCAGCGTCCTGGGCAGGAAACTCAGCAGCTAAAGGTCCTGGCTATGATACAGTTAACTGTTTTCTCTTGATAACACTAATGTGGGTGTTAAGAGTCAAGTTTGTAGGTTCTTCTCCAGGGTAGACTAAGTGAAGAGTTAAAATACACCCTTTGTCAAAATCCTGATCATGAAAACATGTGGCGTTGTGTCCACCCTCTCCTCCATCACACCTTTAGTCAGCATCTTTTAATTTTTTATTCATTAATTCAGCAAATATTCCACGAATATCTGCCCAGGCTTGGCATTGTCTAAGTGGGTGGGACTACTTCAGTGGAAAGAATACACAAAATCCCTGAATCTTGAAGATCACACTCTAGGGGAAGATCAAATAACAATAAACCCAATAAATAAGGGAAGGATCTCCTACAGTAGGAGCTGGTAAGATGCCTCGGGGACTAAAAGGAGTATCATAAGGGGGCTGGGGAGTTGCGATTTTACATGGGGTGGCAAGGTGGGCCTCATTAAGAAGGTCACATTTGCTCAAAGACTTGGAGGAGGTGGGGGGAGCCATGTGGATATTTGGAGAAAGAGAAAGGGTGTGTCCTTCGGAGAGGATAGCTGGGACAAAGGCCCCGAGGTGGGACACACCTGGTGTGTTCCGGGAGCAGTTAGGAGGCCAGTGTGCCTGGAGTGAAGGGGGGACCGGGAAAACAGCAGGAAATAAAGTGAACAAGAGGGTCTTACGAACGATGAAGGGATTCTGGTTCTTACTCCGAGATGGGCTAACACAGGGCGATTTCGAGCTGAGGAGTATTCTGGTCTGATTTGTGTTTAACAGGCTCGCTCTGGCTGCTCTCTGGGGATTAGATTATAGTTAGTCCGGAGTGGCAGCTGAGGGAGCCGAGAGGAGGCTTCTGCAAAGAGCCACACAAGAGAAGATAATGTCTGCGCTGGTAGTAGGCGTGGAGGCAGACGTATTTTTGAAGGCAGAGTCACAAGAATGTCCTCACAGAGATAGTGCGCTGATCAGAACCAAGACCATGGGAATATGACGGTGCCCCAACTGACAATAATGTAAGAAGGCTTCAGAGGAAGGACCGTGGCATAGAACAACAGTAAAACTCTACAGCGTGCCTACAATGAAGTAAAATGATCAAAACATAAGTTTAAAACACTGAGAAAGTACGAAGCACGGTACCGAAGGTGCAGAGCTCCTACACAGAAGCCTCATCGTTCGCAGGGTCTCCACCACCCTGCGCTACGTGACACTCTTTCTCATCTTCCCCCAAATAAATAGAAATTACAGGGCCATCTGCATCAGTAAATTTTTCTGAAAATTCCGTAGGACAACAGGAAACAGTATTGATATCACGTGCAAAAGTTCTAAGACATTTCTGAAGATATATTTGTTCTTTCTCATTGATTGACAGCGTTCTACACTCTCACACTCTGTCCTTGCCCCGACCCCCCTGCGGGGTCTCTTTACCACCCAAAGGAGTTAAACACTGGTTTTCAGTTTCGAGTCCCCTCCACAACACACAAACCAACTAATGGGCTCTCCCCTCACCCCTCCGCTGTAGCCACCGTCTGTGCTGTTGGTAGGCAAGCACACCTGCAAGTTCTAATGCTCTGCTCCAAGCCCTTGATTAAAATATTAGCTCAACAAATACAGATCTTTGCTTGGATTAGGGATGCTACTGTCTGCCCCCCCCCCAAATAATTTTTCTACACATTGTTACAAAAAGAAGTTTGCAATTCCTATCATAACTATAGAATATCCGACCCTTTGGAGGGTTTCTTCCAGAAACAGAGAAACACAGGAGCACAGAAGACTGCACACAGCTGGGGTCGTCCTGGAGCCAGCTCACACAGGTTCATGGGAGCCACTTGTGTATGCCCTTCCCAGCTTCCACATCCAGCAACGTCCTGTTGTAGCTTGAGATCAAGCGTGATGATAGTATTTCTACCACGGGAATTCTATCGCTGCAAATCAAGGCTTTTAGTTTTTCCCATAGAATGGATGTGCCATATACCACTGCAGACGGGTCCTACCAGAAGGGATGGCAGCAAAAATGATTAAAAACCTCACGTTTAGTCGCCAACTTGGAACAAAGCAGATTGGGAAGTCTAAATTAAAAGGCTTCGTAAAAATAGAAATCAAATATGAAAAAGCTAGTGTTTATTCTATTTAAATACAGAACGAAAATTGAACAATGTGGGATTCTGGTACAGTAACCCATTCTTCCCTGGTCCTCCCCCTTATAACTAAAAACTCTGGACATAATACAACAAACAAGGATACAAGGTTTCTGAAAGATAGAGAGAAGAAGGCAGGCTGTCCAGGATCCTTGGGATTTCAGGAGCAATGTGATGGTGTATTCCCTGGGCTTCCATATTGCCTCGCAAGTATGTCCAACAGGACACTGCAGAAGCCCCCAGCCTGCACTTCCAACAGACATACACAAAAACATGCTCCCCCCAGCTAAAGGCCTGGGAAAAGGATAGCCTGTCAACAGAAAACCTTTTTGACAACATCCTCTATGCTCTAGCCAAACACACATGGAAAACCAGCTCTCTCTGAAGTTTCTAGTATGTTTATCCGCACAACCTCACTTCTCACCGAAACAGGTGTTACGCTCTGATTTCCCCTGCCAGGTTGTGTCTGTGGGGCTGAGCGTGATGCTAATTTTCCATCCCTCACCTGGCAGAAGGAGTTAGTGGCAATATGGTTGGACCACTGGGTAGTATTGCGGGAACCAAGCAGGCGGCTGATCTTCCATTCCTGCTTGACGGAAGCAGGCAATGCTCTAAATCTCCCATCCAGATAGTGTTCATGGGGTCCAGTGAAGAGTGGCGCCTCCACCCTCACCCAACAGCAGTGGGATATGATGAGGAAGTGGAGGCAAGAGTAGTCACCATTTGGTTTCACCACCTTCCCTCTGGTATTCATTGAGGCAATGTGAGTCAGGGTCCTGCTTTTGCAGGGGTGCTGTCATCACTGTCCTGAGGGAAGCTGAACATACTTACCTACACCTCAAGAGGGGGACTACCTGCTAAATTAGATGATACAGAATCCTGAGTGTCTAAATATAATGTAAAAAGTATCCGAGATACAATAAAAAAAGGTTACTAGTCATAGCAAGAACCAGAAAAATCTAAGATGAATGAGAAAAGACCGATGTCAACAATGAGGTGAGTCCAATGTTAGAATGACCTGAAAAGAACTTTAAAGAACTTATGGTAAGAATGCCTCAAAAATTATAAATTATCTTAAATTAATGGAAAAATAGAAAGTCTCAGGGAAGAAACAGAAGTTCTAAAAACAAAAAAGAACTCAAGTCCGTTATAAAACTGAGGAATAAAATAACTGAACAAGTCATAGAGCAGAGATGACAGAGGATAGAATCAGTGAACTCCAGGACAGAGCAATAGAAATATTCCATCTGAACATACAGAGAAAACAGCCTGATAAAAAAGGTACCTGGAGGACAATAACAGAGAGCTGGTGTTTGTCTCGTTGGAGTTCCCAAAGGAGAGAGAGAAAGAGAGCAGGGCTGAACAAGTTTTCGGAGAAATATGGTTGGAAACACCCTAAATTTGATGACACAAACCTACAGGTTCAAGAAGCTATGAGAATCACACATACGATAAACCCAAAGAAGTTCACATCAGGATGCATCAAAATTAAACTTCTGAAAACTAAAGATAAGGAAGAAAACTTGAAAGCAACCAGAGAGGAAGGACACATTACTTCTAGAGAAACATGGATTTGAATGATAGCAGATTTCTCATCTGAAACAATAGAGAACAAAATCTTACCGTAAACATCGCAGCTAAATGTACTATTAAAAACTTGGCCCCTGAGACTGGGAATGAGACAAAGAAGTGGTTTCATAGCTTCTATTCAACTTATCCCAGAGATTCTAGCAAGTACAATAAAGAAAGAAGGAAAAAAAAAGTAAAATGCTTAATAATCGAAAAGGAAAAAAATACTTATTTGAAGATACTGTTATTGTGTACACAGAAAATTCACAAGATCTACGAACAATTAGAATTAAGAATTGGGCTTAGCAAGATGACTGGATACAAGGTCAATATAAAAAAATCAATTTTATTTCCACATGCCAGAAACAAATAGAAAATTAAGTTGAAAGAATCCGTACACACTATTACAATCAATGCTTGGATTTAGTAAGATAACAAACAAATAGATAATTATGACATAGAAAATTCAGAAAGCATGAAGATGCTTAGGAATACACGTTCAAAATTAGTGAAGACTTCTGCACTGGAAACTACAAAACACTGAGGGAAATTAAAAGAAGGTCCAAATAAATGAAACTATATGTCATGATCGTGAATTGGAAGACTTAGTATCGTCAACATGCAGTTATTTTCACCAAACTTATCTACAGATTGAAGACAATCTTAATCAAAATCCCAGCAGGCTGTGTGTGTGTGTGTGTGTGTGTGTGTGTGTGTGTGTGTGTGTGTGTGTAAATTTAAAAAGCTGATATAAAAGTGAATATGGAAATGCAAAGGGGCAAAAATAATTGAGGTGCATTTGAAGAGGAGCAACAAATAAAGCTGGGGACCCACACTATTAGACACCAAGATCCACCAAAAAATGACAGTAAAGAAGATAGTGTGATGCTGGCTCAAGAATAGACACACTAGGGGCACCTGGGTGGCTCAGTCGGTTAAGTGTCTGCCTTCAGCTCAGGTCATGATCTCAGGGTCCTGGGACTGAGCCCTGCATCAGGCTCTGCTCAGTGGGAGTCTTCTTCTCCCTCTACCCCTTGCCCTGCTCTTGTGTTCTCTCTCTCACTCAACTAAATAAATAAAATCTTAAAAAAAAAAAAATAGACACACTGGCCAGTAGAGCAGAAGAGAGAATTCATAAACAGACCTGCACATAGTACGGTCTCCTGACTTGTGACAGTAGCATTGCAGTACATTGAGGAAACGACAGTCTTTTTAATAAATGGTGTTGGGTCAACTGAATATCCGCATGGAAAAAAAAAAATCTTGGCTTCTATTTCACCCACACACAAACATCGATTCCAGATGAACTGCAGATGAAAATATGAATGGTATAACAATAAAGATTTTAGAAAAATGTCTTCATGAGTATAGGCAAAGATTTCTTAAACATGGTACAAAAAGCACTGGTTGTCCAGGGAAAAAATCGATATATTGCATCACATTAATATTACTAATTTCCGAGTATGGAAATATACTGTGAAAGGAACGGAAAGGCAAACTATGAAGTGGAGTTATATTATTTGCAATACATATATCCAGTAAGGGATTCATGTGCATAATAGAATATATATAGTACATAGTTTATGTGTATTTACATATTACATTATAATACTATAAATTTTATATAACATATACATAAAGGTATAATGTATAAATATTATGCGTACATATGTAAATTCTACTAATCAATAAAAAAAACCCAAGAAAACCAAAAGAAGAACAAAAGAACAGCCACTTCCAGAAGAAGGTATCAATATGGTGAATAAACCTAGGCACAGAGGTTCAATTCCATCAGCAGGGGAATGCAAAAATAAAAGCACAATGCCTCACTTGTAATCAGAATGATTACAATGAAACAGGCAAAAAACAGTGGGACAATCAGTATCACTTGTGTGCTGCTGGTGGGAGCGTAAATTGGTAAATCACGCTGGAAAACAGCGTGGCGGTATCTGCTAAATCTGAACATATGCAGACCCTGGATTCACATGTAGGTATGTGCCCAACAGACGGGCAAACATATGTTCACCATGAGGATGTTCATAGAAGTACTGCTTGTAACAGCTGGAAGCAACCAGAGTGTCCATCAAAAGCTGGCTGACTGGGGAGCCTGGGTGGCGGAGTCAGTTAAGCGTCTGACTCTTGATCTCAGCTAAGGTCTTGATCTCAGGGTCATGAGTTCAAGCCCAGCGTTGGGCTCCGCACTGGGGGTGAAGCTGGCTGCCCTGAAGGGGTGCCGTGGTCACAAGCAGGAGTCCTACAGCGGAAACTGGCAGAGACCTTCTAGCGAGGGTCTTCAGGGGGCTGAGAGTCTGGAGGGGCGGGATCATTGGATGCCGGAAGAAATACCCCAAGCACTGCTTCATGGCCTCCCCTGTCCCCCCATGATGTCAGGTGAGACTGCAGAAGAGAGACAAAAATTTCTCTTGCCTGAGCTTCAATCTAAGAAGCCCCAGGATAACACTTAAGTGACCGAACTTCTCCGGAATATTTTATTTTATTTTATTTATTTTTTTTAAAAGATTTTATTTATTTATTCGACAGAGAGAGAGACAGCCAGCGAGAGAGGGAACACAAGCAGGGGGAGTGGGAGAGGAAGAAGCAGGCTCATAGCGGAGGAGCCTGATGTGGGGCTCGATCCCATAACGCCGGGATCACGCCCTGAGCCGAAGGCAGACGCTTAACCGCTGTGTCACCCAGGCGCCCCGGAATATTTTAGATTAACCTTCTTTTGTAAATTACTTTCTTGCTTCTCACTTCTTTTTTTTTTTTAAAGTTGTGGTACAATACGCATCACATAATATTTACCCTCTTAACCATTGTTAAATATACAGCTCAGTGGCATTCAATACATGTATGTTGGGTTACCATCACCATAAGGACTCTTTTCATCTTGCAAAACTGAAACTCGGTACTCATTAAACACTAAATCCCCATTCCGTCCTCCCTCCAGCCCCCGGTGACCGCCATTCTACTTTCTGTCGCCAAGAATTTCACTACGCTAGGGACCTCACATGAATCATCTCGTATTTGTCCTTTGGTGCCTGGCTCATTTCACGAAACATAACGTCATTAAGGTTCATCCGTGTTGTAGCATGTGTCAGGATTTTCTTCCTTTTCAAGGCAGAATAATATTCTATTTTATGGATATACCAAATTTTGTTTATTCGTTCATCCGTTGATGGACACTTGGGTTTCTTCTGCCTTTTGGTTATTGTAAATAATGCTGCTCTAAGCATGGGGTACAACTATCTCTTTGAGCTTCTGCTTTCGATTCTCTGGGCTGTCTAGCTGACAGTGAAACTGCTGGGTCACATGATGATTTTATGTTTAATTCTTAAATTAATTATGGAGAAACCATATATTGCTCTCCGTAGCAGCTGCACCATATTACCTGGAATGTTTTGGATAAGCTTGGAAGTGAAAAGGAAACCCAAGACAGAAGCAAAACTCAGTGGTAGGAAAACAAAGAAAATTACATTTATTTTCCACACCAGTGTTTGTGGACTAAAGAAATGCGTTCCGTTGTACTTCTTGAATGAAGAAGTCTGCTTTCAACCTCCTGAAGTTTGAACTCAATAACTTGCTCCTTATCTTTTTTGCTAGTTTGCAGACTGCCCAAAAAGATGATTTGCATGAATTTTTGCCTTGCACTCTGTGTCATAATATTATGGAAGCATAGCCTTTCATCTGATGAGAAGTAAACAGCAGCTTTAACTATGGAAGCGTTTTTCCTCCAGACGTCATCCTCCTTGACATCTTTCTTGGATTGGATGTTGCGGGCCAGCTTCCTTTAAATTTTGTCAGTCTTTGGTTTCTATTCTTATTTTCCTTTCTATTCCTCCGTCTGCTCTCTACCTCCTCCTAGTCCCAAAATGTCAACAAGGATATGCCCTTCCTCTCGGTGTGGCAGGATCCGCAGGCTCTGTGGCCTGTGCTCTGGGGGAGCCCTAGGAAAGCAGAGCAGAGGCAGAAGCCTCTTGACATTGACGTAGCTCTCTGTGGCCAAGTTCACGGTGCGGCTGAGCGAGCGGGAAAGCCAGGGCTGAGATGACTCAGAGGTTCCTGGCTGGGCAATTGGATTGTTTCATCATTTGTGAGGAAAAGCAGAAGGAAGGACAGACTCCAGGAGGGAGGTAATAGCTTCAGTTCTAGACACGTTGAGTTTGAGCTGCCTGCGGGACATTCAGGTGGCAGGCGCTGCTGTCCTATCTCTCACATCCACCCCTGTTGCGGTCCCTCCTGCCAGTGCCCTCATCACCATCACCTGCCCCAGCCAAACAGCCTCTGACGGCCGTCTCTGTCTCCTGGTTTCTACTTTCCCTTCCAAAGCCACCTGTGCTGCTGGGTTAACCTTCTAGAGCATGACTGCAATCGTTTCCCATGCCGTCCTGGTAGCACGTCACGCGGCACACGCTACCACCTGGTCACATACTACCCCACACTGTGTGTCACGCAAGACGCACCACCACAGTCACATCACAGGCTGCCCTAGACCATGTGTCGCACGATACACACCGCACACAGTCACATCACCTACTCTGATCACATACTATGGGCCAGAGTACACACCATCACATCACTACACACCATCACATCACATGCTATCATATGTCACACAGCGCTTGCCACACGCTACCGCACAGTCACATCCCTGCTTCCATACAGGACTCCACATCCCAGAGGGGGCACTGTCACATGATCATATCACCTAGAAACACTGTAAGCCCTCAACAGCCTCGAACACACAGCCCGTCCTCTTATATAAAGTATAAATTTCCTGGTCTGGAATTCAATATAAGGTCAGATGTTTTTGGTTGAAAGACACAAATAGTGACTTCACATGTCTTAAGCAACAAGGCTATTTGTTAGTTGTTATGCCCAGTTAGGCGGATAGCATTGAATCCAGCTTAGAGAAGAGGAAACGGAGACCCCAAATTCTTAACTGACTCACCCAGCACAAAGAGTCAAGAATTAGCCCCACCTTCTCTGTCCCCCGAGCCCCTATTCTATGCCCTCCTTATGCAGTTCGATTCGAGTTTGCCTTTTCTTATCCATTCCATTTTCTTTTTCTTTTTTTTTTTTTTAAGATTTTATTTATTCATTTGACAGAGATAGAGACAGCCAGTGAAAGAGGGAACACAGCAGGGGGAGTGGGAGAGAAAGAAGCAGGCTCCCAGTGGAAGAGCCCGACGTGGGGCTCGATCCCAGAACTCCAGGATCACACCCTGAGCCGAAGGCAGACGCTTAATGACTGAGCCACCCAGGCGCCCCTCCATTCTTTTTTCTAAGACGTTAGCATGAAGGAAATGTTGGTGGGATGTCAGGATGAACACTTTTTCAATTTTGACCCAGTGAAATGAAAAGTCCTTTTGGAGTATCTGCTGTGTCCTAGCACAGTGGGAAACTTTAAAAATTGCTTGGCCTAGTTCTTGCCCTCAAGGAGAGTCCAACGTGGTAGGACAGAGAGGGCACAAAAGCACAGGCAACCTTCGGAGATCAATAAAGAGGGTCGAGAGTGTAATTGCGCAGAGCAGAAGAGAAGCTGATCGCTTCCTGCCTAGGCCTTGTAAGTGGGTAGGGTTTTCCTAAAGCAAGTGAGAGCAGTATTCCAGGTGAAAGCAACACTGTGAATAAGGCCACAGAAGCAGCAGGAATTCTTGAAGGATTAGTGGTCATGAAGCAAGAAATCCCCCCAGTCGTCTCCCTTTTCTGTGTACCTTCCACCTCCTCTTTCTGCTGTAAGGGAAGCGGAAGGCATGGCTCGGGCTGCATCCCCCACCCCATCCTAACCCTTCCCCTTCTGGAGAATTCCCTCTGATCTGTCTACCTCCTGTTTTCTCTACAGTCACAATCTCTTCCTCCCTATGGACTCCTTCCCAATGGCATCTGCACATGCTTAAAAACAAGTGCTTCTGCAAACACATCTGTTTCCATCTCTCTTCTCTTCACCGCCTGCTTTCCTAAGAGAGATTTGTGCACTGTATTCGATTCCTCATCCCTTCGTCCTGGTCACCATGATCTGCGTCCCCATTATGCCTCTTCGTGTTTGCCATGATCCACAAAGGCGTCCTTACTGCTAAACACAATGGCCACTCCAGTCATTTATGCCTTTGATCAAGCAGCAGGCATCTGGCACCGGTCATGCTCCCCTTGGGGGCTTCTCCGACTCCTCGCACCTCTCATTTACCTCTGTTGTCCCTCACCCTGATGCCATTGGAAAGGTCCTCTCTCTCTGCCCCACCCCCACCCCCTTAAATGTGGGTGTTCCATATGGTGATGACCTGGACTCGCATGTACTGTCACTACGCACTCTGTCTCAGTATCGCCTGCTCCTGCCTTGACCTTGATTGCCGTAAGTTCCAGTGTTAGGTCTGCAGGCCAGAGCTTTCTCCTGAGCTGCAGACTCTAATGGACATATCACAGTGATGTCCCCAAGAACCTTAAAGTTGACATATTCAAAGCCAAACTCATCGTCTCCTTTCCCTACCCCTGTGTCCGCCTCTTCACCTATTAGTCCTACCTCCATAAGCTGCTACCCACCCAGAACCAGAAACCTGGTCCTCGCCCTCAATATCTCCTACCTCTCATCCTGCCACGTCTCATGGATTCTAAGTGTCCAACACACATCTCTCCAACCCTTCTCACCATCCCTCCTATAACCACCCTACTAAGCCCAGCATGTCTCCCTTACCTGGGTAACTGGTACAGCCTCCTAACAGGGCTCCCCACTGCCAACCTTCCTCCCTTACAGTTGATCTTAGCCTGATAGGCCATACTAACTTCCTAAAATTCAATGTGGCCATGCCACTCCCTTCCTCAAAACTTTTCGATGACCCTTAGACTATTGCTTGTCACTTTGAGTGATCTGACTCACCTCCCCTACCTCACCTGTCACCATAGTCCCCTCACCCTCTGAGCCCTGTCCACCTGGAGCTTCTTTTGTTTCTCTCTTCTGCCTCTGGGTCTTTGTAGAAGTCCTTCCCTTTGCCTGCAACACTCCCAGCTCTGCTTCCCAAAGGCTTTCCGTGATATCAGAGACCAGGAGAGGTGCTCTCCTGACTTGACTTCTCCACAGCATCCTCTACTTCCTTCTCATGGTATGTATCTTATTATCGTGCACCTGTCTGATTTGGGCTAGACCGTGCGCAACGTGTGGAAAAGGCCTGTACTAACTCATTGATGGCTGAGTTCCTTGGGTCTAGCACTGTGCGTGGCACACAACAGGAACTCAACTTTCTGTTAAATAAAGAAAATAATTGTATGAAATGACTCTGGCAGATTCACTTTCTTTCTAAGTGAGTGGACAGAAGAAGAGAACCAAAGATGGTGAGTTGACAAAATAATAAGAAGATGCATCCAAGAGAAGACATGAATGTAGAGAAACAGCTAGGCTTGGAGCTCTGGCTTAGAATTGGAAGGTTTCCAACAGTGTCAGAGAATTTGCAGAAAGTGTGGGCTGCAAAGGCCATCAGCTGTCAGCACTGCTCAACCTCCATGCTTCACAGATGAGGAAATGGACATGTAACTTGTCTTAACCTGCAGTGGAACAAATCGAGAACCAAACTCTTTGGTGCTTGCTGATGGCTCTACGCCATGAAGCCACATGGCTTCTCAAGATGTCATGGCTCTTCCTACAGCTGTGGCTAGCCCCGGCTCCGGTTCCAGACAGGAAGCTGGCCCGGACACACAGCAGTCACATCTGCGCTGTGGCTCCCACAGCCTCCGCCACTGACCGCAGCTCATTTCCCTCCGCAGTCCTGCCCTGAACTCCGAGTACCTGGGAGCCTGCTCTACTCTGAGGCAGTCTTCATGCAGCCCAGGCAAAAGAAATGAAACCCCCTTCTGATTGTCTGTCCTCCTTTGCCATAATGGTAACATGATCGTCCATCAGACTTGGGAGTCTCCCTTCTTTTTGTGCCAGAGGCTAACACCAGAATCCTTCCTCCCCTAATCTGATGCTGCTGCCAGATTAAAGAAAAAAAAAAAAAAGGTCTTTCCTGGTGCCTGTTTATAATTATCAGATAGTTCTTCCACAAAATGGCCATGTGCACACATTTCTCTGCTAGACACCATTCAAAGCACATAGGGCAAGTAGTCTATGCTGTCTAGGAACAGAAATTCTAGAACTCACACGAAAACGAGCCTACTAGAAGCCAGATGCACACAGGGAAGGTCTGCTTAGCCCAGAACCAGGACTGGGAGATTTTGGTTGACCTTCCCAGCAGACACTAAGTTCTGGAGGGTCGATAAGGAAGAGAGAGCCTGAGGCTGCTTCTCAACTGAGGGATAAAGTCCTTATTTCTGTCTACCTCTTAGAAGTGACAGAGGGGCGACTTTCCCCAGAAGGTAGACATAGTCTCTCTGTGGGGGTGGGCTCCAGGAAGCGAGCGAGGGCAGACAGAGGGGGCTGGGAGGCGCTTTCACAAGAGGATGGAGAACTCAGACCTCGGCTTAAGCTTCCACCTCCTGTACCAGGAGGGTAGCAGGTGGGAGGAGCAGAGACCAGCGCATGTCCTGAGGCATCCCTCTGTGGGCTCCCCACCAGGCTGTTCATCTGCAGATGGGAGGGAAGTCACAAAGCCATCACCTTGCTGCGGCGTGCCTGGCGCAGGGCTGTCTGCTGCCCACGGTGAGCCGGGGTAGAGCAGAGGCCAGCGAACGACAGTCCTCCTAAAGCATTTACTCTCTGGCCCTTTGCTGAGAGTTTACTGACCCTGGCATGGAGCCCTGGCCTTGTGGATGACTCAGAAAGGATTGCATGGAAGGTATTTCCATTTACGGAATGGCCTTCATGGCCCTGGGTGCAGGTTCCCAAAGGGCCCAGGAGGGACCAGCCCCTCCTCTCTGAGGTTTCGGGGGCAGACCCCTGTATGGGAATCTGTGTCCCAGCGTCGCTTCATGGGAGCTCAGGGACATTCTAGTGTTCACGACTGGCCTTACAAGTACTTTACATATTCGGGGGGGGGGGGTGTTGTAAATTAAACAGTATTTTTCAGCTGAAAAACAAATATATACATGTGATTTTTTAAAAGAAGTTATGCTTCATTCCCCTTTTGATTACCCCCCCCCCATTTCTTTATCCCTTTCTTCTCCTACCGATCTTCCTAGTTCTTATGAGAGACTATGGACTCTGGGAAACAAACTGAGGGCTTCAGAGGGGATGGGGGTGGGGGAATGGGATAGGCTGGTGATGGGTAGTAAGGAGGGCACGTATTGCATGGTGCACTGGGTGTTATACGCAACTAATGAATCATGGAACATTACAGCAAAAACCAGGGATGTACTGTATGGTGACTAACATAATATAATAAAAATATTATTATAATAAAACAAAAGAAGTCATGCAACGAGAAGAGCCTTCCTTCCACCTTAGACTCCCAATTCAAATCAGCTACTCTGTATCGTGTGTGTGTGTGTCCTTTTACTTTATACAAGTGGAGGCTCCTGATGTCTTGTTGTTGTTTCGTTTTTATTCTTTGGTTTTTTTTAACTTAGTAATATAATGAGAAGTTCTTTCCACACCAGCAAAGCGGGCTCCTTTTAAATGGAAGCATTGTATTCCTTTGACGGAATCTAATGCATTTGTATGGTCCACTCCCTTATTAAAAAGAAATTGTCTCCTGGGCACCTGGGTGGCTCAGTCAGTTGCGCATCCGCTTCCTGATTTCAGCTCAGCTCTTGATCTCAGGGTCACGTGTTTGAGCCCCAGGTTGGGCTCCATGCTGGGTGTGGAGCCTACTTTAAAAAAAAAGAAAAAAAGTTGTGTCCAGTGTTTGTCTATTGTGAACAGTTCTAAATTTGTAGTTCTTATGCTAACTTCTTCGGACAACGAGTGACTGTAAGAGGAGCATGAATTCCTAGCTGTGGAATCGCCAAGGTGAAGGGCACGTGAGTTTTAGATTTTCATACGCACTGACAGCCCCCCAGAAGAGTCACACCAATTCATGTTCTCATCAACAATAAATAGGAGATCTTTTCCCCTAACATCTTCCTTAATATTAAACCTGTCATTACCAATTTGGTAGGTGAAAATGATACTCCGCTATCCGTCATTGATACTATTGTATAAACTGTCATCTTTTGTATTTATTTTTATTGGATCTGCCAGTTCATGCTTTTGTTCATTGAGATGGTAGAAGTTTCTCTTTTTAACACCTCTTACACCTCATTACACACACACTCCAGAATACAGGGACTTCATTTGTTTCATTTGCCCACCGTGCATCCCCAGAGTCAGGTGAATCAAGATGATTTATAGTCTTGGGGGCAGGGCTATTTTTCCTAGTTTATTGCAGTGCAGGATATTAGACGGGCGAGGTCTAGAACCACTCACCTAGTGGAGCAGACACTCAGAGGGCTTAGTGGTCCCTTGATGATTTGAGGTCCTAGGAGAAAGTCCAGGCTCGTAGACCAAAGGCAACAGATGGAAGGGGATAGTCTAATACTTCATTTGACGCTGGGAGAGTCTCCATAGACTCAGCCGCACAGAGTCCAGACAGGTGGACAGGGGCTGATGACAGTGAACCCGGCAGCTAATCACACAAGGGTGGAATCACCTGGTGCCCTCAATTGTAGGTACTTGTATATCTACCCTGACAGTGGGGGGGGGGGGGCACCAGCGAAATCCGATGACAGGGAGCAGACCCTTGTTGTATTCCAATAAACAGAACTGTTGGCCCTGAAAACAGGGGGTAAGAGTCTGAAAAAACGAATAGGGTGTGTAGTAGTCTCCTAAAACTGAAAATGGAAAAAAACAAAACAAAACAAAACAAAACAACTAAGGCAAGCTAAACTTAATCATGAAATCTCTGGAAGAAAGATCAGCCGACTACGGCCCACAGGCCAATCCAACCCACACCTATTTTTGTAAATAAAGTTATATTGAAACACAGCCACAACCATTCATTTGCACAGTGTCTAGGTCTGCTTTTGTGTCTTAACAGCAGTAGTGGAAACAGAAATCATATGGGCTATGAAGCTTAGAATATTTAGTAACTGGCTCTTCACAGAAGAATGTTTGCCTAGCCCTGCTTTAGAATGTGAGCTCCCGAGAGCAGAACGTTTTGTTCATCTTGTCTACCTCTCTGTTTCCAGCATCTACAAGGATGCCTGGCACATAGTAGGTACTCAGTCAGTATTTGCTAAATGAATGAATAAATGAATAAACAAATGAATAAACAAATAAATGAATAAACAAAGGACTTCTAGGTACTCAGTAACCATGCACCTAAGCCCTTGCAAACAAAGGCCCCGAATGCCAGGAGTCTCATACTTTGCCAGCTCCTTTCTCCAAAGAGCAGGACTCTTTGGAGACTACAGTGGGGCCCCAGCTGTGGAGAGAGCAAGGTCTGTGGAGAACATACCAGAACCTGAAGATCATCCGATAGGCAAAGGGACGTTTTTAGACGTCCCTAACTGCTTTACCAGCAGAAGCCTCCCCTGTGTGTCTATTTCTAGAAATTAAGCCTAATTTTAAATCTGCAGAAGTAACTAAGCACCCTTATAGTCACTAATGAATTCTAATGGTTAATTATGCTTAGTCTCTTAGTGGTTTTCTCCCTCCATCAGGGCCCTCTGCGCTGGTTCTGCTCAGAGGGCACGAAGATGATACCTACTGATTGTATTTCTTCCAAAAAAAAAAAAAAAAGCTTTGAGTTCACTGCAGGTTTCTCTTCTTTTTTTATCGATCCTCCTTGTTTTTCCTGATAACTAAGAGCTGATAGGAATAAAAATATACGAAAGGCAACCAGCTAGGTTCAATTTTCAGTTTTGAAATGACTGCAGCTGACTTTTCAGACCTTGGGCTTGGGTGAAGGTTGGTGTTAAGTGACCATCCCACTTCCCCAACCACCGAAATCTCTTAACTGGTAAAAAAAAAAAAAAAAAAAGACCTCAGTTTTAGGATCAGAATGTGACAAAGATATCAAATCCTGTCAAGACACCAAAACCGGTAAGCAAGAAGCACCCCACTTTCTTTTTTCTTTTTTTTAAGATTTCATTTATTTATTGACAGAGAGAGACAGCCAGCGAGAGAGGGAACACAGCAGGGGAGTGGGAGAGGAAGAAGCAGGCTCATAGCGGAGGAGCCTGATGTGGGGCTCGATCCCATAACGCCGGGATCACGCCCTGAGCCGAAGGCAGACGCCTAATAACTGTGCTACCCAGGCGCCCCAGCACCCCACTTTCTTAAGCCTCCTGAGTAGCATGTATCAAAGGATGCTATGATCCTTTTTTGGGTCATTTCCTTCAAGTTTTTCTTTCTTAAGGAAAGACTGTTGAGTCTTTATTTATTTTTATTTTTTTTAGATTTCTTTTTTTTTAATGATTTTTTATTATATTATGTTAGAACACTGTAAGTGTGATCAACCCTTATCTGAATCTGTTCAGGTTATAACAATACTACAGATGAGGCAGCTTAAACAACAGAAATTTATTTCTCAAAATTCTGGAGGCTGGGAATTTCAAGATTAAGGTGCCAGCAGATTCGATGACAGGTGAGGGCCCATTTCCTGGTTTGCAGATGGCCATTTTCTTGCTGAGCCCTCACATGGCAAAGAGAGAGATCATTTCTCTCATGGCTCTAATAAGAGCACTGATCCCATTAATGACAGGTCTTCCGTCAGGCTTATTCGTCTCCCAAAGACCTCACCTCCAGATGCAATCAGATTTCAACATATGCATTTTGGGAAGACATAAGCACTCAGTCCATAGTACCTGTCCTTCCCCATTAAAGCACTAACGTTAATAAATGAAACACATGCTTTCCCAGCTTTTCTGTCCTTGTGGTTGCTTTATATGCTCTGAAGTTTTCAGGGAGGAGGTAGGATGTCGGTTCCAATCATCACATACCCACTCTTCTCTCTTCTGCACTCAAGGTGCCCTGTTTACAGTGGAAAATTAGACACCATAGTTACCAGAAACCAATTGTAAGACTGGGGGGAACGAAAGGGGCAATCATGGGAGTGAGCCAGCAATGGTCGATCAGACCCTCAGCCTCTGTGATCGGCACATCCATTTGACAATTGGGTTTCAGCCCATTCGGATCTGGAGTGAGCAGAACGGGGAGGTATTTCGGTCAGTGGCTTTCCCTGAATCATGTTAGAAGGCATCCAAAGAGTTCATGTGCTTTTCCCTCCAAAGGAATTAGTGGAGAAGGTGTTAACATAAATTAAAACAAGACCAGATAACATCTTGCAGGAGTCCTGGGACTGTCCCCTCCCTCGGTCTGCCACTCTGCGATGATATGTATTGACCAGGACTTCTAGGTACTCAGTAACCACGCACCTAAGCCCTTGCACACATTTTACACACGGGTGATGAATAGCCCCACTGGAAAGCTATCACTGCACTGCTGAAAAGGGGACTTTGAAGAGTAAAACCCCCTTTTGTGGTTAAGGTATGTTTGAGTTATGTGTTGGTTTTTGCAAAATAAACTTTAGCTTGTAAGGTATATAAGAATGCTCCCGCCCCCAACAACAACAACCAAAAGAGCAACAACAACAACCACCAAAACAAAAAACTCACCATAGTAATACACACTATTTAGTCAGCCTTGGACCCTGGAGTAGCAACACTGGCACAGAGAGACAGCCTCCCTTGACTTTGGGACTGTCCAAGAGTCCAGAGGGGTTCAAGCGTTGCTGAGGGCCAGCCTGAGGGCCAGAGCGCCTTGGTAGGTAGAAGAAGGAGGAGAGGGAGCACAAGGACTTGACGCTTGAGGCCACCGTGTCCCCCTGTCACCTCTGAAGATGCAGAGGGCTGAGCTGGTATCCAGGACAAGTTGCAGCAGGGCCACTGAGTGCCAAAGTCCCCCATTCGGATGCTACAAACTTTCCAGCAGAGGCGACTGGTCTAAATAATGAGTCTCTACACTCAGATGTCCCCTGGGAGAAATAAGAGAGGGGGAGGATTCTGAATTGACTGGGGATTCACCCAAAGGGGACTCAGAGAACCTAAAAGTTACCGCATTTAATCCAGAATTGACTGGATGTCAAGGTTCTGTTTCTTTGCTTGCCATGAGTAGAACTGGGCACTTGGAGCTACTTTTTCATGGCAGACAAATAGACACCATTCTGTTTTTGCATGCTGAGTTACTCGGTTCCTGTCTGACAACAGTACCATCCACTCCTGGTATGGTTAAGAGCAGGGGCTCTGGATGAAGACAGGGCTTCACTTCGCACCTCCCACCCCACCCGTTACTAACTGTAAGAGCTAAGTGCCTCAGTTTCTTGGTTGGGAAAATCTGGGTAACAGTAGCGCCTCGCTTGCCACCACGATGATTCAGGGAGCTCCTCTGTGACACATGCTGGGCAGAGTCATGGAAGGCTGCTGCCTCACCCCACTTGGGGTGGCACTGTGCCTTGTGTTCCGTGTGAGCTCCCCTGCACTGGTGGTCCTGATGCAGTGGCTGGCAGATAGCCTCAATGATGTTGGCCATTATTATTGTAAGTATTAGTACCGAGTTCATATTTCATCGCCTCCTCTGGGAAGTCCTCCCTGCCATGCCTCCATCCTCTCCCAAGCTGGGTGAAGGGCTTGTGAGCACCTGTGTGGTCCCGGACAGCCCTGCCCTTTGCCCATCCGTCTCACCTTTTGAATTAAGCTCCTTGAAGGTGAAGATCATCGCTTTTGTTCATCTGTCCTTGGGCCAGATACAATTTAGGAAACCTATACAAGTTGCTGGGTGAACACAGCTGTTACATGAAGAGTGGGCAGATGAAGCAAAGGCTTCTGATAGTAGATCTAGTGACCTTCTGATCACATGGTTTGGGGCTTTGAAAATGATGGAGAAGCAGGCGCGGAGACTGGGCAGCCAGCTGGAGGGAGGGCCAAGATAGGTAGTATATTCGTGTCCTATTACTGTTATAACAAATTACCATATACGCTCGGTGTCTTAAAACAAAAGAAATGTATTTTCTCACAGTTCTGGAAGCCACAGTCCAAAATCAGTGTCAGTGGGTTGAAGTCAGGATGTTGGTAGGTCATGCTCCCTCCAGAGACTAGGACAGAATCCATCCCTTGTCTCTTCTGGCTCTGGTGGTGGGAGAGCTGGTAGTGGTATTCCTTGGCTTAAGGCCTCCTCATTCCAGTTTTCCAGGCCAGCATCTTCAAATCTCTCCATCTTCACATGGCCTTCTCCTCCATGTGTGTCAAAAGTCCCCTCTGCTTTTCTAAGAACAGTTACATCGCATTTAGGGCCCAGCTAGATAACCCAGGATAATCTCATCTCAAAACCCTTTAATTTAATCACATCTGCAAAGACCCTTTTCCTAAAAAGGAAAACACTTATAGGTTTCGAAGGGTAGGACCTGGATATCTTTGGGGTCATTATTCACCCTACTACAGGTAGCTTTTTTTCCATAGAATTTTCCATAGAATTACCTGCACTGATGTGTTCCTGTTTTTGTGTGGGGGGAAAGCAGTAGCAGCCCAATATCCCAGGAAATTGACTGGTATCATGGCATCGTGGGACCTTGGGAAGAAAGCCTGTGACTGTGACATTGTCCCCCGAGAAGCGGAGTCACTTAACTGAAGTCTGCTCAGTAACCAGCATTTATCGTGCGTCTTGCATGTGTATATGACACCCGCACGGATGTGTGCTGGAGATAGAAGGACGTTCAGATCAGGGCACATTCTGAGGAATAGTGGAAATATAACTCAGAGGCACACATGCAGTCACTAGTCAACAGGTGCTTGATTAAAATCCCAGTGTTATCTTACAGACCAACCAAGTAGGAATTTAATTGAAACACAGAACCTGGTCCAATACCACCCAAGTGTTCCAGCTCTCCCAGGTGAGACTGCTGTGTACTATTGACAAGGGCAGTTGAAGTCGCCGCCAGTGACGGATCTCATTGCCTCTAGATGCTGTTTGTTTTTTGTTTTTGCTTTTCGGTTTTGTTTTGTTTTGTTTGGCTGAACTACAGCTCTAAATAATATCTATAATATCTGCATAGGACTGTGGGGCATGTCAGTTTCTGTATTGTCTGGATATTTGCCAGGATTGATGCTGAATTAGAAAAGACCAGTAACTGATTGGGAGGGTGGGTATTTATATTTTTTCAGTGTCTTGTTTGTAACCTGCAATTTTCCTGTAATCTATTTTCAAAGCGAATTTAGAATCGGTTTCGAAAATTAGTGATCCATGTGAAACCCACGCTAGCATAAGTTTGGCAGATTTAATGGAACTCCATCAAACGAGGAATATTCCATGGAGGTTTCCAACATAAAAGCACACTCCCAAGTGAGCCCCTAATAGTATATTCACTGTGGAGATTTTAGTATTGGATGGGTGTGTTTGGGTCACAATCACAGAATTTTAGCTCCTAAAAATAACACTCTGAGACAATCTCTTCTATTACATAAAAATCTCTGTCTGTCCCTGCTTCTCCTTACCGAATTGCATTACTCCAGCACTGTGCCAACGAAGCTGTCCTTCACTCTACACTGCCTCTTCTCCCTTCCTCAATAGCTTTCCATGATGAATCCTCCTGTCCCAGCAGGAGGGCACAGCAGTGCTTTCCAACGTGAAAAATCTGCCTTCTGAGTCTTCAGTTCCCATTAAACAACTATCAATCGTGCAGGACTATTTTTCAACTGGAGTTTGATCCACCTGACTGCTATTTGTGGGGGCGAAGGTCAAACCTTGGGATGCCACTGGCGGGGAGAGGGGCAAGTGGGCTATTTGCACCGGCCTCCCAGGCACAAAGGACAACCTGTCGTGGAGGCACAGGGATGGGACTGCAAGCAAATGTCCATCATACGCCTTCAAACTTGTCTTCTGCTAAGAACAATGATCCACGTCTTAGGAATAAGGCGAGAGGATGGCTTGGCGCTCTTCAGTGTCATCTAGGGGGGGATGTAACTTGATTTGCACAACAGACTCAGGGCCGGACGTTTGCAGTTCTGTGAAACTGATAAGGTGTGATGAATTTCTTTCCTGACTCTGAAGCAAGATAGACAAAGGTTACGATGTCATTGCAATGGGGACATATTCACTATTAGAATCGAATTTAGTCATCTTATTTTGGCATTCCTGTATCTCCCATTGACCACAAAAATCCCAAGTTTTCATATTCTTGTCATGAACTTGTGCTGTATCCTTCTATTTCCTGATTCATGAGCTGAATAAAACTTTGGCACCTGTGTTCAATATCTATTGTGCCAAACTACTTTTAAGGGTTTTTTTTTTTTTTTGAAAATTATATTTTCACACTGTTATCAGACCACACTGCCTATACTGAGCCATGATATAGTACTGTTTATAAATCCCCAATACCCTTCCGAATGGCTCATTCATATGGCATCGTGTGTTTGTTAAAAGCACTAGATTCTTTATGTAAACATTCAAAATATGACACAATTTTTTGTATCTCTGTTTTGGTATTGCCTTCTTTTTAATATATCAGGAGTCCCCAAAAATGAAAGAGGCCTCTCTTGACTTCTGAGAAGTCTTGGTTGATCATCGCCTTCTGAAATGTGCCCCAAGATGTGAGAAGGTCTCTCCTTGTTGCCAAATTGTCAATGGAATTTTGAAGACTTATTGAGCATCGAGAAACATTAACACATATCCCCCCCCCTTTTCTTTCCTGAAATAAGAACTTAAGGGTGTCTCAAGGGGAAAGAAACCTTTCCCTTTGATTTTGTGCTTTATGTCTCCCTCACAGTCTGGGTACCATTAACACCTGACATCAAAGTCACAGACTAAAAGCATGACCTTCCTCAAAGGAATTTGAGAGACAATTACTTTTCAAAAATGGCCAGTTAGGATCCTGGAATTTTAGGAACCTGAAGGTAGAGACTAGAGGTTAGGGACTGCCTTCTAGATCTACCCTTGACAATTCTGAACTGTAGGCTATTGGCAGGGGCCCTGAATCCGTGTAGGGTATCACTTGCATATAGAGCGGATCTGGAGGGAGGGCCTGTGAGAATCGAAAATGAAGCATGTCCAAAGCTGAACTCATGATGCCCTCTTTCTTGTTTACCCCATCTCAATCAAGACTACTTATTTGTTCATGATAAAACATGGAACCAATCTGAAAATACTCTTCCCTTCTGAAGCAAGCCAATCAAGCCCCAATGAGGCTACCATCTAATAATCTCTTGAATTCATTTGCAACTCGCCATGTCTTTTGCCTTCAGCTAATGTAAGACACCATCATCTCTCCCCTGAATGACTGGGTAGTTTCCTAACTCATCTACGTACATCGATCTTTACCTTTCTCCAATTTTGATAAATGCAAATTAATACCCATTCACCAGCCTACTGCTTCCTTAGAATGAAGCCAGTCTGGATGGGGCTTACAAGGCCCAGAATGGCTTGTCCCCACTCACCTCTCCAAGCTCATTCCAGTTCTCTCCTTTGCTGTCTTATCTCTCTTATCCAGCTGCAATGGCCTTCCTTCAGTTCCTTGACTACGCCAGGCCCTATCTGCCCCAGGGCCTTTTTACATGCTGTTTCCTCTGCTGAGAACACTCTCTTTCCTCCTTGCCCTCTTAGGAATGACTTCCTCACTCCCTACGTTGGGTCAGGATCCCTAGTTGAAAGTTCTCTTCTTACTTTGTATTTCTCTATCAAAGCATTTACCATGAGAGAAATTGTAGTGATATCTTAAGTGTTTGAATATTCAATGTATCACTGATATGTAGAATTTTTTTTTCCCCTGGGGTGCCTGGGTAGTACAGTCAGTTGGGCATCTGACTCTTGGTTTTGGCTCAGGTCGTGGTGTTGAGGTGTGGTCTTGGGATCCAGCCCAGTGTTGAGCTCTGCACTTAGCATGGAATCTGCTTGGGACTCTCTTCCTTTCCCTCTACCCCTCCCTCCAGTGTGCTCTCTCTCTCTCTCAAGTAAATAAACAAAGCTTCAAAAACAATTTGTTTCCTTTCTTCCTCTTTTTCTGTGTTTGTTGTAAAAAGTGTCTTTTTACCCACCCTTGATGCAAGGACAACTCTTTTTCCAGGTTACAATGAAAATGTATCTCCTTCCCTCTATTTTCTCCACTGCATGCAGACGATGCAAATCTTTTTAAAGACCAAGGTCATCCTGCCCTTGAGAGTGGGGAAACATGTTGTCTGTTGGAAATGGTTTGGGAGCAGGTCTAATAGGGACCCAACGTTTTCCTTATGGGTGAAGTTCTATTGGAAGAGAGGCAGGGATTTTGAGCTAAAACATTGAGGCTGGGGCAGGAAACAGGGCAGATCTGTGATAAGAAGGAGAGGCTTCTGGTCTGGGGATTCCACATGCACTCCATGTGTGGGGCTTGATCCAGACCAGTTCTCTGTGAGTGGGTCTGCTGCTAGGAGGCATCTGGCAAGCGGACAGACAGGAAGGGCAGCTGGAACAGCAGCAAGCCTACCCAGCAGCCTTCACGCAAGTGGCAATTCCCAATCACCCGCACTGGAGCTACTCTCCATCCCCCATCTGAGGACAGCACAGGGCATCTGTAAACCTAGGGATCTCTGGAACCCTAATGGGGATGAAGGGAGAGTTAGACTTCTAAAGAGTCTATCCAAGCACTCTGGAGCATTTCCAGATGTTCTAGTGCTCGACCTGGCGTATAATTTAGTAATGCTGCCTTTAATATCTGTATGTCTTCCACTTCCACCCAGTGGAATGTAACTTCCAAGAGAGCGAGGCTGTGTACACCCCGATCTGTAGTGTATGCCCATACCGGACACAGCAACAGCACACAACCCTTGTTGAATGTCCTTACCATGAAAATGGGGGAGACTGGGTCACATATGGTTCTTATGGTGACATTAGCCTTAGAAGTGCCCCTGATTTTAAACAAATCTTAGAACTCCAGTACGAATATCAGTTAAAATGACAGTGCTCTGGCTGAGTGAGGAATGGGGATGTGGCCGTCAGCCTCTCAGAAGACCCTTACTTTCTCTGCTCCTTCCTTGAGATGTCCCCACCTGGGCTCCTTGGGGACATCATCCAACAGCCCCAGAACTGGACCATCTATTAATGAGCCTGCTTCTCAGTTGCATAAAGCTTTCCAGTTACAACATGCTCTCCAGTACATTATTCTTACCAAACTGGTGACCTCAAAATGCATCCTGTTCTAAGACTCTGGAATTAGTGTGGCATGACGGTGAGCTAAGGAACTTGTAAGCTCTAAGACTCTTCAGGATGCGACTATTTTCTTGATGCCTGAGGCTGGAATTCCTGGCTCCCAAAACAGCTTCCTTAGCACATTGCAATGAGCTGATTCTGACGTTTCAATGAAGCAAGGAAAAGGTTGCCCATGGCTGTGGCCTGTCTCACACCCGCTGGTCAGATAAAGTTGACTTCGCCAATTCCTGCTTTGGACAGGGAAACCCAGCCAGCTTCTTTGATTAGCAGTTGACACCCTAGCTCGTCTTAATTCCCCAGCGTCCTCTTACTTACATCTCAGGAATGGGTGTGGGAAGCCCATGCTGCCAAGTCTGCTCTCTGTCTGCATTTTTCTCCACTGACTTAATCACACCCACTGTCTGTCACATGTTTACAGACCCCCAAACACATCCCCCTGCGCGCCGGCAAGACCACTCTCCTCCTCTTCTACTCACTCTTCATCACTGGCCTTCAGCCTTCGGGGACTGGCCCCACCCTGTAAAGATGATATTGTTTAGATTGCATTTCCTAACATGCTGGGACCAGATTTTCAGCATCATGCCAGCCCCTTATGACTGACATGTGAATTAGCTTAGATCCCAGGGCCCGTGATCCGTAAGAAATTAAGGGGATGAGAGCTAACCACGTGTTGTAGGAAGAACACATTTTATGTTGAAAACATGACTCCTGGCTCTAGAGTGGGCAAGGTAGCCAACACCTTCTCCCCCTATCACAGCTGACTGAGAGCAGTGCCCGGACCCTGCAGTTCTCAGATCTGCAGATGCTTAGAAAGAGGCCTAAATTCTCCAAACTGTAAGAAAAACTGGCATCCACGTCTTCATAGGGAAAGATGGTTATGATTTTAGACCTCAATTTACTATCTGATGGACCCTGAAAAATATCACCTGTGCTTTCCTGATGAAAACCATTTATGTCACTCCCTGTGCTCTGAAAATATGTCTGTCTGTGATTGATGTTCACGAGAACAATTTCTATAGGCCTTAATTGCTCTGATGGAAAACAATGACTTTCAAATTCTTTTAGCGAGGGAAGTACTGTCTCCATCAACCACCAGAGCCTTCCCCTGACATATTGCCTGCCCCTTTCTTCCCCACTCATGCCTTTTCTCCAGATGAATTACCCCATTACACCAATGGGAAATTCAAGCTTATGGCTGGCAAGTTGTGAAACCAGCAATTGATCGCACATCTGCTGGTTTCCAAAGGATACGGTTTTTTGCAATCTCCGGGAATGAATTATCTATATAATCCTTTTTCCACCAATCTTCCACCCAGTTTTGTTTTTTTTCTTCTCCATTTATTTCAGCCTACCCAACTACTTCTCAAAACGCTTCCCGTATCGCCTCCATATTAAGCCACTTTTTTCCTCCTGTGTTCCTCTTTTGCAATGGCAGAAACAGCCACAGACAAAGGAAAATTGATTAGAGAGGGTTGGGGTGTAAACACAACCGTCTTTATTTTCCATCAACTGCACTAGATATTCAATGATACCAGGAGTTTTCCAAATAAATACCCTCATCTAAATTTGTTCATCATAAAAGTTTCCTAATTTCCTGGGGGAACATTACTCTTTTGGGGACTAATACACGTTAGGTTTCTTTTACAATAAAATCTCATTAAATTTGGCTCAAGCCATTGGGATAGTGTCATAATGTTCATGCACCGGGAGAAATGGAGAAATGACTTTTTAAAAAGCACCAATGAAGAGCTAATATGCTAAGCAAGTGATAGTGTAAACAAGGGACATGTATGACCTACTTTAAAGAACAAATATTTAAAGAACCATGGTATATGCATCGTTTTGCTGTTAGCATAGTGGCTCTCAGGCAGGTGTCATTCCAAGAAGGCCCTCAAAATTTTGCTGTGTCTTGAACCACATATATTGCTTCATCAATATTTTTCTTTATCTACTCATTCATTTTTACCCAAATAAATATATTTCTTTTTTTTAAAAGATTTTATTTATTTGAGAGGGAAGAGAGAGAGAGAGAGAGAGAGAGAGAGCACAAGCAGGGGGAGGGGCAGAAGGAGTGGGAGAAGGAGACTCCCCACTGAGCACGAAGCCCGGTGCAGGACTCGATCCCAGGACCCTGAGATCATGACCCGAGCCGAAGGCAGACGCTTAACTTACTGGGCCACCCGGATGCCACCCGCACATAAATATATTTCTAAGAGAAACTTCCTATCACCAGATAAATAGAAAACAAGACTCAGTGTATAAGTGAAAGTACCAGTACACATTAACTCAAAGGAGACTGCAAATTACCAAGGTTTGGCTTGCGGAGGCTCCCAGCCTGAGACTGGCAAGGGTCACACAGTGTTGAGCAAATAAAACCCTGCATTGGGTCTTCCTCCTTCAGGGAGTCAGAATATATAAAGGGAATTGCAGATAGAGTAACTTTTTGCTATGCGATTTTATGTTACTTAATACACTCAGCCCTTCTAACTTTAAATAACCTTGTATGCCACGAGTGGTATGCTTCTCTCACCCTGAGAAACCCAGTGAGTCTCACTGCCAGATTTATTCCTCACATTTTCTCTAGAAGCAGGATCATCGAGTCTTCATGTAAATAGCTTCTATCTAGTGAATTTCTAAATTTGAATGTCACAAAATTCCATTCCTTTAAAGTACTCCGTAATTCGGATTCTTACTACTTTGCGGTGACCCTCTGAGGCTTCTCCTTTCTTCTCAGCCCCTTAGTTCTGTGTTTCAATATAAACAACCTGGAGCTAAAACATTTTGGGGGCTTTCCAGACACAATTCTGAATTTGGCTGTCCCACTCAGAAACAAGTGTATGAGGTCACCAGGCAACTTCTCTGCGCTGTCACTCAATACTTAAATCCTCCCCCACTGGAATCATTGCAATAGTAACCAAAATCTTGAGTGATTTCCTCCTTCTGGAAGCCTCTTACTCATTTTAAAGGAGCCCGGGGACCCTTTCTGCTAGTGAGGTCGGATTTCTTTCGCACCCACTTAATCCTGCAAATGATGAAAAGGACAGGAATGGGTTGCTGGGCAGAATCTCCAGGGCGACATGGAGAATAAGGAACGATAATTTAGCGAGCGAGGTGCATGGGCAGGATTTCATGTTCACAAAGCAAAACCAAAACTCAGTCTTCACATCCAGGTGAAATAATGGCGAAGGTGATTACTTAGATGTGCTTATTTCTGTATGTAACTGAATCTTCCTGCTGAATCTTTAAATGTTTAGAGAGGGAAAATTAGAACTTTCCAGTTCATGGACTTTATTGATACCACAGTCTTTTCCTGTGTATAAACACCCTCCCCCCAATTTAGCACGATCTTTTTGGGGGTAACTAGACTGTGAATTCAGTCTAACTGTTCTCGTCCTCATGTCCTTCCAAGATGGGGTCTGGTGAAGTTACTGTTGGAGGCTCTGGCTGACAATGGGACACTGAGAAGAGGTGGCCTGTCCAGGTGCTGTCCTTCTCCACTGGGCTCTGGGTGACAAGCTTTGCCCCACTTGTTACTGGGCACAAGCTTGCTCTCTGCCGAAGCCCCTGCTTGAAGGGGAGCTCCATGATGGCAGGGATTTGGTCTGTTTGACTCATTTCTCCCTCCCCAGTACTCTGGAGCACGACAATCACTTCTGGAATGGAGTATAATTGGTTCTTCCTGTCCTCCCCCCTCACCTTGGGGGCCCACACAGAAATTTTCCTCCTCCAGAAGATTCAGACCCAGAACAATGTAGAAAAAGGGACTGTGAAGAATGTATCTTCTGGCTCTTTCTATAAAGCAGAGAAGAACTCAGAAGTGCTGAGTGATAATGTTGACTGAGTCAACGAAAGACAGCAAACCTTGCTTAAACATTTAGGAAAATGGTTCTCTCTTGCCAAAGACTATTGTCTTCCTACAGGTCCAGAGATTTTTTTTTTTTTTAAGATTTTATGTATTTATTTGAGAGAGAGAGAGAGAGCACGAGCAGGGGGAGGAGCAGAGGGAGAAGGAGAAGCAGACTCCCTGCTGAGCAGGGAGCCTCATATGGGGCTTGAACCCAGACTCCGGGATCATAACCTGAGCCGAAGGCAGATGCTTAACCGACTGAGCCACTCAGGTGCCCTTCTGTATTTATATGTTGGAGGAGAACACTGGTCTGGCTCTTCTTCCGGCAGGGAACATAATTCTCCCCAAGGAAAGAGGGATGCCTCTCACAGAAAAGGAGATTGGTCGTGTCCAAGGCAATGCAAGAAAGAAAGACATTGTGTTTCCAAACGAATTAGCTAACAACCTGTATATAGAGAGACATATAATTTTCATGAATATGGAGAAAGGTTTGAGAGAATAAACACCGCATTATTAACATTGTTCCTGCATTGGGGGGGGGCGCATACATTGGGCTCAGCATAGGGAGAAGCTATTATTGATCTGTGCATTTCTATTGTTTGAATGGCTACAATGAACACTGTTACTTTCAAAATCAAAATCTTGATGCATTGGGAAAGTATTATAAGAGTAAAAATGATAAAATAAGCTGTTTGTCTCTTCAGAGTTTTATGTGTCCGTGTGCTTATGGGTTGGCTGTGAGGCAGAACTTAGAGCCCTGACCTGCCTGAAGCTCACTGAGGAACTGAAAAAAACAAAACAAAACAAAAAACCCAACCCTAGGGCCGGGGCCCCATCCCGGGAGAGCTGACAGCGATGGTCTTGGGGTGGGGCTTGGCGTGCTCCTTATGCACCGTGGACACTGAGGACCACACTCCAGCGTGGACAGCAGTCACGGTGACATCCTGTCAAGAAGTCCTCCTGTGACAACAAAGTTGAGGGAGAGACCCTGAGGCTTATGACCTTATCTGTCCCACACCCTACGCTCTAAGCTGGGCTGCAGACACCCCCTTCGGGCCAACAGTAAACAACACATTGCCAGCACTGCCCACATTCAGTGCCAGTCATTAATGCTTCCCTTCACCAACAGTTATTAGATACCCACTCGGTGTGTGGGGCACACCCATGGGGTAGGTGGGTATCGGGGGTGAGAGCATGTGCTGGGGTCTTTGAAGAGCTGGCACGATTTGCAAAAGGCCCCCAAGAACCTTCCGGGATGAGTTTTGAGGGACACAAATTTAGAGCAGGAGCTAGAGAGTTGGGGTGATCACAACACAATTCTGTCACCCTGTGTGTCCTGCAGCCCATGTGGAGGGGTATGCAAGGAAAAGTGAACCCCAGGTTCAGACGCTAGTATTGCAAGATCTCAGCCACGCCAAGACCCGCGTCTTCAGTGATAAAAGCAAACAGGGGCAGTAGCTTTGAAACCGTAAGCACACTGGCTTGGGATAGCTTATGCAGTGAGAGCCGTCCAGCGCAGCCCCGTGGAGGAAATCAGCAGCTGTGTTGTTGGGGATGAGCGGTTCGGCCATGGGACCCTCACCGTCACCTTTGTTATCTGTGCATGGCAGCTTCTGGTACGTCCCAGGAAGAGGGAGCATGGGCATGCTAAGCTGAAGCCAGCAGAGCTCGTCCATGGAGTGCATGTGAGACACCACCAGGGAAATTTCTAGAAGTAATTGTCAGGAATTTGAGGGGAGAACAGAGCTAGAAGAATAATGTTTGTTGCATCATTAGTCTCATTTAGTCTTGGGCCCCCCTCCAAAAAAAAAAATAAAAGGTACGAAATGCCAATCACCCTTGACCAGGGTCACGCTCTAAGCACTAAACGGAGACACAACTTGAGGACCTAGGAGAGCAGGCCAGGCAGGCTGAGAGGGGCAGGCAGGGCCTCAAGGAGGAGGAGACAGGAAGTTTGCCCCCAGGGGGTCCTACACAATGCAAGATTTTGGTGGAAGTTGTTTTGTCTGTGTCACAACCCACCATTCCCCAGGGATATCAAGGGACCCCAGACAAGGCCTGATCTCTTGGAATCCGCCAGTTAGTTTACATGTCTGCATGCGCCTTGGTGGGGGAGGGGGCGCTCTGCTTAGCGGGTTGTCTGAGAATGTATTTGTGGTTTCATCAGAGTAGAATTTCCAGTTACCAACTTGCACCAACAGGAAAGGAGTTTGTCACCAGCTACTCTCCAAACATGAGGTTCATAGCTCCAAATATTTATGAAAGAAATCTGATGTTTCTTCTTTCTTCTTCTTTCTTTCTTCTTTTTCTTTCTTTCTTTCTTTCTTTCTTTCTTTCTTTCTTTCTTTCTTTCTTTCTTTCTTTCTTTCTTTTTCCTCTCTCTCTCTTTCTCTCTCTATTTTTCCCAATGTCATTGTTTGGTCCGCGGTGTTTTCTTATTTGTGATGGACCATTTCTCTCTGGCTCTGTGTCTTCTTTCAGCAAGGCCCAGGCCAGCTTATGGGGTTTATGTTTCAGCTTCTTTTTTTGTTGAAAAATTAAAGAAGTAAATATGATTATGCTCAGAAGACCAAAGAATCACTCTGCTGCCTCTTTTTTGTGAGTTTCGCAATTTTATGTTCCCACCCCTGTGAAAGAAAATTTGGAGCTAAAAGTAAAAGCCGAAGATATCAACTTACCTTTTATCTTGGCTTCTGCACATCAGTGATCCTTGCAGCTAGAAAGAAACCAAGGCACCATTTGCCAAAACGTGTGTTTAAATTATGAATATATTTCAATAAAATGTAAGTATATTCAAAACATGTAAACTATGTATTTTTGAGGCGTATTTAAAAGAAAGTAAATAATAAAACGAAGTTGTCAAACTGAAGTCTATTTTACACACTCCATTTAACAAATAGAAGTTTTAGTATGATAATAATGTAATTATGCTATTCACAAAAACTTTCCAGAATTTACCAAAGTATTAATTTATCATGAAAACAGAAACAAGGTCTGGGAATAAGACCTAATGTCACGGGGCGCCTGGGTGGCACAGCGGTTGGGCGTCTGCCTTCGGCTCAGGGCGTGATCCCGGCGTTATGGGATCGAGCCCCACATCAGGCTCCTCCGCTATGAGCCTGCTTCTTCCTCTCCCACTCCCCCTGCTTGTGCTCCCTCTCTCGCTGGCTGTCTCTCTCTCTGTCGAATAAATAAATAAAATCTTAAAAAAAAAAAAAAAACCTAACGTCAGACTTGTATGATGAACTTCCTCTTTTATTCTTTTTTATGCTTCTTTGGGGCTCTTGGTAGGATTTCATTTGAGGCCTCTCGGGGTGCATGAAACATCATCCAAATGGCCCTCTGTTCCTCCATCTGAGCTTTTCTCCTGGATAGTCTCGTCTTGCTCTGCCACTGGGGCCAGTTTTGTGCTTGTGGCAATGGCCAAGAGAAAAGACCTCTGCTTTCCACTCAGCTTGCTTTCCCTTCTTGCAATGGCTTAGGTGTGAATCCTGCCCACGTCTCAAGGGGTCCTGCCTGCCCCATTCTGGTCTCCTGCCTGTGGAGCCCAGTTAGCCCCACTCAAGCTGTCCACAGATTCTACTCATTTTCCTTACACCGCACATGCTCTTCTTCTTTTTTTTTTTTTTAGTTTTTTATTATGTTATGTTCGTCACCATACAGTACATCATTAGTTTTTGATGTAGTGTTCCATGATTCATTGTTTGCATATAACACCCAGTGCTCCATGCAATACATGCCCTCCTTACTACCCATCACTGGGCTAACCCATCCTCCCACCCCCCTCCCTCTGAAGCCCTCAGTTTGTTTCCCAGAGTCCATAGTCTCTCATGCTTCATTCCCCCTTCTGTTTACCCCCCTTCATTCTTCCCTTCCTTCTCCTACCCATCTCCCTGCTATTTCTTATGTTCTTCTCCTCCAGAATTTGTACAAAATGGCAAAGGGAAGCAAGACACATAGACTTACCCTGGCATAGAAAGATGGTACAATTGGTATGGGGCCCCAGCCTAAAAAAGACTAAAAACCCCAAAAACAAAAACAATAAAAAGCAAAGCAAAACAAAACCAAAAACAGAACGGGGAGGTATAAATAGAGAAATCCCAATGTTTTCCATGCAGGAGCCAAGTTACTCTGTGTCTCTAGGGTACACATGGGACAGAGAGATGGGCATTGAAAACTTTGGATTAAGAAACCAGAAAGGTGTCAGAACATAAAAAGTAAGAACAGACATGAATACCCCTATGAATTATCATCTGTCAAAAAGCAAAGCAAACTTTCCAGATCTGCTTTGAAACTACGGGGAGGGAGAACTTAAAAGCGTGGGGTGGAAATTCACGGTACGGTCCACATGAGTATTGCTCTAAGATGTGGAATGGCACTCATATTGCCCTCCCTCAGAAAGAAAGGGGGTGTTTCACAAAACTGCGTGAGCATCCACTGCATAGCAGGCACAGGGAAGTGCTGGGGTTCAAGAGACACCAGCCCTCGTGCAGAAGGGGCTCCTAACTGAGAGTCAGAATGGATCAGAACTCACGCATGACTGCAAATGTCCCATCGATTCTCTAGTTGGTTCTTCCCCGCAGTTTGTCTGCAAACCAGTCTGCGTGTTAGACTCACACTGGGATCCGGTGTGGATAGGAAATGCAAAGCAGCGTACCTGCCTTTCAGATTGACAAGCCCTTAGATCCCCAAGGAGGAAATTGTTCTTCAAGCTCTCCTATCCGGAAATATTTTGAAACTCTTGGGAAGAGTTCTTACGTCTACTCCCCTTCTTTCTTTTTGTATCTTTTGAGAGAACTCATGTTTGATTATGAATGTCTGGGTTATGGTCTCTGGGAAACAATAGATACCCCTAGCCCACAGAGATACGAAACTGTGCAGGTGCTGACTGACACTGAGTTCTAAAAAGCTGGAGTCTTGTGTGTGTGTGTTTTTCTCCCCACAACATCTTGAAAGTATTTTCTTCATGTCAACTACAAATTCTAATGCTAGAAGAAAGAGCTTGGTATTTGGAATATACAATGTGCCTTTTTCTCACAGCAAGGTGTGCAATTAGTTCCTTACGTTCTCAAATAAAATGGTGGAGCAGAAAGTGTCTCCAGGATCCTCAGAGCCTCCAGGCACACAATAAGATGTTTATCTTTTCATTTTCAGAAGTGATCACTGCATACCCCAGCCTGCGGGAGAATGAGTAGCTAGGATTTCTTTCAATTGTTTTCCCAAAGAGAGAGTAAATGAAGTCATCAAGCCATCTGGTCGACCTTCAGCAATCATTCACCATATTCATTTATCATATCTATGAGTAAACTGTAATAACAAGTGAAGAGCTAGCCACAGGAATAAGAATGCTGGGAAAAGTTTAAGTGTTAAAGATTAAAATTTATAAAAGGAGGAAACGGGAAAAGGGAATACAGCCTCCTCCTGCCTCTCTCCCTCCCTAATTCTTCTGTGCTTCTCCATCTGTCCCATAGCCCTGGATGTTGGTTCTGACTCTTGATGGTGACAAGAGGTTTTTGTATCTCCCCATCTTGAGGGGGGGAAGGGCAAGGAGGGAATCAAATTTTGGGGAACCCCCCTCTCTCTAAAATCAGACCTCTCTGCCTTTCAGAGGCCAAGCAGCTGCCCCAAATCAGAGAATTTCAGACAGATACCTGGAATTCAAAACACTGGGCTCCCAGTCTCCTAAATCATGGTCCCTCTCCCTCAACTTTCCGTCCTGGAGACCTAACTGGTTAATTAAAAAACACAAATCTTTATCAAATTGAAGCAGGACGCACAAAACCAACAAACTAACTTGTGGGAACTAAGGCAAATGTTTACAGGAGTGACCCAGAGTAAAATCATTCTTTCCCAATGTGTCCTCCTCTCCTCTGTAGCTGTTCAGTGTCCACGTCTTCCAAGGAAATCTTATTTGTAGGATAGTAGGCAAGAAATGACCTGTGATTAGCTGGTGCCACAGAAATTCTGGATGTAGACTCTTTGGCACTTTACAAAGTGATTCTCATGTCCTCAGGGGAAAGACAGAAGGATCTGGAACCAGGTCCAGGTCTTATTCTCCAGAGTGGTCCAGCTCCAAAGCAGAGTAAACTGCCAACCCACACACTGGACCGAGAGTTATGGAGATGGTGAATGGAACCCAGCCTGTTCATGGGGTAAAATAGATGGGTGGCTAACAAGGATATTCTCAATTTGTGTTACTAAGAATGTCAAGGATGGATGATAAGAAGTGACATCCCATCACAGTTGCCATAATCTACTGGTTAAAAGTAAGTCAAGGTCCTACCCACACTCAAAGGGAAAAGATTATACAGAGCATGAATATGGGCCATCTTAGGGCCTATCTTCCCCAGTAGGTGATCCGAAAGGCTGCCAGCTTTCACTGCCCATAACAGGAAAGGGCTTTGCTGCAGGTCTGTGGTCAAAGCAAATAGCCTGGGACACCCTATGATATTAGGGTATTTGTTCTGGAAAGAAAGGCCATGTGGAGTTAATTAATTAATTAGTTAATTAATTGATACTTTAGGTGTCATAATTTTATATAATACAATAAATAATAATGCCTTATTAATGTACTATCTTGATTGGTCATATGTTTTTTCTGGCCCACTTTTCTACAAATTCATCAAAACGTAGCAAGTTCATTTTCAAAGGTATAATAGAAAGCCATGTCAGTTGCTCTTGGCAAATGTAAGAACAACAGTGATTTTTAATTTTGAGAAGGATCTTTCTGCTGATGCAACCTTAACTGGAGTTAAGAGTATGTTCCAGGTTGTGACAACATCAGGACAAATTTCTGATGTTATTTCAAAGTGAGTTTTTAGTACATATAGACTAGGGTTCTAAATCTTTTTCTGAAAAAACTTAACCCTTTATACAAATTATTTTTGTTTAAGTCTGAGTTGAATTTTAAACATAAATTTATACAATGGCATTTTAATGTTTCCTCTGACATTTCCTGTAACTTGCGGAGTTTGTACAAGAAACATAACATGTGTGTGTGGTCATCAGGGGGTGGTTTTCCCACACATTCAAGTAATGCTGGAACACCAGCTGGATGTCCCACAGTTCAACTCAATTCTGACACTATCTCCCTAGAGATAGTGTCCCACAGGTTAAGGGTTCAGTCCTATGCAACTGTCCTCCCACACCCCACCCCAAACACATACAGTTCAGACACTGCTTGCAAGTTCTAGTCGTCACCTGTGCTTCTAATGATGGGCTGTAGATCAGAGGATCCAATGACCCCTCTTCGGGCTTGATTAATTTGCTAGAGTGGCCCACAGACTCTGAGAAACATTTTACTTACTAGGCTACCAGTTTATTATAAAAGGATACAACTCAGAGACGGCAGGTGGAAGTGATGCATAGGACAAGGTGTGGGGGAAAGGGTATGGAGCTTCCGTCCCCTCCAAATGCGCCATTTTCCCTGAACCTCCATGTTTGTATCAACAGTTAGCTCTTTGAACCATCCCCCCCACACACACTTTTTTTTGGACTTTTACGGAGGCTTCATTACATAGACCTGATTGTTTCAATCACTGGCCATTGGCATTGATTCAACCTCCAGCCCCTTCCCCTTCCCGGAGGTCATCTGGGTAGGACTGAAATCACATGGTTGGTTCTTCTGGCAACCAGCCCCCACCCTTAAGGTACTTTCCAAAAGTCACCTCATTTTATGATTATTGCTCTCATCGCTTGGGAGATTCCAAGGGATTTTGGAGATCTGTGCTTGAAAGAAGGATGAAGACCAAATATATGTATTTCTGATTATAAATCACAACATTACACTTTCCTTTTGTAACATTTCACTGAAATGTCTACTGGCTGAATACGGGTAGTTCCCACCCTGGTGCTCGGGATAGAGAGCTCATGTTTGTGGGGGTGCCACAGGGACAGGCTCCAGGGCCAGATGGGACAGCTGGCCTCTCCCCACAGGTCCCATCATTGAACTCTGGAGCTGTCTCTCCTTTCTTCCAGGGCTGTGGCAGCCACGGTTGCTGTTTCTGCTGCTGCTCTGTCGTCCCGGCCCAGGCCACCCTTGGGGGTCTTTAGGGCCCTGACCTGCCCCAAGTATGCTTGTGTGTACCAGGCGGGCAGCCAGGCCAGCTTCTCATGCTCACATACATGCTGAACGCTGCCTGCTGCACCTGTGGACTGAGCCCATGTGTGTAGACGCTATTACCTGGTTATCTCCCCTGCACACATGCATGCTGGGTTGTCCCCTTGGACTTCACGTAAGTTCCAAGATAAAATCACTAAGAATTTCAGGATAGTCTCAGCAGAGCATTAAACCAAGTATGCAGGTCCTTATGACCATGGGGTCCTGAGGGACTACACTGGTTCTGTCCATGAAGTGAGCCCTGCTGACAGAACCTGCTGGAAAATTGAGTGCCATGGATATCCTGCCTGCTGCTGGCTGCTACTCTGTCACAGGAGCAGACAGGGAAGAGCACACAGAACCAGGAAGAGAAGCCCCTTCCTCTTTTCATGTTCCTCCAGTGTCCTTCTACTAACAAAGATTAATCGTGCCAGTTTCAGTATGAGTGCAGGATAAAGAATGGATGTAGAGGAATAAAGCACTGACCAAATCACTTTGGGAGCGAGTGGAGTCTGTAAGACTAGAGGCAAAAGGAACTGTATGTAAGCACTGTACTCTAGCTGGTAGGGTTTCTTCCAAGAGGGTATGAGTTAGCAAGTCTGAAACCACTTACATGTAAACTTAGACTGATTTACTTGAATTAAGTAAATTGTGGGAACCAGGTTTCACATGGTTGGTATAGGAGGTTATAGCCAAGCAGGGGCAGGAGAGCTGGAATGTTTCACATGGTAATAGATCAAACCTGGAAGTACCAGTATGAACGCATGTGTGGCCCAATATAGATATACATGGTTACATATGGAAATACTTACAAATAGGCATATGTGCGCTGGTTAGAATACACACATATATCTCCTTATCTGGCAGCTGAGAGGGAGGGCCCAGAAGCCATGACACCCCAGTCGCAACAAAGATTCCCAGAACCCAGATTTGGGTTTCTAATCCTACTCTCTAATAAAAAGAACCAGGGTTCCTTGGAGAAGTGGCTGATTCAGGACGGAGGGCAGGCAATATACAAGTTGAGCTTGGAGTATCTCTAGGCCTGGAAGGGAGAAAGTCTTAAAAAACAAAAGCAAAACACACCACAGTCAGGGGGGCGGAATGTGGTGAAGGGATTCGGACGCCAACGAAAAGAGGTCCAAAGAGCTGGAGCTAGAATGATGTGAACAGCGAAATAAATAATGTTGTTTTGGATTATTACTCAAAATATAATATAAATATAGCTGAGTCCGTACTGATATAAATAAATGATTGAATAAACGAATAAGTGGGAGAAAATAGACAAATCTCCCATGCCGAAGAACTAGAAATGATTTACGTGGCTACTCAGCCCCTCTCCAGGTGACAGAGCATAGCAAATGAAGGGACAAGAAAGGGTCCCTTTACAATGGAGGATCTGGCGACCTTCTCTCCAACCAGGTGATCCGAGTTAGCATTGGCAGTGCTAAGTCACACTGATAGCCTTCTTTAAATGATGTGGTAAGAACGGCCCAAAGCTCGGTCTTCCTTCCGAAAGAGCATTTCTATATGATAAAAACCTCAGACACATCCCAACTGAGGAATATTCTATATGATAACCAACCTCAAAACTGTCAAAATCAGCAAAGCTGGGGAAGTCCAAGAAGCTGTTACCATCAAGAGGAGTTTAAGGAAAGGTGACCAGACAATGGCATGTGGGGTCCTGGATGGGATCCTGGGACAGATGAGGACATCGGGGGGAAAACTGAGGACATCTGAGTAAAGAATGGATGTTAATAATACATCAACTTTGGAGGGCATGTGGGTGGCGCAGTTGGTTAAACATCTGACTCTTGGTTTTGGCTCAGGTCCGTGATCTCAGGATCATGGGATTGAGCCCTTCATGGCTCCATGCTCAGTGGGGAGTCTTGAGTCTGCTTGAGACCCCTGATCCTTCTGTTCCCTCTTCCTCTGTCCCACTCTCTCTCTCTCTTTCTCTGTCTCTCTAAAATAAATAAATAAGTCTTAAAAAAAATAATCTATCAACATCGGCTCATTAATGCACTCTAATGACGAAATGCACTCTAGGAATGTAGGTTGCTAATAACAGGGAAAACTGGGTGAGGGATGTACAGGACCTGAGACCCTGTACTGTCTTCACAAACATTCTGTAAATCTGGAACTGCTCTAAAAACAGTTATTTAAAAAAGAATGGATTTGAAGCTGAGAGGCTGAAGCCAGTAGGTAAGTGGCACAGCATGTTAATCTCCTTCACAGAGTATTCACCCTTGAAAGAGGCACAAACCAAAAGGACAAGACGCTTGGATCTGCTCACTTCCGACAACCTCTGTCCACAGCCATCCCAGTAAAGGCACTGAAATGGTCATGGTGCTGAGGATGAAGGCCACACACGGGCCATCAGCATGTACTTGGATTTTCCAAGGCTGACCCAACTATCACCATTGATGAATATCCAGCCTGCCCATTGGCCCGTGGGGGACAATAATGAGTCCTTGACATGGCGCCATCTCTCAAGCAGGCAAAGTGGCCATTTTCTGCCAAGTTGTCAAGTGGACTGCATTAGACCGTTTTCACATTCCCAGTCCTGCTTTCTTTCCTTGTCTTCCACAAGTGCTCATCCCAAGGGCACTCCTTAATAAACATCTTACATGCTGACCTCCCTCCCAGTGCCTGATTCCCAGGGAACATTACCTGTGACAATGTCTACTAAGTGTCAGGATCTAGGCCAGGTGACTTACCTCTGTCATCTCTGTTATTCTTCTCAACACTCTGAGATGTTCCCAATGGTGGTTACCTTTGAAAGTCAAGGCAGGGAGCCTCAGAAGTTTATTAGCTTTCCCAGGGCCCCGTCACTCTTAGGTCCAACTGGCTCCCAAGGCTGTGTCTGGGAAATGTACCATGTTAGCTACAGCCATTGTAGTAAAACAAAAAACAAGACACTAATAATCGTTTCCCACCATAGACCAGATATTGTGCTAGGCACTTATACCCACGCAACATTCAATTTTCACAGCAACTCAATTAGAGAGTGGCATCTGACTTTTACACATCTGTAAAACCAAAGCTAAGAGACTTCCCCAAGCTAAGAGACAACGTTGGTTCTGGAACCCAGGCCTGTTTGATTCCAAAGGCAGTGCCTTCTCCCACCAGTCAGGTTTCTTACTCTAAGTGAGAGAGCCATCCAGGGAGAGCCATCCAGTATGCGAGATCCCGGAGGCCTTGAGACGTGCATTTACCTACAAACAGCTCAAACTATACAGTATTCATCGAAGTATCTACCGTAAAGATGGGTATCCTTTTTCCAGAGCAAGCCTTGGAAATTTTTTCACAATGTCTCCGCCTGCCTCCTAAACCCTAGGGTTACCTGTAATAAGGGTGCTCATCTAAGTTTTGATCCAAAGTATAACATTCGAGAGTGTCATGGAGCAATAGGAGCAAACCAGGGTGGCCGTGGGAAAACAGAGAGGAATGCTCACCCCACTATTAGGAAAAAATGTTAACGCTTCTAGGTGACACACTTAGAGTTCATACTTAACCTGTGCCTCCAACCAAACCACACCGTAGCTTGGGTTTGGGAGAGAGTGCTTCAGAGTGATTCTCTCGATGGCTCCAGCCTTAATGCGTGAAGTTTTCCCAAGCAAATTCAACCATCATCCTGGCCTCTTAATCACGCAGCCACTCAGTTCCACTCTGATATAAACACTGTGCATTTCCGATTTGTGGAATTGTTTGCCTTTAATTAAATGAAGGGGGGAGGTGTAGTTATTTTCAACTCTCTGTACAAATTACTACCCTGTAGAAGCGAGTAATGTATTGTAAGTAGTACTTCTGTTTCTTGTACCATCTATTGATATGTGTTGGACGATTTCTATTTTGGAGTCACTGCCATGGTAACTGGGCTCCTGACAAAGGCCTGTGTCAGAGCAGAACTTGAACATGCAGAACTTCAGATAAGTGATGAAAATAAAGAATCAACCTCAGCAGGCTCAGAAATAACAGTTTGGAGGATTGTGCTTTGCTCCTGGGTCTATTTGTCCATAAACTTGGGAGGTTCTCAGAGGCAGCCCGTGGGATTTACTGGACAGCTAAACTGGTCCTGAGCAAAATGGTGGAAGAAAGTCCATTTTCACAGTCTCTCAGCACCCCTGTCGATATCTGTTTTGGCCTTTCGGTCAGGCGCCTGGCTTTTAGGAAAGTACAAGCTGGTGTTGAGCCTTCAGAGAGTCGGGGTGGTGTTAGAGGATTGGCCTTGAGTCCACAGATCTGAGATGTCCTTAACTAGTTGAGGGGCTTCCCCAAACTGCAATTCTGGTTCCCACCTAGGCACTTGGGTGCCCTTGAAAGCCTGAGAGCTCTAACCTCGTGTTCCTCTTGACACCGGTGTGAAGGGGAGACAGGGAAGAGTCCTGATGGATTCACTCTTTTCTGTGGACCTGGCAGATTTCAGGGTTCCTGCAAGGAGTGGGCACCTAAGCTATACTGACTTTCCATAGTCCCCCTCTACAGGGACTGAGGACACCAGAAGGAAGCCACAGGAGCAAAATTCCTTTGTCCAAAGACTTTCCTTTGGAGCAGGGTGCAAGTTCTGCGCTGCCTGCTTCATCTCTCTCTGCACCCTTCATCCCTTTCTCAGAATCCCTGGGCCTATCAGCCCAGGCTTGGTGCAGCTCCTGAGCCGGACCCAGGAGTGGAGAGGAGCTTTGGGGCCATGGGTGGCTGTAGGCCCCTCCGTGGGACTCTGTGGGATTCAGAGCCAGTGTGAGACTTGTCTTTCTTCTCTTTCTTTTCTACTAGAATTTTCACCATTGCTCATGGCTTCATAAGCTAAATTGTTCAGGCTTGAATTCCATCTAGAAGCAAGATGGTTGCAATCTCTCGGAAGCTGGCTCAGAAGGACTAAAAATGGACAGTCTGGCAAGGTTCTGTACGGCAAGCCATGGGCCCCGGAGAGGAGCCAATAGAAGTGGTATCATCTGTGCGAACTTCCTGACTCCAAGAAGAGCAAACTGGGCACAGGCAGACAGAGGAGGGAAGGGATTTCCCTGTTTATTAGAGAAACAGGCTTTTGTTTGGCTGAAATAAAATTTGTAAGATTATCTCGGAACCCCAGCTTCTCATCTTATCCATCCAGAGAGGTTGTGGCAAACTCAGCACAGAAGGACAGGCTTAGTCCCACCTCCTGTTTTTTCAGTCAGTGCTTTGCAGCAAAACACTGCATGTCCCACCTCCTGATCTCTGATGCCCCCAACCCAACCCCAGCCCCCCAAAAGCACTTCAGTCCTTGGCGTTCCCATTGGCCCTCACTTATCCCCCAGCCTTAGCCAGAGGGTTTGACCTTCTCAAAGGTTTCCAAAGTCGAGGGGCCCCTGGGTCAGGAATAACAGATGTGGGGTCTAAGTTAAGAGCAGACCCAGCTCTCCTCAGCCCCCTCACCCTTTCAGTTTTCTTTGATCGATAACGGAAATCTCCCTTCTCTCTCTCTGATCCTACCTCTATTTCTCTTTCCCCAGATATCCCTCTCCCATAAACAACAGAAACAACTGCCTTTCCACTCAACAGCCTTCTCTCTCGGGATCCTGAGTATTTCCAGTTAGGCGAGTCAGCTATCAGGCTAGCTCATACCTTCCTCCCTCATTTAATCAATTCTTACTCCAGTTTGTCAAATATTTCCTTTGTCAATGACACGTTTGCTGTGGGGGAGGGTGGAGCGGAGCTGGAGACCATGGAGGCGTTGGGACAACAGGTGTGGAAATCTGCTTTGGCTGGTCGTTTTAGGTTAAAAAGCAAGCTGCGTAAGATGTCCAGTGACTTTGATTTTTCTAGAGGGCAGAGTTCACAATTTGGGGGGAAAAAAAAAGGAAAGAAAGAAAGGAGTGCTTGAATGTTCACATCTGGGGTGAATATGTGTAAAGGCGAGAGATAGCATGGAGGAAGTAGAGAACTGGCCAAATCCCTAATAAGCCACAGGAGGAAGACCAAGATGGGACTCTGTATTTTTAGGGGTGACGGAACACTTCCGGCCTGTGAAGGCTTGAGATGTTAATTATAGGACCTGTGGATGTCAGCAGAGATCTTTTAAAAGAATAACTTAAGTGCCTAAAATCCCCCCAAGAATACAGAGCCAGTTTTAGAAATGGCCATCAAAGACAACAAAAGCGAAATGCGCAAATGCCTTCTACGCAGGGTGGTGCTGGGCAACCAGCTCCCTTTCCAGCCTCCCCCCCCCCAAGCCGTTGCTAGGAGACGGAAGGGCTATACTTCCATCATCTCCATACTTGCTGAGAGATTGAGTAATTGGTCTCTGGATGTGCGTGTGCTGCTTCCCAAAATATCTCTTTAAAAAGATGTGAGAGGGATGCAGAGCCAGTAGGAAGGTGATGGAGGGAGGACTGTGTCCCAAGAGGGCAGTGGGTTCCAAGAGCCAAGGGGGAAGCTGGGTGGGGGGAGGGGGGCCCACAAGGGGGATAGAAATGGAAAGCTGTTTACAGCTTTCCCGGATTCTTTCCCATCCTCAGCCCTGTTATTTGGGACTGAGCTCCTAGTGGAATCTGGAAATTGGTGGGGACACCTAAAATTTAGGGAGCCATGTGGTTTGGTGTTTTGTTCTTACTATTGAGATGCAGTAAGGCTGGAAGAAATATTTTAATTTTATTTTGTAGCTATTTAAACTGTGAATATACACCCTTTATTGTGCTCGGTCATCAGTGTTGAACCCTGTTTTGGGGGGAAGGCAGTGCGGGAAGAAACAGGCCTGCTGGGGACACACATGCACACAGACCACTGTGATGAGGAAGAAGATGCAGATGGTTCAGCTCCAAGAAGCCAAAGAAATAGGCCACTAAGGCCCACAGCTGTTGGGTCTCTGGAAGTTAGGAAACCTGGGGATGAGACTCAGCACTGCCCCTAATGGCTACGTGACCCTTCACGACCCTTCTATGACTCAGTGTCCTCATCTGTAATCTGACAGGGGTAAGCGGGTATATCCCCAAAGTAGGCTCCAAATCTCCAACCTCACTGGGTCTCCATCTAGTCCCACCTTCTCGCCATCGCCAAGGGATGGTGTCCTGTTATTTCTTTGTGGAGATCTTCAATTCTTCCCTTTAATTAATGGGGAAAAATCTGATTGATTCCTGCATTTTCCATTTTTTCAAAAATCTCTTCAATCGACTGTTGCTGGAAGTCTTGAAAAGTAGAAGTAGAGATGAAGCCGTTGACTTCTAAATTGTATTATTTTCCTTTTGGTCACACTTAACATTTTGTCACAGTCCTTAACGTGTTCAAAAACGTAATTTTTAATAGCATCACTTTTTATGTTTTTGACCCAAGGGAGGAGGGGTAGAAAGAGACAGGGGGTTCAGGATATATTGTCCCAGTATCCTGATCTTATAAATGAGAACTAAGAATCTGGAAAATTTTCCTTAAAGTCACTGGCCGAATGATTGACTGTTCGAAAATTCTACCAAGAATTAGGAAACCCTCCCTCTAGTTCTGACTCTGTTCCTAACTCACGGGACCATGATCAGACCCTTATCTGCAAAATGGGGGGTGGGGGAGGGAAAGCCTGTGCTCCAGTCTCACAGGAATGTTAGGAAGCAAAATGCCATAATATATGTAAATGTACTTTGGAATGTAGAAAGGGCGTACAGAATGTTCTGCATTCTTTTCACTGCGTGCCTAAGAAATTTATTCATTTATTCAGCAAGCGTTTTCTGAGATGCTGCTGCCACCAGGCCCTCGTTAGGTATTCATTCACATGGCACGCACACATAGTCAATGTCATCCATCGTCCACCCTGTCCCACAGTTCCAGGGAGAGTGAGTCCCAATTACTACAGATGACTGAGTTCTCAACGACCGTGCCCCCCGAACGCTAGACATTCTCTTATGCTGAACCTTTGCACCGTGTGAAAAATGCTCTCAAATCACTCCCACGAGTGTCTGTCTTATTTTGTTCTCGAACACTCCCAGTGACACAAACCTCAGACACTTCACTTCCTGTGTTAATGAATGCCAGTGTCTAATCGTTGTGTAAGCAGATGTTCCTTAGGAAAAACAAATAAAATTAAGGCTATCTTTAGGTTAGCAAACACCTCCCCCCTCGGCTGAGTGGGCAAATAAGCAATGCCTTTCACTCTTTTTCTCCATCGTCGGAGATGGCAAATCTCACTGTCCCATGAGACATCCAGATTCCCTTACTTTCCTTGTTTCTACCAGCATCCAGGGAAATTTTAGATGGCCCTCAGATAGAAGGGCCGTGGACCTCTATTAGTTGTCTATTTTATCCGTGGAGAAGAAGAGACACACCTCACTTCTAATCTCTCTGATCCCTTGAAAAGTTACTTTCTGCTTGTGTCAAGAAGGGGTGAAGTCTGAAGGACAGGTAGGGGAGAATGAGCTGATGTGAATAAAGAGTAAGTAGGGAATTGTGGGCTGGGCATTAGCTTTACCAGGCAGAGCTGGGTTCCTTGCCCTTTCTCCTGGGTATTTGGCAAGCATTCTAGAGTTTTCTGTAGGGGGATGGATGTGGGAGGAAGAGCACAAGGGAGTCATAAAGGGATGCCAAGTAATAATGAATAAGAGTTATTCTGTGCGCTCCCAGGAGGTTTGAGCCCATGGGAGGCAGATGTTGGTTCAGCACCAGGAAGTGCTCGCTAAGGAAGCTTTGTAAAATGCAAATGGGCTCCGGTGGGGGGATTGCAGAGAGGGCAGGAGGATGTGTTCAAATAAGTTCCCTCTCACTACGGCTGGACCCCACCCCCCCTGCAAGGATGTCCAAAGGCTTGCCCTCTGCAGCCCCTCCAACCCTGTGAATCTGTGGTGCTATAGGAGATCCCGGACAACCATTCTGACCCATATTAATCTCTCTACCCTAAAGCCGGAAAGGCCACTGTTTGTGTCCACAAAGTTCTCTCTCCAAACTAAGAAAGTATTACACAACTTTGTAAACGCTTTTGGTGAGTCCATTATAGAAAAGTACTGTGGTCAGGCTGAACTGAACAAAAATAACCATCATCCTAAAGATGCCTCAGAATTATTCTAGTTCATTCTAGTTGTAGGAAAGGGCCAAAAACCCAAAATGATAAATAAAAATTACAATATTGTCACATGAACAAGAGCAAATGGCTAGCTAGTGTGCAGAGCAGAGCTACTAGAATATTATGGTTTAGGAGAAGATTCATGGGGATAAAATCAGTATCCGGTATGTGTGTTCCCAATTCGGTTGCCCATCGCTCTCTGGGATTGCACACAGCGATCCGGTAGGACTGAATGTAGACTCTTGCAGAGGGATCCTGACGTTGGGGCCGCTGCATGATTAAGTAGGTGCTGGCCTTGCCCCTTGCAGTGATCGCGGGCTAGCATCTAATAGCAATACGGAAGAACATCAACTCTAGCAGATCCTGCGAGCTCAGTTTTCATGGTCATGGGATGGGTCCAAGCCTTGTGATTGCTCTGCATGTTATAGCGAGCTGGCAGCAGGATGACCCTCTTCGGAATTGACAGTTGCAGAACCACCAGCTGTCCTGCTGGCATAACGGGGAGCTGGAGTCCCAGCCTTTTAGTCCATCAGGACTGGCTGATTGATTGATCGCCTGGAGCATTGGGCCATAACTGGTTTCCATGGAGCTTTGCAGGAAACTTGTTTTCTAAGCTTTGCAGGAAACTACCCAACTTCTTGGATACTGATGATCTGCTTCAAATCTATCTAGTGCTCCACCCAGCATTCTTTTTTTTTAAATATTTTTAAAGATTTTATTTATTTATTCGACAGAAATAGAGACAGCCAGCGAGAGAGGGAACACAAGCAGGGGGAGTGGGAGAGGAAGAAGCAGGCTCATAGCGGAGGAGCCTGATGTGGGGCCCGATCCCAGAACGCCAGGATCACGCCCTGAGCCGAAGGCAGACGCTTAACCGCTGTGCCACCCAGGCGCCCCTCCATCCAGCATTCTTGAACTTAAGTTCTAGACCCTTCTCTGTCTGGCCCATTCTCTGCTGAGTCAAGTCCTAGGTCTGTCACCAGGTATTTTTTGTTTGGATGGTTGAAATTTGGGGGCGGAGCTTTATCATCCCCTAGAAGAGTATTTTTCCACCCTCACTGTGCATTAGAAACACCTAGAGAATTTGGGGGGAAAATGCCCATTTCTTGCCCCACCGTGGACTAATAGAAACTAATTCTTTCAGGGTGAGGCTTTGGTTTCTACATTTTTCAAAGTTATCCAAGTGATTCTGACCCACAACTAAAGCTGAGAAGAATTGCTGTAATATTCATCTTGTCAGAAAAACAAGACTACGTGAAGAGAACGCTCATCTCAAATTAAGGAAGAAAGCTTTGAGATTTCCAAGGAAGATGGAAGACTGAACAGGTGCATGGAGCCTCCCATCTTGTCCTGAACACGTACGTATGCTTGCTAAACTATAACAGAATGGGAAAAAAGAAAAAAAAAAAAATCTCCCAAGCCAAACTAAACCGCAAGCTACATTAAAGTCTTGGAGGTAAAGCCTCGTGACCCAGCTTGTAGATAGTCACATTACCTAGTGAATAGGGCGTCAGGGAGGTGGTGGGCTTTCGGGGACGGCTCTGGTGTGCCTGATGGGTCTGGCCTAGAAGCAGAGCTCCTCAACCCTGGCACCAACACCACTGGATGGTGATAAGCAGTAAATTAGGGTATTTCCTGGGACTCAATGAGCCTTGAGATCCACGGCTTACCTGAGGAAAGGGAGACATACCCATTAATTGTTGAGATCGATTTTGCCCCTGTGCAACGTGGACTTGAGTCAAACATAACCTGATTTAAAGGAAAAAAAGAAAGTAGCATTTCCCACACTTGGGTTGGTTTCTACAGATCCGTATAGCCTATAGGATAAAAGGCTGTGCTTGTCCATAAGGAGGTGGTTACATTGTCTGCATGGCAACGAACTTTAAAGTCTGTGTACAGATGTGATGTGGGTATACAAGTTAAAGCCAGCGTCTATACTAGAAGTGATTAGATATCATGACATGTATGATGACATAGAGAGATCCTATAGCTGACATAAAGGTGCGGTGCCCATGTGAGGAATGACTTGAGTAGTTAATTGGTATTTAAAATATTGTTACTGAAACAAGAGGGTTTGCTAATTAGCATAAGGGACATTAGAGGTTTCTGTAGATAGAAGAAGTGACTGGTTCTGAAGACTGAGGATTTACTGCAGGTATTGTACGAGCGCCGTCCATCCCGCATGAAGGAGGCAAAAGAATCTGGCAAGCCCAGCTTTCTCAGGCCAGAAAGGCAGCTTCCTGGGTCTTATGTTGTCCCTCCCTGTCACCTGATCTGGGTGTAGGCCAGATCTTCATGGATGGTGGCATCTGGCTTGGAGTGTGACTTCCACGCAAGGACAGGGAGGGGAGGTTTCCTGGCCGACATAGCAGGCTTGAGATCTTGATGATCTTTCAGTGCTTGTTTGTATGAGTCTGGCCTGAAGCTTGCATTCATTGTAAAACACCATCTGCGGACGGTGGGGCGGGGGGGCACGGTCATTAGCTGTTAGACCGCGCTCACCATGGGAGCCTACCTCAGAACCCGACATCAGGGAAATGACCAAATGGGCAGGGATCTTATTACAAAAGAGGTTCTAACATCCCCTTAGGTCCCAGAACCCCATTACAAGGTGGCTCCTTCCACCTGCAGGCTGATGACTGGTTGAGGGTGGGAATTAGGAACACTAGGAAAGTATCCCCAAGACCTTACTGGTGATGCTCAATTGACCCTGGGCTTCGGTTTAGGGGCCAAATGCTTACCTTGTGCCTAATGACCAAAGACCTCACCCCCTACATGGAACTTCCTAGAAACTCTAGTCTCCTCGAACCTTGAATCTTGGCATATCAGCTGCCACTGATAACCTCATTCCCACAAGACTGGGCTGTTGAGTTGCTTTCTACCAGACCCTAAACACCAAGTCCCATGGCCAGCCCAGTCCCCGGGGGGCAGGCCTTCCCTCTGCTGGCCAGACGCCTGCATTTCTGCCTATTGCCTGGAGTAGGAGCCCTTGAGCATCAGATGACTATCTCCCTGGCAAAGAGGAAGCCCTGCATTTATTGGTCAATTTATGTTGATCAAACTTCCTGGCAAGCTCCTTCACTTTTCGTGCCTCAGTTTCTCATCTGTAAACTGGATGTAATAATAGTGCCTGCCTCCCAGGGTTGATTTAAGTGTTGGGTAATACACTGTAGTCAACGGTGGTCTCCAAAAAGATATGCCCAGGATGTAATCCCCGAAACCTGTGGATGTCATCTTGTAAGTGAGAAGATGTAAGGATCTTGCGAGAAGGAGTCTGTCCTGATTATGCAGGTGGGCCTTCAATACAGTCACACATATCCTTGTAAGACAGACTCACAGAGGAGAGGTGTGAAGAAGAGGAGGAGACAAGGTGACCACTGAGGCAGAAATCGGAGCATTGTGGCCACGGGCCCAGGAACATCTGGGGCCATCAGAGGCTGGGCCAGGTAAGGAACAGGTGCTTCCCTGGGGTCTCTGGAGGTAGTGTGGCCCGGCCAACACCTCATTCTCAGACCTCTGGACTCTAGGACTGCGAAAGAATCAGTTTCCGTCGTGGTCGGCCACCCAGTTTGTGTTAATATGTGACAGCAGCCACAGGCCACTAACGGACGTACGCGGCACCCTGGCACGCCGTTAGCCTCAGCGAGTCACTCATCACGGTGCCGCAGGAGCGTTGCTCCCAATAGGAAATCAGGCGTCTTTAAGGGTGGACTACAGGAATGTGTTTGAGGAGGACGCGGACAAGGGCACTGAAAACCTTGACCTTGGGTTGGAATTTAAACCGATACCATTGTAATTGTCCCAACAGTGGGACTAGCAGAATGTGGTCTGGTGGAAGAGTGGATCTTTAAGAGTCCCAACTGGTTTCTAGCTGGCCAGGCACCAGTAAGATTAACCTTCGTCCTGCAATCTGGTTTCTTCGAGCGGGATGTACTCTCCATCCCACAGGGACTCATGACCTGATTTGGATTTTTGGACACGTTGTTTCCCTCCTTACGCAGCTTTGAACTCCCCAAGTCCCTGCTGAGTGTTAACCTGGTCTAATTTTTTTTAACTCAAGGAAAACATTATCTGCACCAGTGACAGGGGTTTGCAGGAGGCAGAGTTCCGGAAGAGTTGGATTTGGGGATAATTCCCTGCCAAACTTCATGTTTCTGAAGCCTCGGCCAGGAATGTTGCCCGGATGTCTCCTTTCCTCTCAGAAGAGGCGGAGGGGAGGAGGTCAGACCCTGGAAAATAGGACCCTGAGATCCTGAGAAGCAGGAGTGTGGGTGGGCCACCTGCTGGCGAGGCGGAGACGGGCTACGAGACCCCCGACAGGCCGTCCGTGTATTGCTCTCCCTCACCTTTCCGATTTAGGAGACACTGGTTAACCAAGAGGCCAGGAGAGTGTGACATTTTTCATTTGGCTCCTGTTCCTGGGTCATTAAGATCCTCAAAGATGCCCCTACCCTGGGATGCCATGATATCCAACTTGTCTCTTGGCAGGTTTCTTAGGTCGGACCTGCTCGAAACCACAGAGACTCTGTCTCCTCACTCTGCACTGTGAAGCCCGGTAGCCAGGAGCCACATGCGGCTATTTACACGTGAACCAACTGAAACTAAGTCAAATGTAAAGTTCGGTTCTTTAGTCAGACTGGACACATTTCAAGCGCCAGCTAGCCACGTTGGACAGTGCAGGTCCAACATTCATGTCATCGCAGAAAGTTCTATGGGACAGTGATGTTCTAGTTATCCAAGAGAGAAGTCGAAAGCGCCAGGTTATGCAGGGATCAGCCAGGAAACTTCTTCTAAAGGCCACGTACTCCTCTTGCTTTCAACTAACGAACACTGCAGGCCTCTGCAGTGACCACAGTAAAATATAGACAGACGGACAGAAAAAAAGACAGACAGACTGAAAAAAGAGCACACGTGCCTTGTGAAAATGCCATACATTTTTAAAGTAATCATCATGTACCTTGGAGTGTCTCTTTTGGAGGATGTTATTTATTGTAAGACATCATTTTTATTAAATACACTGTAGTACAAGAGACTTTCCATGTCAGGTTGAGAGAAGCTGGTCACATGATTTACAAACAAAACTTTTTTTTTTTTTTTTTTTTTTAACATTGATATTCTGGTGTCACTTTGAAATCAGCCAAGGTGCAGTGGGTCTTAGTAAAGCAATGGACCTCAAAACAGATTGCAAAACAAGAACCAGTAAGTATCAGCACAGAGACGTCACATTAAAAGGAAAATAAAGCAAATAAAAAGAGAGTTCCAAATACCAGGTCACAATTTAAGGGGCAATATATCTTCAGAGAGATATTGAAATATGTGTGTGTGTGTGTGTGTGTGTGTGTGTGTGTGTGTGTCGATGGCCTGCATATATACAAACATCTCTCCATGTACAGACGCAGTTGCAGAGAGTGTCCACATCTCTCGGCAGATTTGTAAGGGAGAGGTAATGATCAACGAATGCAGGGAGCAATAGTTCACAAGAATTTGGTCATTTGTCAAGGGAGTACATATTTAAAATCCACATTTAATTCAAAGACCTCGTATTTAAAACATTTCCAGTAGTTTTATACATTATTAAAGCAATAGTAAGATATACAAGCTGCAAGATGTAGGCCTTTATACATTTCATTTTCTCCGAATTTTTTTCCAGTCCAAACATGTGGCTATTAGCAGCTTTTATTATGCTTGCTCCGTTATGTTGAACGTTCAGCCAACCTTCACCCAGGAGCATTTTCATTAATGCACAGACCAAAGGAAAAAAAAAACAACAAACAAACACGGACCTGGCCTAGAATGCATAGACTGAAAAAATGACATCCCCATGTGTTCTCGTTTCGTCTCCTGAGACGTATGTTAAGATGGCAAAAGAGTTGCTTGGTTGCTGTTGTGAATTTCACAGTGTTTTGCCTGCAACACATATACATACATATATATATTTTTTTGCTTTGCTTTGTGTTTGTGATGAATGGAGCCAAAATATATATATAAATAAATGAATAAATAAATAAATAAATAAAGGTAGAAGGAGAAGGGGGGGCACAATGCAAAAACTAAGAATCTTCCAGAACCTTTGACTTGAGCAGCAGTGATTCATTTGAGCCCCGACAAGGAGAAAATACCCTTTCATGTGCTGTCTTATTTAACTACACATCCCTCCTGCCTCGGATTCTTTAAAATAACATTGGCTATCACAACCTGGGAGTCTCTGCAGTCCAGGATTACATGCCCTGTGAAGGAAGTGCTTTAACTTCCATCAGCCATCTGAAGATTGGGTCACCAGCCATTCCCCTCGGGAGATTTTCTGTGATGGGCCAAACCGGACTCAACATTGGAAATAAAAATCCTCAAATGGGAGGGGAAAAAAGAGAGAGAGAGAGAGAGAGAGAGCAAGAGAGTTGAGGGTGTGTGTGCATGGACTCATTTATTTAATTAGACAGACAATGTAATACTATTGGCATTAGAGAAGATCCAATTTGCAAAAAGGGAAGGTTAAAAAGAAACGTCTGTTCCTGATCAGGGGATCCTTTTGTCATGGCTCTTTGCAAAGGACAGCATTTTATACTGTTGCTGCTTTGCATTCGCACTCAGATACGGGGATTCCTAAGAGTCGCTCGCCTTGGCGGTGGGTTCTTGTACTTCTCACCATTGGCCTTTGAGACACTGGGCTCCCGACACTCCGGTTCTCTTCTGGAATGCTTGGACTCTGAACAGAGGTGTAAAGGGGTCACAGTGGGACAAGGTGAGCATAACACAAATGTGCAAAAGATGACCAAAAAAATCAATTTTCCTTTCCTGGACCTTTACATAAGGAGATCTATTTCAGTCTGCATTCTCCTTTGCAAGGAGCCAGGGAAAGGACTCAATGTAGTGGGATGGCTTTGATTCAGTTGTTTTGGGAAGCACATTATCTTAAATATGTCTTCCACCCATGCAGTACTGCACAGAGTTGAAAAGTGCGATGTAGTCCTACCCACATGGAGAATGGAAGCACTAACCGCAATAGGACATTAAAAAGTTTTGGTTATTTAGCAGATTTTAAGCAAATTATTCATACTGCACCCTACTTATTATCTCTAGTACTGTGTGCCTATACATTTATACATAAGCACACAGACACACTGTGTCTGTGTGTCCGTATATGTATAAATCAAGTATTTATAACACACATATAAATACAGGAAAATACCACAGGTAGCGTGGACGTGAACACATATGTATAATATGGATTCCGATAGGATCTTTTCTAGCAGAGTTCAAAATGTTTTCTAAATAAGCCTGATTATGATGCTGGTTCAGTGTACAAGGATTTAGCTGAAGCTATAAGCATGATTACATATCACGGTATCTCAGCTGCTTGTCATCTCACGTGCTTCCTTTCGTTCCAACCATGTCCTGCTTCGTGAGTTTCTCAGTGCGCTTGCTTTCTTCGACCGTTTGTCTGTATCCTGGAGTCTCTAGTGGACAAACTCATGATCTTCAGGATCAGAACACTTAGATTCAATCCCACTCACTGGTGCCGGAAGCGAGCCTGGAGATTTCTAGCACGCCACTCAACTTCTCCAAGCCTTGATTTCCTCACTTACAAAAAAATGGGAATAACTGGCTAACAGAGGTGAAAAGTGCCTGGAAAACTGTGAAACACTCAGTAAATGGAAACGATGGTCAGACTGAATCTGGGCGAGAGAATGAGGGTCGTCCCTACTGCTGTTGGAGTTTTGCACAAATTGGGTAGCAGGCCATGTTCTGTGATCGTTACACTTCAGAACGAGGATGTTCCTTTTCTAGAAATCAAAAGAGCATGAGAAGAGGGGATGGTGGAAGAACAGCGAGGACTATTTTAAGCTAGTCTGTGGTTCGTTCAATCTGGTATTCTTTCAGCGCTAGACGTCTCTGAAATCAGTACATACTCTTGAGACAACAGAGGAAAAATAATGATGATGATCAGGAATATAACTAAATATAAACCTTTGCACTTGCATAGAACCTGTCATTTCAAGACCTTGAGGGACTTGTCAGAAGGTAAGGAGATTTTGTTTGTTTCTTTGTTTCTTTTTTGCTTGTTTCCTTCAGAGGAAAACACATTGGAATGGAATAGAATGCTCCATCTTCTCGTTTGCCTGAAACAAATCCTTGCTTTAAACCTGCGCAGCCCTTCTTGAATTTGATCCTTTAGTCTATTTACTTCCTTTGCTCTCTGTTAAAATAAAATAAATACCTTGCAGCTTCTCCCCCCCACGCACCGCCGCCCCCCTCTGCCCCGCCCCCAAGCAGCTGGCCAGTCACGCAGAATGACAAACCTGTGCAGGTGTTCAGGTCATCACTGATGAAATCTAGAAAGGTTTTGTACAAATCTGCCCTTTCTTTACTGCTTCACAGAGTGCCACAGTGTTTTAACAGTACCATGGGTCCTTGATAGGATATATACGTGCACGTATATATCATGGAGATATGGCTTTCGTTATATTGTTATGTGTGTTCTGCAGGGTTTTTTCCACCGACAAAGAACAATCAGCTCAACTCCCATGTCTCAGAGGCCAGCGCAGAACTTGAAGGGACTGTAGGGTTCATCTTGTCCAACCCCCTTCACGACTGCTGATGCTATTGCATTTCCGTTTGTTCTCTGTTACGCGACACTTTTGATTTTTTGAGAACGGGCTCTCAAAGCCTATAAATGGAAAATAAGGTGCTCCAGGAATTAAGGGCGCAAGCAAAACCGAAACAGAGCAATTGCACCTTCAGAAACAAATACGAAATAAAATGTCCTAAGATGAATTAAAATCACTCACTTTCAATCTGGCTTGTGTTATAAAGATGTCAAGTTAGCAAAATTCCCCTCACAGAGGGTAGCAAGTTTTCTTGAGGAACAGAAATATTTTTCTTCCTTGGTAAAACCGATCATCCAGATAACTGTAAATTTCTATTTGAATTTACAATCTCTTCGCAAAACCCAAGACTGCACCCAGAAGCACACCTCCAAAGCTCGGTCTGGGCATAGCTTCCCATTGGCATGCTGTGCCTGATTTTTTAAAATTTTTACTTCTTTCAATGGAGTGGAAAAAAACAAAACAGCATACTGACAATGGGGTACACTGGGAATGAAACCACTCTCCCCACCAGAGCCCAGAGCAAGGTCTCGGCCTGTGCACACTGAACACCAATGTATGTGAGGCCCCCAGGGTGAGGTTTCTTCTCCCCTCGGGGACTGAGTCTGCCCTTCCCACAGTCCCATAGTCCATTTGATGTGGAGGAGGACACCCAGGCTTCAGGGTCCATATTCCTAAAACCCATCACCACCATATGACCCAGAGACATTTATACTCAGCTAATGAACTCCATTAGCTTCCCCTAATTATATAAGTCGTACCTCTTATGGATCTGCTCTACGTATCAGGGGCACGACGTCTGGAGCGGTCGTTTCTGCACACAAGGTATTAATCGACGAAGACCATGCACAATTTTGCTTGCACAGTTTAAAGGACAGGTGGGGTGGAGGGGAGGGGTCGGAGGGAACTGCTATCTGAAAAGTTCAATATAATGCCTCCGAATTTATAGCTTGTCCTACCTTTTCCAAGTCTTTGGCTTTCCCACCTGACCCTGAAACGATCTCTGGACAAGAATTCACCCATTTTCAGCTAAACTCGACAAAGGTTCCGTGGACAACACTTGGAAAGACAAACCAGTGCCATCACCGTGATCTGCAAAGATAAGACTGTCCCGGCGTGCAATGCGCCATCTTGCGTCTCATGCGCCATCTTTTCTCTCGACTACACCCTAGTGTTTCTGGTGATGGGAAAAGAATAGTCCATGGCACAGAGTTCAACAGTCTTTTTACCCCTCAGAAAGCTCCTCAGGGGAAGGTGCCGAATACATTCCTCCCAGCGAACAGTCGCTGGGCTTTGCCTAAGTAGGAACTGACGCCAGCTGATCCCAATGGTTGTCTTTGTTCCTCCCATACTGCGGTTTATAATAAATCTTCTTTCTCTCTGGTTTTAATCTCCCACAGATAAAGGCTTCCCAGATTAAACACAAGTTTTCCTGTTTCATACACAGGCTTAAGCCATCCAAAAACAATAAGAACAGTAATAATAATAATAAATAAATAGAAGTGAATCCATAGAAACTCTCGATGTCTGTACAGCAGAAGTGACAAAGTTTGAGTCAAATATTTGTTTTCCCTTTTTTTCATCCACATCAAAGGCAGGAATACAACAAGGCATTGTTAGTTGTGGTGGGCAAACTGGAGTGTCTGCTGATATAACAAATTAGGGTTGTTAAGGCCTTTGTCTATGCAGAGTTAATAGTAATGCAGAAGCCAGATTGATTCAAAAGAAAGGGTCAGGGTTATGAAGCAAGGAAGACCAAAAAAAAGAAAAAAAAAAAAGACCAAAAAAAAAAAAAAAGAAAGAAAGAAAAAAAAAGAAGAGAGAAAACAAAACCTAGGGAAGAAACCAAGGGAAGTGGAAAGAGAGAAAGAGACAATGCCAAAAAGAAGTCCATACTGTGTCTACGGATGGAGAAGTGCACATGGCTTCCCCCTGAAAGCCTCTCGGTGTCTTTGTTGTTACTACTGTCGGAGTGAAGAACAGCGGATTGATGGCATCCAGCGGCAGTTAAAAGACGTTCATCCTCTCGGCTCATCTGAGGAGGTGCTTTGGGAAGGATCGGTCTGGGGGGAAGGGCCCTAGCCTAGAATATCCAGGTAGACCGGAGATGCCTTGGCCAAGTTCTGGAGGAGGGTGTGGATGCCCTTGATGTTCTTCCTCATATGGGGCTCTCGCTGCCAGCACCCCAGCATCAACTCGTAGACCTCCTGGGGGCACGTTCTAGGTCGCTGCAAGACTCGGCCCTGAGTGATGCATTCTATCACCTGGGCGGACAGAGATCGAAGACAGAATCAGACGAGAGGAAAAACAAAGCCGATAAAACAAATGTCCCCGCCAGGAGAGCTGCTCTAAAGAAACCTACTCAGTGTTAACTTTTTTTTTTTTTTGAAGGAAGAGAACAATTATTACAGGTTGGTAAATCATGCTTAATTTCATTGGTTTATATCCCTTTTTCTAGGCACACTGATGTCACCAAACTGGTGGAGAAATGCTTTCTTTCTGTGGGATGCTTCCACACCTCACACCGGAATTCCAATGTGCTCTCGTCTTGCTGGCCTGAGATGGAGCCTGGAACCTTCACGTCAGGGTGCTGACTGGCAAGGGAACTCCAAGCTGTAGAAATGAGTGGAGTTGGGATAAAAGACAGAAGTGGGCCTGAAGAAGATGTGAGGGGCCTGACCAAGAAGCTACGCCTCAAATATTGACAATAGTTACCAAAAAATTGAAATAGGAAAATAAAACACTAGCATGTTCCAGTGAAGCCTGGAAACCTTATTGGAATACTACCAAAAAACCCAGCTGGACTCTGGAGTTGGGGGGGGGGGGCACATGTGCTATGAATTCACTAGACGACCAGCACAAAGCGGCTCCTCAGTCCCCTCCCAGGGAGTCCCAGGTGTGTCAGCAAACACTGCTTTTCTTTCTCTAGAACTCTTACACTCAGAGAGTGACTCGACTTTGGCCATGACATTTAGGTACAGAGAGGCCATGTGGGAAGTACTGCTCCCAACAAAGCCACACAACTTCCTCTGTCCCCTGGCCTCCCACCGAGGGACGCCGCTGGACATCAGCCCTTGGGGGGCCCGCCCAGCCCACTGCGCACCTCGTTGTTGGACAGCTGATACCAGGGCTGCTTGCCATACGTGAAGATCTCCCACAACACGACTCCCAGGCTCCAGACATCACTTTCCGTGGTGAACTTCCGGTACATGATGCTTTCGGGAGGCATCCAGCGAATGGGCAGCATTGTGTGGCCACCGACCTGGCGGAGAGGGGGGAGGAAGGAGGCGTCAGTCACTGGGGGGGAAGGGCCGAAGGGAAACGGGGGGCACTTTTGTCCTTTCCTTTATCTGTATTTGTTAATTTTAGTTATCTATAAACACAGGAGGGAAATACAATTTCTTTATAAGAAACAAGAATGGTCAAAGTATTTTTTCATATTTTTTGCTGTTCTCTCTTTCTGGTAACTAGATAAGGCAGAGAGAAATGACGATGGAGTGGATGTTTATCCTGGATAAAACACACACACGCACACACGCACACATGCACACACACACACGTGCTACCTGATATGAAGGTAACTCAGTCTTCTAATTAACAAGATCACTTTGACCAGGCAACAAGTAGGAAGCTGTGTCCAAAATGACCCCCCAAGTGACTAAGGTCTTAGGAGGAGTGCACAGTGCTGCCTCAAATGCCCTCACACAATCCAGCCATGGGCAGGGCAGAAACCATTAGTCCCATTTTACAGATGAAGCAACTGAGGTTCAGATTGCTACGGACATAAAGAAGTCAGGTCTTCGGTCCCCGAGCTTACGACTTTCCTCCACAACTGAGCTTGTGTACAAAAATAAATAGATACAGTTTGGGGAAAGTCCCTTTTCGTGAAAACAGTAAGGCTTAGGCATTAGATGGCAAGATCATTAGCACGAGCATAGAGCCCTTCGCTTGACAAGGACACTTGCTTATGATTTCTGACTTCCTGGAGAAAAGTTAAGAATTTCATGTTTGGGTTTGTAGCCCATCAGAGCTGTCTGATCTTAAAACCATGATCAAATTTCTGCACAGTAACCCTGTGGGTGGTGGGTCCCGGTTTTCATGCTGGAAAACCCAGCACTACCAGCCCCAACACGCTGCCTGATGCCTGGACAGCAGGTGACCACATGGACAGCAGGGGTTCCACCATTAGGCCCTACGTTCTCAGACAGATGCCACATCGAGTTTCTGCCCGATTACAATCATCAGTGTCCATTTCTGACTCATTAAAGGAATGAAATAGACTAACAGAGCCTGAAACTTGCTGCCCAACTCCCGAGCCCAAGGAGCTGAGAGTGTCAGAGATGTCTAATATGCCTGGCGATTTCCAACGATACTCTTAGCATCAAAGAAAGCTTGAGTGTCAAAGAAGGAGGGTGTTCTGTGGGGTTTTTTCTCCATTCTTCTCTGTACGAGGACTTCAAATCTGACAAGTAGGGACATAAATTCCTGGGTAGGGGTAAGGTGCCCTCCTATCTTTACTGTCCGGCTTTGAACACACCCACAGCTCAGTAGAGGGGGGTAGCCTTCCATCAACTTTCAATTTCTTTACTCCCTTCTCACCACGCAGTGACAGTAAGTCACCGTTCCACGGGCACAGTTTTCCTTCACGGAGCTGCCCAGACATGCCTGAAGGTGATGTCAATCCTTCCCATCAGGGTCGATATTCAAAACAGAACCTGTGTGGGACAGGCATTGACAGACCAGAAAGGACGCCGGTGGCCATCTCAGCGTGGCCATGTTGGTGCTGCTGGCCTGCTGACTAACTGCCCAGCTCACGACCCTGCAACCCCATGTGCCCAGGACTTTGGCAAAGGAAATGTGCCAATACACAAGGGGCCCCCATGTTTCCAGATACTCCCAAGGACTGAGGGCACCAAGGTGAAATGATCCCCTCAGGGGCTGGCGGCCCCCATACCAGCACCAAGGAGAAGCTTTGTGGCTGGCGCTGGGAGCTACACGGTGCAGAGTCCCGCGGAGTGAGAGGTCCCTGTGCAGGTTTTCAGTGAAAAGACATATTTATTTATTTTATGAGACTATAGCAATTAGAATCCAGATTTATGATCAATATATAGTTGGTCTATGAGGGATAAAAAGAGAACTAGGAAATTATGGACAAACACGTGGTAATCTTTTGCATACTGGGCCCTCACAATATTAAGGGCCAGCCCCCCACACAAGTTCTTAGGTCAGACATGTCTAATATGCTGTACCCTGTAACTGGCCTCACTTCTTGGAGAGCCACGATGCACCGAATCTTCTTAACGTGTCTCGGGAGTTTGGCGGGAAAAAAACAGATTTAATTTTGTTTAACTTAGTGAATTAAACTAATTTGAAGGGGTGTTCGTGGGGAGAGGGAGAGAGACAGAATCGCTTCCGTACGTCTAGAATCAGACCGCTAACAACCCACTGTGAGATGTGTGTAAGGTACCACGCTTTCCACACTCCTGCACATACACACCGGTAATGCCACGGACAACACTCAGTTCGCGGTGTTAGAAGCTGGGTTCCCGGGCACTATTTCCCAGCTGGGTGTCCTTAACTAGCGGCCCAACCTCTCTGTGTCCTAGTTGCTCCAACTATTAAGTATGGGTAACAGTTTATACCTCCCAGGGTTATGGGGAGGTAAACACTCAAACAATGTTTGGGAAAGTGCTTTGTAAATTTCAACGCACTAAGGGATTCAAGGTGTCTCTTCCTTCCCAGTAACCTTTACTATCTTATCTCCTCCATTCTGGAGACATTAAGAAGAGCCAGCGCACACGCCTCTCCTCTGTGCCCTGCTCTGCAGGGACAAGTGCTCTGGGGCTCCTCCGATGGGGGCCCCAACTCTCCCAGTTTCTCTGTCCCGTGTTGCTAATGGCCAAAGAAAAAGCTCCTGTTTCCTTTAAAGGAGGACAAAAAAAAAAAAAAAAAAGATTCCACTTTTGATTTACATGTTTTCCCATCTGATCATTTGTTTTATGCTTGCAGTCTCTTTGGGACACATTTTTCACGTTAATTCTTTCAAGAGTCCCTTCTGGGATTTCACACACGCTGTTATAAATAATGCTTTCCTTGTTCTGATGTCAAACGGGTGAGTGGTGGGAGAATCTAACAGAAGTTCAGACAGGGTTCACAAGTTTTCCAAACCCATTTAGAACATTTCTGAATATTTCTTTTGCAGGCCTTTCTCAGGATTTTGGAGCATGTCACAAAAGTAGACCAAGGGGGTGGGGGGGAATAGAGTCACCGTTGTTACAAATTACTGTCACATTCCAGTCACAGCGACTGGATGGCTTTTGGACTTCACAAAACCACATACTGTGTGGCCACAAACACAACGAGGCATTTGTTTAGCATTGTGCCACCTGCCAACTTGCCCTCACACCCTGGCTTCAATATCTGTGAGATGGAATGCCACCCCGAGTATGACACAGGGAGTCAGAGCCGCTGCTTCGAGTGCCGGACCTGCCACGGTGAGGGGTGGGTCTCTCCAGGGATGCGGGCGCGTCCGGCGCATGCTCACACTCACCGGACTGAACCAAAGCCAGATGGGAAAACCACATAGCTGGGGGGAGTTGATTTGGACTTGAGGTTTTTTATTTTCCTCTACTCGAGACACTGGGGTTCTCGTTCCTACTGTGCTGAGTCACTTCAGGTCTGGCTTACTGGTAAATTGTGGACAGGTTAAACCAGCTCTTGATTATTTTTAGCACAAAACACTGTGGTTCTGTAATGGCTGGCCACCACTTGGCCACCATCATCATCCATCAGCACAGAGTTGTTCACCGTTAGAAAGAATTTCCGGTTGAACCCAGTAGTTACACTCAGGGGTAGACCTTGGTTTGCCTTCATGTTGCAAATAATGCACCCAAATTTCAGAGAGTTGTAGTGGCTTGCGTCAGGGCGCACAATAATGTCTGCCCCCTGGACGTCTTGTACTTGTTCCCATGGGTCATGCTGCGTGTCTGGCTTCTGCAATCTCTAATGCATGCCCTGCGTTCAGCCCCCAGGCCCAGTTGTGTGATGCTCTACCCAGGCCAAACCTACTCATGCCTCTTGGAAGTTTGATCCCTTTCCTTTCTACCTACTCACCAAAGAGCTCCTGAAGAGGAGCTCAGATTGCACCATTTCAAGGAACTCTCAGTCCCACTGCAGCTCAGTGAGTTGCCCAAAGACAGACCAGCACCCCTCAGCACAGCTCTGGCAACATGGCAGGCACTCCTTTCTTTTGCTAACAGATCTCATGCCTCGAGAAAGATAGCTGCTTCTCAGTTATGTCTGGCCAGGCATGAGGGGGTTCGTTGGTAAGCATATCCTGTCGTCAAGCGGGTTTCTTATGAGTGCTGATATTTGGAGAGGAATTCTCCACATGTTCTTTCAAAGAGATCAGCGTTCACTACTCTCTTATCTAACCTCCAGTAACTCTCTGAACGCCTGACAGAACCAACTTTAAATTAAATGAATGGAAACTGGTTATCTATTTGGTGCTACAAATAAGAACTTCTTAAAATTCATAACTTCTTAAAATTCAACCAAAAATTCTGGAGTTCACATGGAGTATGAGAGCTCCCCGAGTTGTGTGGGAACCCTATCCTGTCCTTGATTTGCCATCTGTGCAGTAGTTGGGGGAGTCGATGGTACTGACCTGAAACTATTTGATCTGGGGAGGAAGTCTAGAAAGATGTCATAATACATAATATGGAGGACTATTGTTCTACATACAGTGATCAACATCTCATATCCTCTGAGGCTGGAGAAAAAGGGCAGACTAAAGAAGAAAGTTAAAGTGGGGTACATGGGTGGCTCAGTTGGTTGATTGTCCGACTCTTGGTTTCAGTTCAGGTCATGATCTCAGGAATCATGGGATCGAACCCTGCAATGGATTCTGTGATCAGTGGGGAGCCTGCTTGAGATTCTCTCCCTCTGCCCCTCCCCCCACTCACTTTCTCCCCCTCCTCTTCTCTCTCTAAAATAAATAAATAAATGTTAAAAAAAGAAGAAGAAGAAGAAAGTTAAAGAGTGAAAAACAGAAGGACTGATGACCATCTTGGCCTCTAATCATGGCAACTTGCTTAAGTTAGCGAAGTGATTCAGAACCATGTCTGAGGCTTATGGTCAACAGAAATTCCATAGTGTCTAAAATAAATCAAGTTATGGAAAATAATGGATCTTGCTTTTAAAGCATATCAAGAAAAGAACTGTTCGGTTATCTGTCAGTGTTTGTTTCCCCGACACCTTGTAATTTCAATGGTGACATGTATAGGAAGATCTGGTCAATCAAAAATAACCACTGTGCTCTAGTTAAAATACCTAGATCTGAGCCTCCTTTAAATATACCTGTGAGAAAGGTGTTTACGACAATAAATCCTGAAGAAAATACTAAAAGGCCATTGGTAAAATTGTCTTGTGTTAGAAGTCAATGACTTTACTATTTTTAAATCAAATTGGACACATCTAATCAGTTCAACAACAATATTTCTTACGGGAGGAGTACCCTTTGGGTACATACTCTTTGGTCACAAGGATGTAAATTGTGAAAATTTCCCCATGGCTTAACAAACAATATGATTTATTTTTCCACACTGGAAAACTAGGATTTAGGGAAATCTTGGCATTTGCTGAGCAAATGTAGATATGAACTGGTGACCAATAGTATTGAAGACAGCTCTCCCTCCCACCACTCTTCACACCAGGAGCCTAGGTTCTTTCTCATTTTTACAAATATACAAAGCATCTTTATTGCTGATACAAGTTAATGAGGAATGCACAATCTATTTTCCTGGTGTGCTGGGAGATGAGAGAGGAGGTGACAAGCTTAGCTCTTCTCCTTCCATTGGACTGAACATACAATACATCTACCATCCTCCTTGTTCCCTCATCGTCTTCTCTTCCGTCCCCTCCCCTCCCCTTCCCTTCCCTTCCCTTCCCTTCCCTTCCCTTCCCTCCCTTTCCCTTCCCTCCCTTTCCCTTCCCTTCCCTTCCCTCCACTCCCCTCCCCTCCCCTCCCCTCCCCTCCCTTCCCTTCCCCTTCCCTCCCCTTCCCTTCCCTTCCCTTCCTTCCCTTTCCCTTCCCTCCCTTTCCCTTCCCTTCCCTTCCCTCCCCTCCCCTCCCCTCCCCTCCCCTCCCCTCCCCTTCCCTTCCCTTCCCTTCCCTTCCCTTCCCTTCCCTTCCCTTCCCTTCCCTTCTCTTATTGCCTCCATACTTCTCAGTGTGGCCCCTTCCAGGTCCATTCCTGCTCCCTTTCCTTGAATTTCCTCTCAAATCTTACTCATCCGGTCCCATTCCAAAATCCCATGTTGCATTTTGTCTTGTCCAATTCTTTCATCCCCCCTTAATGATCGTGCCTGTCCCCTCCACTAGTCATTCTCTGGCCACCATGATGTGTGGTCTCCCTTCTGTGTTTAGGAGAGGAATAATGGGAGGCTGGAGCCCAAAGCAAATGCTTAGCTGGCTTTGAAACCACTGGTGATTTAAAGGTGAGTAATGCTAAGCTGGGACCTTCTACACTCAACCAGAAAAGACCAATGATGCCTGGGAGGCCACTTTCAGCTTGTGGTGTTTAGTCAATGAATGAGTGATAACTTGTTTGGAGGCCAAACATTTTACTCCCTTAGAAACACGCAGGCCAAAGGGCAAGCCCCATTAAGAGATGATTAGCTGTCAGAGGCTTTTGGTCACATGAAATATTGAAGAGGCTCCTAGACCTCCTTGTCACACCCTCTACCCAACTGCTTTGCTTCAGCATTTTCTCCTGACCTGTTCCTTAAAAATTCATGAAAGCTGTAAACTCTAAGAAATAGCTGGACCTTATTTACTTATTTATTATGTGTTGCATCTGTAATATGAAGTTTAAAAAAGGAGAGAGAAACAATTTACACAAAATATTCTCCTTGGAGAACCTGGAACCATTGTGGTCAGACTGTGGGCACTTTATGACCACATCCAGGAAGATCAGAATCCTTCTATTATGAAGAGTGATGGGGTGCTTCCATGGCGTGTGGCTACTGAGCCAGGGGATACTTCATGGGAAGAAATTCAGCCCTTCCTGCCCTGCCTAGAAGCCCTGAATGAACTCAACTCAGGTTGAGTCAAGAGGAGCCCTGGTGACGACCTGATCAGTGTGTCCTTTACAGTGGGAACTGATTATTGCTACACTGGAAGCCACTGTTATGTGTAGCCCAGAAATCTCTCAGTATCTTTTACTGTTACCAATGTGGTCATTAGACATAGGATTATGAATTAGTAACTTCAAGCCAAGTGTTTTTGAATTAGTCAAAGACGATGTGCTAGACCCTATTGCTAACCATATTTTTGCAAATACTTTTTTTTTCATAATTAAATCTCTGCTGTCAGAACAAGGCAAATGATCATGTTTTGAAGGGAAAGGTCACAGAACTAAAATTGCTATCTTCGGACACTTGGATTCTAGAGCAGAAAAGGCAAATCCAATACAACATTTCCACTGAAAATTGTTTTTGTCATTATTCTACCATGAAATAATAATAAAAATGATGAAAATAACAATAATAACACTTCATGTTTGTATTATACTTTTTTGCTTTTTCTTATCATTTTCACATCTATTCATCTTATCATTATTGTACCTACGCTGAAATATGTTTGTGAAGATGAAACGATTGTTTAATCACTTAAATTATTAAAGGATTAATTGAATTAATTGACTCATTAAATTAATTGATTCAACTGATCAATTAAAGATTAAATTTTCATGTTAGAAAAGCTCTATGGTGCCATTGTGTGATGCCATTTATACAACTTTCTTGAAAAGGCAAAATTACAGGTCTGGAGAACCCATGGTTGGCGGAGAATGGGAATTGGCGGGGGAGGGGGGGGCGCTTACCTTACAGGGACACAAAAGAATTTTGGGGGTGATGGCAATGCCCCACAACTCAGTTATGGTGGCAGATAAGTGATTGTGTTTGCCCAGACTCAGAATGGTACACTAAAAAAGGTGAATTTTACTATATGTATATTATACCTCAGTGAAACTGACTTTAAAATCAATCAATCAATCAATTTCTTAGAATAATGCTCAGTACATAGTAAATGTGCAGAAAATACTAGCTTGTTGTTATGCTAAATATTTGATTCTTGATTCTCCAGGAATCCTGTGGGGCTAGTCGGACATGATGTTGTATCCCAACTTAAGAGGTGAGGAATCTCCAGGCCCAGAGTTAAAGTGATCTACCCAAGACAACCCAGCTAAGGCATGGTAGAGTCTACAGCAGGACCCAGCTCTCGAATGCATGGCACCCTTCCCATTCTGTCTCAAGTCGGACATGGAGTCAGATTCAGAGCTAGGAAAGGCTCTCTACATTAGTGTGCTTGGGCTCTCATAACAAAATACCGTAGATTAGGTGGCTAAGACAACAGACATTTATTATCTTACATTTCTGGAGGCTAGAAGTCCAAGATCAAGGTTCCAGGGAGTTCAGTTTCTGGTGGGAGCTCTCTTCCTGCACAGAGCTTGTATGTGTGCGGAGAGAAAGTGAGTTTCCGATGTCTCTTTTTATAAGGATACTAATCCTATTGGATCAGGACCTCACCTCATTTAACCTTAATTACTTCTTCATGGGCTCCATCTCCAAATATCCTCACACTGGGGACTAGGGCCTCAACATGTGAATTTTGGGGGTTGGGGGTACACAAACATTTAGTTCATAATACTCTCCTTGCCAGTGCTCCCCCTTCTGACTCCAGTACATTCTGGGGAAGCAAAAAGAGCTCTACATCCTAGGAGCTGAGTAATTCAGGCCCAGAATGCAATTCTGTGGTCCTTTGTTAGCAACTTCATGTCCCCAACTGAAGGTTCGACCCCACTGTTCCTTTCCCTCCTGGGTAACTCTTGATTATTACTAACTAATTCTAAAGCTTAGCAAACGGCTTAACCTGCTGTTGTCCCACAAAAGATTCAGTTCATTTCCAGTGCAAACCTTAGGGCAACCTCAATCTTCACCCTATCGCTCTATGCCCTCCTCCAAGTGGGGTTCCCTGGGGGTGGTTAAGGGAGAGCAGGCAGACCCTGGACTCCCTAGTGATGGGTAGATAAAGGCAGAGGGCTTTCAGGACTCCACGTCGCCGTAAGCAACATCCCTCATGGGTCCCATTGTCTCCGCTGGTGCGCTATATATACAATTTAAAGAACAAAGAGCCCAGTCTCAGAAGTGATGTAGCTTCACCTTATTTTACATCTGGCTCTAATCAGAAGCAAATTAAGTCATCTCTCAGTAAAGCATAAAAACTGCCGTTGCACTGATGTTTAAGAATCACATTCGGATCCAGAAACAAAGATTTCCATCTTAATCATAAAGTGAAATTAGAAGGAACGACATGTGGCCCCTGCCTCTGATCGGCGCCCCCAGCCCCATCCCACTAAGTCTTATCAACTTTGATGGGGAGTTTCCTGAGGGGGTCATGTGGATGACGATGCCTTTGGAAAACACTAACACAACATGCTGCCTGGAGTGTGATTTCTTGTACTTCCGCGTTATTCAGCAATGGGAAGTTGTACACACCAACCATGTACATTTCATCAAGCTGCCATTTTTCATGTTCAGTGTTCCTGAGCCTTTTCTGACCTCCTAAGCATTATGGTTTCAAACCCACGAGACCATCTGACTCTTTAACATTTGAGACCAAAGCACTGCATCCTTTCACAGTGAAAAGCCAACAGGGACTGCCATGCGCTGAGCAAAGGCAATCGGAAAAGCGGGAGCGATGTATGTTCATGTCATTGTCTACATCAAGGTGGTTTCCGTGTGTTGCTTCGGCACCAAAATTCCAACGTGAAATCGTTTCTATGGAAATAATTCAGAAGAGCTGGTATTCCAGCTAGTTTTTACAAAGGAAGAAATCAGTGATTTGTCAACAGACTAGGAAAACAAGACCAAACAAGCTTCTCTGTAATAGAATCAGCACTCTCCACATCAGTGGCGATTACTGCGGTTACTGCTGCCCTGGGTGCATCAAGTCCAGTAAATGGAGAGATCAGGTTTCTGGGTGGACACCAGACATCTGTCCCCTCATTAACCCCAGCCCGTTAGTTAACACTGAAGACCCTGCCAGAATGTACATTCCACCATTAGCCTGAGATGGAGACTTAATACACCAGAGCCAGTTGCAGATGAATACAGTCTTCTTTCCGCCCAGCTGCAGACGTTCATTGTGATAGAGAAACTGATGCCTTGTGTCCATGGGAGTGTAACGATAATGAGAGAGTTACTTCCTCCGGGAGCTCCGAATGCCCACCTGGGCGTCATTATGGTCCTTTTCTGCAATGTCTGTGATACATGTAATGCATAGAGATCGTGACCTTCGTTACAAAAGACTTGTGATTTCTTATGATGATCATGAGAGCTAAGAAATAATATAAAATTAACTCTCCGTTACCTATTCTATGCAAGGCTCTGTGGTAAAGACATTGCTTTAATTTAAATTACCTTTAATTACCTTACATTTAAAACTCATCCATCTCCCATCTCTCCAGACATGCCAACGGACAAAATATACCCGTAGAAACTGCACATATTACGAGACCTGGAGCTCTGTTTATCGCCCAATGATAGCGGCAGCTCAGTGTTATGGAAAAGCAGCGTGCTGTCACCGGGTGCTTCTCAAACATTTCCACCAAAGCACCCCAAACATCAGAAGGAAGTAAAAGATCAGGGGTGTGGGGAATAACTGGGTCCATGTCTGTGGGCCTAGCCCAAGGTGCTGATGGCAAGTGTGGAATTTCTTCAAAGTTCTATGTTTCATCTTTAACATCTGATGTAATTTTTGTGTTAGACTCAATGACACATTATCGAAAGTAATGATTTGGGGCCCCTGGGTGGCTCAGTTGTTAAGTGTCTGCCTTCAGCTCAGGTCATGGTCCTGAGGTCCTGGGATCGAGCCCCACATTGGGCTCCCTGCTCAGCAGGAAGCCTGCTTCTCTCTCTCCCAATCTCTCTCTCGCTCGCTCTCTATATATGTCAAATAAATAAATAAAATCTTAAAAAAAAAGAAAGTAATGATTCGTCTCCAAATCATTTATGAAATCTGTTGCTTTAGAAATATGGGCCATGTTCATTTTGTGGCTTCAGGGGTCTCTGGTCTGAACACACCATCCTGTGTTCAAAGGCTACCCAGACTCCTGGTTAAGAGGCATTGGTGCGGAAACGCGAGACGTTGTGTCCACACTGGAGACCCACGAAGCCACAGAATGAATATGGGTTTGGGAGTCAATAGACCCGGTTTCCTGTTCTAGCTTAGCCACTTACTAACTAGATGAACATAAATTATGTTGTAGAGTCTCTCTTTTGCATTGACATAGGAATAAAACCTATAAGCCAAATGTAGTGGTGGAGTAACAGTTACAAGTCTGCATGCAGACTCTGTACAGCCCCACCCACCACTGCCCGTTTCCGAGGGGCTCACTCGCTGGTCTGCATAAATGCCTGCTCCTGGAGTTGTCCAACATGGCGTCCCGCATCAAAGGCCAGGGCTCTGTTCTGATGGTTACACCACTCTCCATGTGACTTTGGCAAGTCATTGCCTTCCATAAAGCCATCGGTTTTTCCTTTGTGGAATGGAGATGACACTACTTACTACGTCACATTGGGGAGTGAGGTCACCGACATAAAGCATGGTGTAAGTGGTGCAAGCTCTCATTCATCTTGCTGCTTTTCATGTACCTTTCTCAGAGAACATTTTAACAGATTTGTATTTAGTTAGTGCTACGTCCACTGTGGGGAGACAACATCGGATGAGCTCAGGTCCTTGCCCTCTGGAGCTTGTTTTATAACCATAATGCCAGGCAGAGGATTGACGCCACGGTGGGAATGTGAACAACTGGCTACAGATCATGATACTGGTGCAGTCTGGCCAACAACTTAGTCTACCGATGCTTTCAGCTCCCTTCCACTAAGAGGGGTGTCCGAACACTTGCCACCATGTCCAGAGGGTCGCTGGAGGGAGACTACTGGGAAATAGCAGGATGGGGAGTTTTCAAAGACGATTGATGAGCTGTTCCTCACAGAAGCTCCTCAGAAGAAGGAGTTGGCTGCAGAGCCCCAAAGACGCTGTGATGGCAGTGTTGTGCTCAGTTTTGTGGATGGAAGTTCAGCGTGGCCGTGAACTTCACACACACTATTTCAGCCAGCTGCACTGAACTGCAAACCAAGCCAATGCAGCAGCGAAGAGCGCACATCAGGTAGGGACTGCCAGCAGCCGCGTGTCACTGAGACAGCGGCTTACCCATGGAGGGAATTCACTTTTCTCACTTATGGGAAGTCCTGAAGTATGCAGTCAAGGGCTGGTGGAATACTCTAAGAAGTCCTCCAGGGCCTCCTGGGTGGCTCAGTCGGTTAAGAGTCTGGCTCTTGATTTCAGTTCAGGTCATGATCTCAGGGTCTAGGGTCAAGCCCCACATTGGGCTCCTCTTTTAACATGGAGTCTGCTTGGGATTCTCCTTCTCCCTCTGTCCCTTCCCCCCACTTGTGCACACACACACACACACTCTCTCTCTCTAAATAAATAAATCTTGAAAAAAAAAATAAGTCCTTCCAAGGACCTTCCACTTCTTTCCACCTCCATTTTGATCTCCTGGCTCCACTGTCTCCTCCCTGAGCCACTGCGACTGCCCACTAACTAGTCCGCCCGCTTCCTTCCTGATCCACTGTCGCTATTAACCAGAGCAATAGTTTTAGAGTTTTAGCTGTATCAAACCTTTTCATTTTCTGCTATAAATTCTTTAATGACTTCTCATTGCCCTTAGGATAAAATGAAAAGCCTTTAAAGTGGCTGATAGAACCCTTCTGGATCTCAGTGCCTCTTTCCCCAGTCTGCTTCCAGGTCTTGACCCCCTTCCTTGCAGGACCCATCCACTTTGGTCTTCCCTCCATTTCTTCAATGTCCTTGGCACTCTCTCACCTCAGGTCCTTCACACATTCAGCTCCGTGAGTTTTCCCTCACTTCTACTTGTCTCTAGGGACTAAATACCATATTCCTAGACATCAAAAGCAAGCGAGACTACAGGTAGCACGACGTGACTTTCCCCTCAGCACCAGTCTGTTGTAACGACGTGCTTATTTGTGTGGCTACGTGTTTGCGTTCTAACCTTGGCCTCAAGACTCCAAGCTTCATGAAGAGTGCCCTCTCTGGTGCTTGGATGCTCAACAGATCTTTGTCTAATGAAATGATTGCATCTGGCTGCCTCAAGGAATGGCCCCGGTAGCCAGACTCTACAGTATGGAATAAATATGGAAGGAGAACCAGGGGCTAAGGCCAAAAATGCAGCTTCCTGTCAGCCCCACTCAAGGTTGCCAGCACAGACCCCACGGAGCCGAGAGGGGTATCCAGAGGGGAAAAGGGAAAAAACAGACAGTAGCCAATTTGCTTTAGAGAGGGACACCCGTTTCTAATTTAATCTGTAAATAAGGAATGGAACAGGCATATGTTGTCCACAGAGTAAGAAACATATGGGACAAGTTACCAAGAAAAGCTGTGGCAGCTGAAGATTAATGGGGCTGAAGTGACCCATTGGTAGAGGAGAGGGAGTAGGTGCTGGAGAAAGTCAGAGAGAATGGAAGGGCTGGGTGCCCTGTCCCACGGGATCCCTTCCCTTTGCTCATCCCATGGGATGCCCCCTTGGCCACCCCAACTTCACTCCCTGAAGACATCCCACTTACAGATGCTACCTCCGATGGCCCCACAGGAATTTCCCACGGAAGCCTCCCATGGGAAAAATGTTGCTTGAAGGTGGGGGAGGCTTGTCCTTGAGTGGCTTCGGTGTGGTACCACACCTGTTTACTCTCGCCAGCTGGACAGGACAATGGGGTAGAGGAAAATGAAGGAGAGGATGTCCACAGCTCCCCAAACTCTCCTCAGCATTACCACTGCCTCCTTGCAACCTGCCTTCTGCCTCTCACCTACCACCCCAACTCCACAACCTTCAAACAGGACCAGGACACAAACAACTGAAGTTCAATTAAAAGCCAAGCCCCCATCCCTCGATGGACTATTCATTTCCATCACAGCAGATAATATTAAGGAAAGCTATTATAACATGATTTGGCTTCTCCAACCCTCATTGCATGGAGTATAGATTGATCTATTTAATTGTTGAGTTGATAATCATTTGTCTGTCTTGGTATCATTCACTCATTTGGCAAAATTTTTTTTTTGAGCTACCTTCAGGGTGCTGGGCATTGTCCTAGACAGTGGGGACATGGAGGTGACCCAGTTCCACGTCCTCATGAAGTTCTCATTTTAGTGGGAGATACAGACCATACATAAACAGACTGTGCGTGATGATGTCAGGTGGTGATAGATACCGTGGAGAAAAGGAAGTAAATAGATGGAAAGGCTAGAGAGGCATACTCACTCAAATAGGAAGGTCATCAAACACTCTTCCGAGCAGCTGATATCTAAGCAGAGATCAGAATAACAAGGCATGCAAGCCTCAGGAAGTGCGTTCCAGGCACTGGGGTCAGCAAGAGCAAAGGTCCTGAGGTAGGAACAACCTTGATATGCTTGAACAATAAGGGGGCCAGCGTGGTTGCAGTGACTGTGGCAAGAAGGTGAGAATAGGAAAAGAGGTGGACTGTTTACCGGGCATCTTGTATTGATGTGTGTGTGGGGGGGGGCTATATATCTGTCTCTGTATCTATATTTGTATTATATCTTTACTTTTATATCTAAATAATATGCTACATCCAGATAGAATTTTAAGGCAAGCTGCTTAATACTATTTTACAATAAACACTTAGTCCATGACCTAGCTACCGTTACTATTTACTAAGCAGGGAAACAAAGAAACCCAAGACCGTAGTCAGAGTCAGTGTCTGAGGTGGCAATGGAAGGCAGTTGTTTCAAATCCACTGAGCTTGCCTCCTTCTCTTTGACTTTTGCTCTAAGTTTGCACCATTTGCCCTAATCTACGTGGTGGCATGGCCAACTTTGTAAGCCAGCTACAGCATTCATGAGTCACTTTCTCTGAGCCCTGTTCACGAGGAAATCCCTTCTTCCCTGATCCAGAGAGGTTGACAAGGACCTAATCACACCACCAGTTGGATTTCGGAACTGAAGTAAGGTCTGACCGTGTGGGTCTCCCACCCCTTTCTTTCAGCACAAGGAGGAAGAGGCAGTGGAGGGATCCTATTATTTCTATTTCTCTTCAATAGCACAGATGCATTCCTGAGTTTCTAAGAGCTTGGAATCTCTAGGATGCTTAGTTATAGCCCCGTTGGCATTCAGCCTTAAGACTGATGCTGATGGCCCCTGTATGTTTCTTTCTGTCAGTACATGAGCAGGGGATGCCTCTATATTACCTTGTTTTTCCTGATTATTTCCCCAATATTCCACCAGCTATATGGTCACATCACTGCTGAGGCACCCTTTGACTCCTGAAATGACTTGAGTTTCCTTTAAGGAAGAAAGCTGCCCTGTGGTATCCCAGGGGAGTAAAGAAAAGATTTCATAACCCTGAAGTCCTTAATGATGGTCCCTGAACATTTTTTGTGCACCGCCCTTCCTGCCTCTATCCCTCCACCAACCCCTACAACCATTTTTCTGCAAATTCCCTCCCAAGGTCTCTCTCCCCAGATATTACATTTTGTTGATACCAGAACATCTATTTAGGTACAGATCATTGGCATTTAGGATACTATATTTACTGGTTAATATCTACTTGAATCCACTTATGGAAACAGCTTCATGAAACATATAAAGGTCTTTAAGCACTACTATCTACTCTATGAACACAGACTTGGGGAAAACAATTCCCTCCAGCCCAGATTTGTCTTTCAAGATGAAGACAACAACACTCCAGAGAAGGGCAAGGTTTATAAAGAACAAACAAGCCACTGCAAATGAACTCAAAACTGCAGGAAAGACAGAGGTGATTCCCGACTCAAGGAACTTTTAAGCAATCTGCCCCTTTCCAATACTGGTGTGTCCTCTGCTTCTCCAAGGGTTAAATGTCCTCAGACCCCCCTCCTTTTGGACCCCTGTTCCTCTCCCATCTTCTGAATCCCCCTAAATGGCACCACCATCCCCACCAACCACCATTTTTGTTCAAAGCTAAAAACCCAAGAGCCATCATGGATTCCTTATTTCCCCTCGTCCTGCACATCCAAGTCATCACCAGGTTCTTTCAGCTCTGCCTGCAAAATGCACTGTGAATGCACCCCTGTCCATTTCCACCACTGCCATGTAGTTTTATGCCACCGCACGCTTTCACCAAAGCCTCCTCTGAGCATTCGGCTCCATCCGCAAGAGCTGTCCCAGTTCAGCGGGGAACCTACCTGAACTCCTCTCATCCTAGCCTGGCCTGCCTGAGGTTGAGCGCGTCACATGAAGACAACCTAACCCTGTCCCCCAGAACTCCAAACTCCTGATGGCTCTGCCCCACAGAAGCGACTCACCAAATGATCACCCTCTTTGTCCTAGGGGCCAGATTTTACCTTTACCCCTCACTGTAAGTAGATTTGAATGAAACTGAATGCTGGAACACGTCAAATAACAAAAAGTATACACTCAGGTGGTTATTTCTTTAAGGTCTGTACTTGGTAAAACTTCCAGAAGACAGGAACATAGATTTTTTGAGAAATGTGTGAAAGGCTTTTTACCCATTTGCTAAACACTTTAATGGTCACTTCATTGCTTCTCTAAATTAAATCACTAAAGTTGCACCATTATTGTAAAGTGGGAAAAGTGGTTACCCCTGGAGGGAAAAATTAGGTTCAGCAGAAGAGGAACCCAGAGTGATCTTTATATAGTAAAGCACTGCAGAGAGACAATGGCAGCTAATAGCATGTGGGAAGCCCTGCACATCCACACATCTGAGGCTCACACCAGACGTGAACCGTGAGCCTCACGGGTCAGACTCTTAACGATCTCTACTAATGAAAACTCAGCCAATCAGAACTGGCCTCATTTTGATAGTTATCCTCTTGGGGTCTTCAGAAATTACAATCAGGCTTGCTTTGCGTTTATATCACGCAAGTCCTGGTCAGGAAAACTGGGAGCTGGGCAGGGGGAGGGGGAGGAGTTTATTTACCTGATGGGAAACAGGCTAAGATGTGGTCTGACACTGTGTTCAAGTGATGAGGCGGTGTCACCGGGGGAATAATGTTTGGCGTCTCGTCTCCAAGGGCAGGTCAAGAAAAGGTGAAGGTGAATTGTGGCACGAGATCTCATGCTTGATATAATTGCTTTTTGACGTTAATGGCCAATAGGTCATTAACTGCTTGAATGCTCAATGGGGGTGGTTGTGAAGTCCCCTTCTCTCTATACTTCTGATGTCCTATATTACGATCCCCAGTGGGGCTTTTCCAGGTGTCCCCCTGATTTAAAAACTCAGGCCTGAGGGAAAAGGAGCTCTGGGTCCTCCAGCACCATATCTGACAGCAGGAGTGGAGCCTTGCTCTAATAATAGAACGTACCCCACCATGACCCCCACCACCCTAGGTCCCTATCCTCCTCCGTCTGTGGGGCGAGAGAATGGGGATGGGGAGTAAGCAAGAGCCATGGGACTATTGGCCTGGGCACCATTGGAATGTTCTTGAAGAGGGGTTACCTCCTTCCTTTCCCTTCTTTTTGCTCTCTCCAACCTCAACCTGAACTCGAGGAAAGGACTTCAAGAGAATTCCTCATAAAGACTGGGGGGTGCCTTAAGAAGGGAAGACTGGGAACTCATTCTGCATTTGGGCCTCTGTTTGAGCAGCACACTGTGTGCACTGCTAAGGACAATGGGAAAGATAGTAGAGCTGAAAGGGGCGGCAGGAGAGCCCGCTCCCCCAGCACTGGGAAGGGCAAAGGTATGTGGGCTTCTCAGAAGTCAGTGGGCACTATAGGAAGTGTCTATGTTTGAGTCTTCTGGTCTGTACACTGGCTGCTCCCAGGGTGACACCTGACCCCTGGAAGTGTTAGCAGAGAAGCAGTGACGGTAAAGCAGAGGATGACAACAGAGACATCAAGAGAGGTTTGCCCTTTATCCTCAATCCCTCCTCTCAGACCCTAACCTTGTAGGAACAGGAGATAAGATGAGAAGGGAGAAGTCTAGCCTGTGATGCTGGATGGAGAAGCCTTGAATCTGATAGTAGAAGGACAGTGCAAACTGGATGCAACTGGTTTTACAGCTAAAGGTAAACAGAAAGTCTTGGAATCTATCCAAGATGCTCTTTTCTAAAAAAAAAATATTTATTTATTTGGGAGAGAGAGAGCGCGAACATGAGTGGAGGGAAGGGCAGAGGGAGAGGGAGAAACAGACTCCCTGGGACTCGATCCCAGGACTCTGGATCATGACCTGAGCTGAAGGCAGACATTTAACTGAGCCACTCAGGTGCCCCATCCAAGTTGCTCTTACGTGCTGGGAAATAATTGGCCTCAAAAGCGTCGTGATGCATACCGTCCCACGCCTATTAGGATGGTGAAAATCCATAACGCTGACAACACCAAATGCTGGCACAGATGTGGAGCAACAGGAACTCTCATTCATTGCTGGAGGGGACGCAGAAGGAGCCACTTAGGAATGCAGTTCAGTGGTTTCTGACAAAACTGAACATGCTCTTACCGTATGATCCAGCAATTGTGCTTCTTGGTATTTCCCAAATGAGTTGAAAACATGTCCACACAAAAATCTGCATCTGGATGTTAATAGAAGATTTATTCATAACTGCCAAAACTTGAAAGTGACTCGAAGATGTCCTTCAGTAGGTGACTGGGTAAATCACTTGTGGTCCAGCCGACAGCAGAACATGATTCAGCGTTAAAAAGAAACAAGCTACCAAGCCACAGAAAGACATGGAGGAACTTTAAATGCATATTAGTGGGTGAAAGAAGCCAGCCTGTAAAGGTTACTTGCTATATGACTCCACCTATATGACAGTCTGGAAAAGGCAAAACTGCGGACATAATAAAAGATCGAGAGTCTAGGTTGCAAGGGACTCAGGGGAAGGAAGGATGAGCAGACAAAGCAGAGAGGATTTCTGGGACAGTGAAACTATTCTGTATTATAATGGTGGCTGCATGTCATTATAAACTTATCAATATGCACCACCAAGAGTGAACCCTTATGTAAGCTACGGACTTTGGGTGACAATGCGTCGACATAGGCTCATGATTAGAACAAATGTACCACTCTGGTGGGATGTGATAGCGGGGTAGGCTGTGCATGGGTGGGTCAGAGGGGGTACGTGGGAATTCCCTACTTTCTGCCCAGTTTTTCTGGGAACCTAAATCTCCTCTAAAACATAAAGTCTGTTTTTTCTTAAAGCGTTGTATTGAGGACATGGGCTGTGGCAGTGACTACGGCTCCATTGCTTGGGTTCCATCTGTGCCATTCAAAAGTTCAGGAAAGGAGGTTTCTGGTCCTTCCCATCCTCACTGTGCTCCCCCAGCATTCACGGGACTGTGGGCACCGTTTTGTAGAAACTGAGAAGCTGAGCTGTGGGTGCAGAACTGTAGCTCAGCGGAAAGCAGCAGAGAATTCAGCTGGATGGACACTGGCATGGGGTAGCCCGCCTGCCCATGCCCCGGGGCGGAAGTCAGTGTGGCCGGAAGTCCACTCTCAACAGGAACTAGAGAACAGTGCTCCTCAGAAGTCTCCAAGATAGGGACATAGTGAGGGCTTGGGAAGGAGGCCAAGAGAATGTGGGGCCAAACCCTCTTACCAAGAGAAAATTAAGTTTACCGTGCAATGTACACACTGTTTCTTCCACATATGACTTTAAAACTTTTTTTGTTCTAATTTTGAGAGCTCGATAGGTAAACTTGCCAGGAGGATTACAAGGATGCTGGGCATATCAGTATAGCAGTGCTGCTGAGCTAGAATAAATAAAGATGAGGAAGCAGTAAAGGATATTAATGAGAAGCATCTTTAATTATTATGATTTGTGTCTAATGGGTCCATAATGTTGGCTCTATCATATTAGAATGATGTTAGTCATAATAGTTCTCTCTTAAGGATATTAGACTCTTAACAGACAGTACAAAAAGAGCCTTTACAGCTTACTGATGGGAATGATTCACAACTGAGAACAGTGAATGTCTAATGACCATTCTGACAGGCTTCCATAGGCTTGGGCAGTCATAGAAAACTTCAATGTTGGGTGATCAGACGGGTGTTCAGTGGAAGAGGGAAAAAACAAAAGGCTAAAACGGACTTCCTGGCTGGCTGGGTGGTCAACCTTGTCCTCATACACATATAAGCGACTAGGTTTTCTTATGTGAACCAGGAAGACAGTCCCCTGGATGCACCGAGAAAAGTGTGTGGAAGACCGACTGAAACGGTCAGAAGACAAGAGAGCAGAGTTTCTTCAGCTGAAAGAAAGGAAAGGCTGTTTGGGGTTTCAAGAAAAGGGACTGACAACCTTCACTGCAGATGAAGGTCAATTTGGGGCAAACTTCCACGCATTGGGGCTTCACTAAAATGGCATCCTGTGAGTCTGGATTACAGAACCATGTCAGGTGACACTGCGTCATGTATAAATGAGGTTTTCCAGTAGCAAATTCCTTTTCTTTCCAGAACATATTCACCTTACATCAAATTCTAAGAAATAAGAATGGTGGCAGAGGGGAGAGTTTCTCCGTGCAGCAGACCCAGAGGCCAAGGCTTCTATTTTCTTTGGAAGTTCCATGTGACTGATGGCTTGCTCACAGGCTCCTTCTGGGAGCCTACAGGAAGTACTGGGTCTCAGGAAAGTCTGATTGAAGAGAAGAATGGGGAATAGTTCATCTACACTTGCCTTTCCCCTGTTGCTCGAAGATTCCAGTACTGGGTGTTGGCTTCCCTGCACTTCCCAGTTGAGCACACATGGGAATTGGAGTGAGTGTAATGGAGTTTCGTACCTCAGCATCAACAGGCAGGCACGAGGCCATGATGTGAGAGGTACACAACGTGGGCAAGATGGAGGTGCTATGCAGTCAGGTGGGAACCCACCCAGGAGAGGGAGCAGAACAAATAGTCAATGGTCCCGAAGACAGGCAAAGTCAAGAGCATCTGAAGCTGCGTGAGAGGTATTTGCCCTAGGAAGGGGATTAGGCAGCAAGACCCTACTATCTTTCCTTTCTTCTACCATTCCACTAGGGCTGGATCCAAATTTCTCTACCCACATTTTCAGAGCCATCATTACCTCAGTTTTCCCCAACCCATTCCCCAAATTGCTTTGCTGAATATAGAATCAACCTCCATGTCGGGCTGACTTGGTGTCCCTTTGCTGACCACCCAGCCACTACCGTATGCCTGGAGTACTTCTTTTTCTTCTGCCCCAGGGGTGGCAAGTGTCTGGGCTGGCCACCATCTACCGCCAGCTCACAGCTCGAAACTCAGCACTGGAGCTTCTCCACACAGCCCTTTCTCTGGCACAGGGATTTTGCTTAATCTCCATTCTAGTTATCACTCTGGTTGCCTTACTTGTCCCCCAGGCTTCCAGAGATATGTGGATCTGTGCCTCTAAACACAAGCTCTGTCTTTGGGACCCTGTCCCGCAGGACAGATATTTTTGTAGCCGATTCCTGCTTGACAGGATTTGGGGATATCTGTGTATAAAACTCCTCATTTCTGGGTCCATCCACTTCAAGAGGCATTTAGCTTCGTCTCAACCCCTAGCCTGGACTGGAGATTTCTTTAAATCTCAGACACTAAATTTTCCCCTGGGCTACTTTCCTACCAGTAACTGGACTTGCTCACCATAGTGTGTAAACCTAAAACCTGGCACCTGCCTGCCCTACACCCACCCTGCCCGGCTGCTACATCTTCTCTGTGACTCTTACGTGAGGAAGATGATGGCAAGTCAAGAGTCGATAGAAACTTCACCCTCAGTTGGCTTCCTCGTGGTTGTTCGAGCCTCTCACTGTGCACGTGCTCTCACCTTTATGCCAGATAGAGACAGGGATAGACACATGCTTCTAATCCCTGGACTGAATGTGGACAAATCCCCAGTTGATTCTACACGGAGGCAAAAATGGGCTCCCCAGCCTGGAAAGAGCCACAGAGGAGAAGGGGGTTAATCAGTAGGGGCACGAGAAAATCAGCCCCAGCACAGAGCACCTGCTGCAATCTAGCCCACCCCTGGCAGGGGACAGGCTATCGTCTGGCACTCTGTCTCTCTCTAGACCTCTTCTCTACTCTGAATTCCTTTCCCTTTTCTCTTCCATATAATACCATGATTTTGATGACAGTTTTGGTATTTAAAGAACTGCCAATGGTAGCCAATGGTAGCAGTTGCTGACTTAGACTGGTTTTCTGACTCTGAATCCAGGGCTGGCTACCCTCCACTGCACGGTGTCCTGGAAGCAGCCTCTGTCCTCTCCTGGAAATCACACCGTGAGGGCAGAATCTGGGGCCCCAGGGCAAGGTCTCTCTCCTTCAGTCAGGTGTGGTCAGGAGATAGGCAGACAGGGGAAATAACTCCACTTCCCAGCTACAAAGCTGAGCTTTAAATGACTTGCCTCTGGGCATCTGGGCTCTGCCCGCTAGCCCACAGACACCTGGGGCAGAACTGCGATCTTGCTTTAGCTGTTCCTCTGGCGAGACTCCCTAAAGCTTTCCTTGCCAAGCTTGCTGGAGTGAGAAACCATGATGGCGGGTCATTGCTGAGTCTTATCACGGCAACGTCTTTCACGCTGCATTAGTAACTTTTGAGTGCTTAATAAGTGACATAAATGGGAAGGGGTTTACATCTTTAGAAATGCTTTTTTCCCAAGGTTAATATTTCATGCTAAATCTATTCACTCTTTTGACATTTTTATGACCTGTGTACAGCAGTCTCATATGTCCTCAATAATGTCCCAATTGAAAGGGTATGATGATCACTTCACTGCTCTTTGTTAAGTCAATTTTAAGCATCTTGTTCCATTTGGGACTTACGTCCAATCAGATATCTTCCTTTTAAAACTCTGCCTCCCTTATTTTCCCAGGATTGTAATATTTGGAAAGACAAGAAAGAAACTGTTGACTTTTCTGGGGATCTCAAGTGTCCATATGTTTCTTGTCCCCTCTTAAAGGCTAATTACCTTTAGACAAGTGAATGTGCTCTATTGAATTAAAAAGCTCTACGAGTCTGGAATGGTTACCCTAAATTTGGAACCGGTCTCAAGTTTTTGTTTAGTTGGCTAGATAAAGGTAGTTTGTCCCAGGGCTGGAAACGTAACCAACACATGTTCCAGGCCATATGCTGGTTCTTTACATACATGAATTTACTTAGTTTCTTGCAACAACCCAGCAAGTGAGGCTTTACACTGTCTAAATCTCAGATAAAGAACCTGGGGACTCAGAGAGGATAGATGACTGCCCAAGTGTGTGGCCGAGCCAGTCCCGCAGTGCCCTGACTCCCAGGCCAGATTCAGCTCCAGTCTGCTGGGATTACCATCAGGCTTTGGATTCAGATCAGAACCTAGAGAAGTTACACAGACTCTTCACTTGGGCACCTGGGATTCCACGGGGCACAGCGAGACGCATAACCACCCCATGCAAAAAAAAAAAAAAAAAAAGTGGGGGACAAAGGTGGACCTTTCCTCAAACTTCACCAATATTGTAATTATTCTGGGGGAAAACAACAACAACAACAGTATGTAGTCATTCCTCCTAGAAATGTGGTCTGGTAGCGTGTGATTCGTTCTGAAGCCCAGCAGGCTTTTCTACAGGGCATGCTGGCTGGAGACCCGGACAGCCTGCATTCCAATAGGAATCTAATTTTCCCAAGACTTGTCCATTTCTCAGGACTCACATGGAGTTTATAATTCACTTTGCTATTTTTAAAATGGTCTAAGGATCACCCATTAAGCCCTGAGCACAATATGGCCGTTTCTTAGGGAAAATCCTACCCCTCGGGTGGGGGCACGTTGTGAGCCTTGCAGTTGGGGCTCCACACACATCCATCCCTGCTGCCCATCAGCGACTCGTCTGGGTCTAATTTAGGCCACAACACACATCGAGCAGGAACTCTGTAATTCCATGTTCTCGTCAATGTTCAGCAGATTTTGTTCACTCAACAAATGTTAAATGCCAGTAATAACTAACACCTTCTCTCTCTAAATAAAGCACTATTTTGAGACAGCATATACATGACCATTCTGATTTCATCTTTTATTTAGAGAGCAGGGAAAAAAAGAAAAGAAAAGAAAAGAAAAAACCACACACAGATTCTGTCAGCAGCGCCTGTATTTCAAAGTCTAAAACTGGGTCATGGAGACGGGCTGGAGGCTAGGGGAAGCTGAAGAGCCTGGAAGCCCTGAGAGGATCCGGGGATGGTAGTCATCCAAAGTGTCTTCTGCAAGCCTTCAAGGAGGAGACAGAGCAGGAGGCTGGAAAGAGCCCTGGGCAGGCGACTTACTGCCGAGGGGTGGTCTGGACCCGGCCACTACTGTTGACGCCAACACATGTGGCACTCAGGGGTCAAAGCGGATGCTGCCTGAGAAACGGCTGGAGATTCACTTAAATTATTCATTTGCTGAGTGCGTTTTTATCGGGGGCCTCCTCTGTATTTCACATGGGGAAAATCACGGAGAACGTGGCCCTCACCCTCATGGAATTTGGGTTGGGGAAGATATTAAACCAAATAATCTCAAAATAAATATGGAATTTAAGTGCAATGCATGATGTGGAAGAGAGGTTCGTGGCGCAGAGAAGTAGGAGAGAAATTCAAAACACCTAGCAGGCCCTGACCAACCGCACCTACATAGGCCTGGTGCCCGAAGGCTCCGCGCTGTGCCTGGAGGCCACTTTTTAGTGGCTGAAGGAAGCAGACTCGGGTGGTGCTACCAACTTGTGTGGAAATCTCTCAAGTTTCGCAACCAGTGTTCTGGCTGCACATTGGCATTGCATAAGAGCTTATAATAGAGGGGTTTGCTCTGGGCTGGAAGGCTGGTAAAAGGTTTCGTATAGGGGTAATATGTGAGCCAAGATCCGAAGAATAAGAAAGAATTAACGAGGTGAAGACAGAACTTATTTTTAGGCACCGTGAGCGGAGAGCCTTCAAAGGCCCAATGGCAGGAGGGAACAAAATGTGTTTGAGAAGCTTAAAGAAGCCCAGCAGGGCTAGCGTGCAGTAAGCAATGGCAGCGTAACAGGGGATGAGGTGGGGGCGTTGCATGTGAACCAAAACACGAAAGATCTTGCAGGTCAGTGAAAGGATTTCGTTTATTTCCTTATGAACAATGGGAAGCTGTTAAAGGTTTTTAGCCGAGAAAGGCATGGCCAGATCTGCCTTTTACAAAAGCACTCTCAGGCTGCTGGGGGGAGCATCTGGAAGGTTGCTATGTCCGTTCCGGGGAGAGGCTGGTGGCTTGGACTAGGACTGATGATAAGGGTGGAGAGAGTATATTGCTTCTTGTTTGCTAAATTGCTAGATGATGGTCATTCACTGAGCTAGGATGCACTTGAATAGGCCTGGGACACATTGGGGATGGGAGCCAAGAGAGAAGAGATGGAAAAGAGAGAGAGGCTGAGTGTGTTGCCACAGGGGAACCACTGTAGTATCCCACAGGAAACCAGGGTGCAGAGGAGGGTTCTGGACGGGAGGTGTGCATTTGTGAGTTAGGTCTCCAGCAGTGGCCGCTGACCCCTGGACTGTGAGGAGATAGCTTAGGGAAGAGCAGGGCTCTAGGTGGGGCCTTGAGAAAGTCCAGCAGTCAATGGCTGGCCCTGTGACGGGGAGTAAGAAAGCATGACCAGAAGGGACAGGGAAGACAAGGTGTCCTGCTATCAAAGAAGCCAAGGAAAGAGAACACTTCAAGAAAGAGGGAGTGGACAACAATGGTCAAATGAAACGAGGGCTGAAAATGCCCACTGGCTTGCTCTCCAGAGAGATTCCCCTGAGGGGTTCATGAGAGTAGCTATATTTTTCATTCAACTCTTCACTTTGAACTAATTACAGACTCGCAAGGGATTGTGAGTACGGACAGCTCCCATGGACCATCACCCTGCTTCCCCCAGTGGTAACATCTTATACAGCCATCATGTCACAACCGGGACCCTGACCCTGGTGCAGGATGGGAGACTCCACCCCAGACCTTCATCAGATTACAGAGGAGCTGCTGTGATGAGATAATGGGATCAGAAGTCAAATCAGAGAGACAGATGCGGTGTAGACAGTAAATACTGTCTTCTGCTCTGTCCTGGGTGCTATGAGGGGAGTCCTCACACCCACAGGATCTGGACAAGAAATAAGGGGGAAAGGAAGCTGAGGGTGGAAATCTATCTCTGGCAGTGGGTATCAATGTTGGAGGCCACAGTGGGCCTGGCAGCAGGATCTCTAGCGGTGAGTCCTTGGGGACAACCCCTGGGAGGTGGCAGAAGGAAGCCCGCTCATGTTGTGGCAGAAGCATCGAGAGTCTTCCTTCAGGACCAAGTTTCTGGGCAGTTTGTGTCTCAGATTTTACAAACTGTGAAGAGCAGAGAATCTTTCTACACCGGAGTGCCGGACGTTTTACAGCTATTCCATTTCCTAACTGAACATTAGAAGGAACTTTTGCTGGTGGGTTCAAGGGACTAATTTGTAATAAGCCCATTTCACAGATGAACACACTGAACCCCAGCTCCAAGGGAACTCACATCACCCCCACCATGGATGGCAAAGTCCTCCCCCCGGGTCTCAGAGTTCTGGTTTGTGACATTTCTAATTCCATTGCCTCCTAGAGTACCTGACTTCGTGAGTTGCTCTGGGTCTCCAGAAACAGCTTGTACTGAGTTGTGCAATTAATTAGGCACTGCTTCCTATAAAAGTTTGATCATTTTCTTCTTCCCGATATCACCCAATTTGGCCATCCCCAGATATCCAAAAGCCAAAAATATCATGTTTTATCCTCGTCTCTCGTTCTAGCTGATAGATGGCCAAGAACCAGAAAAATAATTAAGTATTCGAAACCTTGAGGGTAGATTTGACTAATGTCGCACATTACAACTGCTGTTCCACGAGGATCATTGCTGAAGCTCTGTTTTCAAAAATGGAGGGCAAGGAGAGCAGGTCAAAGGAGGAGAAGCAGGTGGAAGTCGGCAGCGGGACCCGGGTCCCCATGGGGCTGGGGCTCGTTTGGTCTCATTCGGATGGGTGCTCAGGGAGGTTCCCCTTGCCCGCCTCATTCCATCTCCCCGGGAAGACAGAGAGCACAGCACTGGCTGCCCCTGTGGAAGAAGCTAGAACAAAGCTCTGGTCCTGCATACTAATTGGCCTACTTTAATGACTCTTCATCCCCTGCCTCCAACTGCAACAATCCCCTCTTCCGAAATCGCCTGCTCCTAGCGGAGGAGGCTCGCTGCCATGGCAACCAAGCCTTCCAATGCTGGGAAAACTCACCATAGAGATGTGGGGAGAAAAATTCCACTGGTGCATTTCCAAAGAAGAAGGGCTTAAGGGGAGGGAGACGGCGAGCAAGGGTTTGGGGAATGATGTGGTTGGAGATGGGGAGCTTCCCTGGCTGAGGGCGGGGGGCGGGGGCACAACACAGACGTGCTTGCAGACACAAAAGCCCGCAGAGAGAGCCTGACGCTGGAGACCCATCTACAGATGCTGATGTTCAAGTCACCTCGTCCACGGGGTGCCCCGCACAGAAGAGGGAGGACAGGAACAGGTCCGCGATGGCCTGTCCCATTAATCAAATACTCCCTACCTAGTCAGTACAATACAGTACCGAGGTTGAGTGTGTTCTTATCCACGTGTGGGCTTGGTCACTGGGGCTCCTGTTAGGGCTCTGACTTGGCTAGAAAATCGTATCTGAAACACAATTATATCTCCTTTGAAAAGAGAGCAAATATGGTCAACACACGGTGTGTGCCTCCCTTCTGAGTTGCTGCAGGAGAGGGAGTACCCCCCGAGGTGGGTTTGCTTGGAGGCCGCCTGCTCCCAGGACTTCAGCTGTTGCTGTGGGGACAGACATTGGGCCAACAGCGCTTGGCGCCTCCACGTCCTCTTTGCTGGATGGCAAAGCAGCAGATGGGGTGTTTGGGGTATCCCCTCTGATTCTGGGGCACCCTTTAGCGTTGTCTGAGGCTCTGAAGCTCTGTCCCTTCTGGAGTGCTTTAATTCACCCCCCTCTGTTGTTTAGAGCTCCCCTTCAGACCCCTTTCTTCCTGTTTCTAAAGCAAGGCAGTGCCTTTTGCGTCAGGAGCCCAGAGCATCGTTTCTGAAACGCCCCAGTGTTAAGTAGCTGGCACACATTAATGTCGAAAAGGGGTGTTTAGTTCCCAAAACCAAAGCAAACACACACACAAATGTTCTCTTTGGGACCAACGTGGGAGAGAGTTTCTAAAGGCCGACCACAAGCTGATTGTGTTTCTGACAGTCCCCTTCTCTCAAAGGAATGAGCAAATTCTGCCATGCCTTTATCTGTGCCTGACAACTCCCAGAAACAAGCCAGGGCTGGGAGCTCGCCTCGGATCCAAATCAGGAAACCCTGAGAGCAGGAGGCGGCCCGCGCTTGGAGAATGAAGCCTTGGAAGCCACACAAAACCGGGAGGCACTTCTTTCCCAGTCCGGGCGAACGATGCAGAGAAAAGCCTTATTTGGTCATATTAAATAAGTTACACACGGTCACATTCACCTTTGTCCCTCTGATGTCATTCTTGACACAAAGACTTTGTAACGTGCTTGACTCCCAAGCCTCGGCTTTTCAATGTGACATTTGACGAATCTTTCTCTCATTTCTTTTCAACAAATATTTATTGAACACACTCTGCTAGATGCAGGGGTGGAATGCAAAGTGACTACCCACCTGTCCTTCTTTAAGAGGGTATTTGGAGATAATGGTCCTCTCTTACATTTGCAGATGACACTCAGTTCCCAAAGCACTTCACACGCATCATCTGATTTCATCCTTGTGCCCAGCCTGGCAGGGCAGAGATAAAGCTTGTACTGCCGAGCAAGGAACGAGGGGCAGGAAGCCCTTGATAAAGGATGGCAATAATGTTCGGGGATGCTATCCTGGCTCTTACCAGCTCACTTTGCACCTAGGAAATTTAGGTGCTAAAACTGTATGTTCTCTGGGGAGCAGGGCACAAGGCAGTCTGGGTATGAAGAGCCTCTCGGGAGATTAAATAAGTTAGCCTTCAAAGAAATCTTTGAAAGTGAGGACACTTTATTCAGAAAGAAAATTGGCTTTGCTTTCAAAAAAAGACTGCAAAAGAGACATTTCAAAGCGATGGCTTAATGAGGTAAAAAAAAAAAAATACTGGCCAAGGAGTTAAGAGGTTGAGAGCCTGTGCTACCCTGTGGCTTTTAGAAAATGAGGAAATCGGGCCAGATTATTTCTAAACTGCAGGTCAAAAGTTCCGCACGGTTTACCAGGCAGGTTTGCAGTCACACGCGCCATGTGTAGGTCACTGAAAAAGATTTGATCAAACGCAGTTTTGGAAGTTACGCAATTGGTTATTACATATAGGTGTCTTTATTTAATTGCCAAGATGGGTGTCAAGAGCGAGCTAGCATTTTCAAGGGTTTGTTATTTTGAGGTCTCCTCTCACATGTACTATAACATAGACAATAGTTTATAAGGATGGAAAGCAGAATGCCTGGAACAAAACAGACATTCCATAAATATTTGCTTCATAAATAAATGAAGACGTGGATGGATGAATGAACGTGGAGCAGGTGACTTTAGGGAGCGGAGAAGAGGCTTTTGTAGCGGTAGAGAGGAGAATGCAAAAGAAGATCCTTCTGAGAAGCATATCAAAGTATCTCCTGCCACAAACAAAAGCCACGTAACCAAGAAACAAAATATTGCCTCGGAGGGAGTTAAGTAGGGGTGGGCAAGTACCCCTGTACGAGAAGTTTTAATTTTACTACTTGAGTCCTATGCTTTTCTTCTTAAGGTTAGTTTGGTGACTTACTATCGCTAAGGAGCCACATTGCCTGTGTTTTCTGCTCCTAGATATCTGCGTTTGGAAAATGGGTTACTCCTGTACCAGCCCCAAGACAGCACAATTCCATGTGGATCCAAGCATCCGATTTAAATCCAGACCCCCAGCTGAGATCAACAGATCTGTCATTTCAGGTCATCGAATGTGGACAAATAAGGCACTTGGGGGCACCCTCAGCCCCTCGGCATCTTGGCCTGGGGGTTGCTCACTGATGGCGTCTCCAAGGTTCTGCCAACCCTGTCTGGTGTGCAGGTGGTTATTGAAGGGCTTTCATGCCTTCTAGAAACCTCTCACCAGTGCAGCCCTGGGCACCAGCCATGGAGGTCCTGTGCCTCTGTTTGCCAGGGCTGGGTTTCCTGGGGAAACGAGCTCATGTTTCTTCTGGACCTTGTCAATTTCTGACCATCCTTCCAGCTAAAGCTCAGCCTTCTTGGTAGCGCTCTATGAAACCCCCAGCCCAGGGGAGCGTCTAACATTTACTCTTTCTGATGAAACCATTTATCAGACTAAATTTTCGTGCTATTATCACCTTATGGATATTCTTTTTCTTTCCCACTAGATTAAAAACCCTTCTATATTAGAATCATATTACAATACATATATTTATCAAAGCACCATGCCATACGCCTTAAACTTAAATAATGTTACATGTCACATCATGCAATAAGGAAGAAAATAAATTCCTCCTTGTAGAGTGGGAACTCTATTTGGTACACATCTGTGCCCCCACCATGCCCAGTAGGGGTTGAATAAGCATTTGTTGATTGATGGATAATAAATACATCACAGTAATTACGCGAAGTATTGAAGGACGCAAATGAGAAATCCACAACTCTGAAGTATAGACAAATAAGCATTACACGCAGACCAGAATCATTTAAAAAAATAAAACGGAAGGTCAGAAGTGCCACCATTAAAATTCTTGTTGTAAAAATAAATTAAAATCTGTATTTTCTGCATCCTAAGTGTACTTTAGTAGTGGTGAGCACAGCAATCAGGAGGAATTTATGTAAAGAGAAAAGTGGGAGCAGAATTATTTGCTCACATGGACCATTGCTTAGCTAACGCTTCTGCTCAGAAAAATAACTTTTACACTGCTCGACTTGATGTTACTCATTTTTCATTCTTAATGCTTCACTGCCCTTTGATTCCTTAAAGATGAATCATGAGCTTTGAATGTGAGGCTAAGAGGGAAGGATGTAAAGAAAAGAAAAAAGGAGGGAGTTTAAGTGGGAGAAGAAAGAAAACACATATTCTCTGCTTTCTCCAAGGACTGAGGGTCATAGTGAAATCTCTGCGCTGTGTGAACAATACTACTTGCATTGTCCTAACTTAAAAAAAGAAAACGGGATGGCGTTTCTTCTCCATTTATTTTATGAAACTGTTTCATTTCATGAAACTGTTTCAGCACAGTCCATGTGCTGAGTCATCTAAAGGTAGTCCCCGGATCATTGCCTCTTTCACGCAAACCAGTTATTGACCAGATATTGATGAGAGCCCAAGCAATTTACGACCTGGCACTTAATTAACATACAACTGCAATGATGCCCTTTCAGTGGCGTTCAGGGCTAGAAGGCTGAACTTCTTAATCATTTCTTTTCACTCTGAATGCAAAATTGGACCAATTCGGGGTCTTGAGTCCTCACGCTTTCATATCAAAAGATTTCAAATCTATGATCTCATTTACAGGAGAAAGTGATTTTTTTTCCTCCATCGTCCTCACCAGAAACAGCGTCAGCTCATGGATTGCACATTTCCTTAGTGAATTCACCAGTGTTTCAAAGCCCAAAATAAGATGCTCCCTTCTAACCTCCAGGATACTTCTACAGAGTTTTTGGATATATCTAAGAATGTCCTGAGTAGAACAGTTCAGTGAAAATCGACTCTCTGGACTTAGTGAATGCAAATAGTGGGATCCCCAATTATGGTCACAAGTTTCTCTCTCCCTATTTCTGTCTCTTGCTTGCTCTCTCCAATAATTTATCAAATAGTTGCAGTAGATCTAAAGGAATTAAGCCTATCAACAAGCCAGATGCATAAATGACCATGAGACTCACTGATGTTGCAAGTGGAAGAAATTTTGGAGGAGGCATAAACAGTTGTAGTGGTGACGGGTGCATCTCTCCAAAGAATTACTGTCAGACTGTCTGAACTGGGGAGGGTTCGAGAACTTTGTAATTTGGCTGGAGGGCTGCTTGTCAAATGGTAGTCATCGCTGGCCTTCAAACAGCGACCAGATAATAACTGTAATTTAACCTGCCCCTGCCTTATAGACAGCAGCCACCTTTTCAGCTCTGGGGAGGGAGGGTGGTTCTGCAAAGAACATAGAGCGCATCTCTGTGTAATTAAGGCCCCAGCTGCATGGATCAGCTCATCAGAAATTCAAAGAGTCTGGGAGACCAGTCTCTCTCGGTCTTCCTCGCCCCTCCCACATCCTCTTCTTGCTTCCTCCTCTTTCCCATCCTTTCTGGCTTTATAATTCATCTCTCCGAAACTGCCACAGAAGAACTGCAAAAACACTGAATAGTCCACTTTCTAACTAAACTGGGTGCTCCTTGAAGGCCTGTACTATTTGTCTTGACAGAGAGCCTTAACAGACGTTAGTGGAGCTAGTGAAAGTTCTCTTTGCCCCCAGTGGTGCTGGCAAAAATATTACTTCTATGCAAATGAATCTGGCATCTTAAAATATTCTACTTTATCTCAACGTTGCTCGATCAATTCAAGGAAGGTAGATTTTATTCTTCAGGAAGATACTACCATAACATGTATCCATATTTACACCAAACAATTAGCCTGAAGATTAATTAGTGGGTATATATCACTCTTAATAAGTCAATTGCTTAGCCGAAAAGGCAGGCTACTTGCAGCTGGCTTTTTGGCAGAGGGATGGTGGAGATCTCAGGCTGTTCCGTGAGTTCTCTGCAGGTTCAGATCTGGGCTTACAACATTTATTGATTGTGTGAATACAGGGAGAAGGAGGGACCCGTGAACTCACTGACTCGTAGGGCAGAGTTTAGAGGGGCACTTATAACGTGCTCAGAGGGGTCTGTCCTCGGTAAGACTCAATAAACATCAGTCACTTCAGCCAGCTGATCGCGGCTCTTCTAAATTGAGTTACAAATTACAGAGGTTGGGGGTGCCTGGGTGGCTCAGTCAGTTAAGCACTAGCCTTCAGCTCAGGTCATGATCCCAGGGTCCTGGGATCAAGGCCCAGGTCGGGCTCCCTGCTTAGCAGGGAGTCTTCTTCTCTCTCTCCCTCTGCCTCTGTGCTCTCCCTCCCTCTCTCTCTCTCCCTCTCAAATAAATAAGTACATAAAATCTTTAAAAAAAAATACAGGATTTTCAAAAGGGCAGCTTCGCTTTGCTTGCATCATGGAAAAGGGCCACTAGTAACATCAAGAGTTTGGTTTATCCCTGGTTAGTAATTTTCTAGGTGTCCGGTTTATTTAAAAACAATATATCAACAAAGGGCTTGGCTGTTTCTGCAACGACCTTTGCAAGGACGGATAGGTGATTGCTTTAACCTCCTTTGTCTAAGGGGACACAGTCTTGTACTGGTGGCCTAGTCTAAGGCCCGTCTCTGGCAGGCAGGCCAAGTCAGTCTCAGAGCCTAGAGGCAGCAACTCTCCTCTCTCACTGTTTAATATACTCCTACTGTGGAAAACCTTCACAACGCATGTTCTTTCATCTGATCTCCTCCACAACTTGCTGAAAATACAGGCAGAGGACAACCGAAAGCAAAGCAGAGAGGCTAAGAGTCTTTCCTTTGGCGAGGGGATGAAGAAGGGGCAGGGGAAAGACTGGAGCTCAGGTTATCTTGTCTTTCAACAAGCTCTTTCCAGTTTACGTATGACCCACCTCCTCACGAACTACACTTGATTTTTTTATTTTCATGTTTTTTTATTATATTATGTTAGTACAGTTGATTTTTTAAAATCTGACTACGTGCTGTGAACAATCACGGTGGTTCTCAGTCAGGGGTCAGCAGACCAGCACTGGGGGCTTTACGTGAGAACTTGGAAGAGGTGTACATCCTGGGACCCCACCCTAGCCCGAATGAATCCAAAACACTGGGCATGCGGCCAGCCTCCTGTTCTACCAAGGCCTCCAGGGAACTCCCATATACGCCAAGGTTTGAGGACCACTCCCCTAGAACAAGGAGGCTAATAATAAATGATCTCATTTAATCCTTACAACTATGCCAAGACATGTAATACTGTTAGCACAGTCTTGGATAGAGGAAACTCAGGCTCTAAAGGGATAGCCAACCTTCCTAATACCATGTCGTCGGTAAGAAAAACCCCTATGTCTGCTGGACTCCAGGGGCCCAGCTTCTAAACCCACTGTCCCACTGCCTCTCAAAAAATGTTAACTGGCAGAAAGAGTTTTACTAGCAAGGGTTCATTCAACCTGTCTATAATTCCTACCCAAATAAGCCTAGTCCTTTACTTCACAATGGACGGTTACATTTAACATGATGGCTATTGTGCCCCCCATGCTCATCATCCAATTTGGCCGATGGACTGCTAAAATAATTAGTCCTTCGCACTTGACAGTGGAAGTCTGAGCTTTTCTAGGGGACGATCATACAGATACGAAATTCCAGTGGGACCCAGGCTCACACAGTTTCGGTCACTTTATATACACTACTCCAACTTTGAAACTGAAGAACACTTTGATCCCTGAGCTTTCTGAAAGGTTGGTACTTATTTTCGAAGGGAAGAAAGAAGTGCAACTGACCTCAATTTCCATAACTAGAATTGGCTCACGGGTTCAAAGACAGCTGTTTAGTGTCAAACAATTAAAATTATGGTGAAGGCCTGCATTCCCCTGATGGAAGTCTTGACAGCTGTCCTTCAAGATATTTTTCAAAGAACAACAGGTGCTCTGTGGTTTCGTCCTGGAATCTGTGAATGCTGATCCCGGGACAGGGCCTTTGCATAAGTGCTTGCATATTTCATCTGATGCCGCCTCTCTCTATCCGTCTGACCTTGGGGTCATTAAGTTTTCAGGGAATCATGGAAACCGAATTGATTATGAACTTAAAGGACAGCAATTTGGTATAAGATGCTGGTAAAGGGCAAGTAGGGAGTAATTTTTAAGACTAGAACTGGGGACGCTTAAGGGACCTTTTAATTTCAGCCCATACATCTGTGAAATGACCACATTTCCAAGGCCTAATTCAGAAGGGTCAGAAGAGGAAGTGTGCTTTCCCCACTCCCCTACCCATGCTTCACCCAATCACAGTGGGGGGTGGGGGTGGGGGGGGCGGAGAATGAGACCGGAGAAAGGAAGAATCTACCAGGGCTCTGAGAAAGAAAATCTATATAATCTGCTCCACCCCGTGTTGTCTCTCCCCTCTGATAAATGACCTTGTATCGTTACATTTTGTCTACATAGCTTTGTGAGATGCAGGTTGATGCAGGATACATTCTATCTTTGAAGCGATTTTTAAGTCCAGGCATACAAATGATTTCCTTTAAACCGATAGGCCATGTGAATGTTGAATAGTTGCGAAGAGGTGTTAGTTACCCCACGTCTTTATATTCTGTGTCTTGTGCGAGAAAGGGTGATTTTGTCACGGCTCGCTGATTTATAGGTAAGAGATAAGAGGGGCCAAAGTGAACCTAAGTGGAGAGGTGGGGACTGAGAGGAGATGGTAGCTTTAAAAAAAAAAAGCCTGAGGGTTTCTGTGATGCTGACACTGGCATGCAGAAAAGAGGGGTAGATTAGAAGCTTCCTTGCATATAATGCCTCCTGATAGTTTAAGGTCAAGGTCCTGCTGAGAAAGAATCCTGCCGCATTGTGCTTTGACGGTCCTCAGTCACTAAGAGGCCTCCAGGGCACCTGATAGGTGTTCTCTCTGTGAGGGTAGATGGGATCTTCTAAAAGAGATCCTGGCCAAAGGCCACCCATGCTGCTCCCTTTCTTAAACTTCCAGTGCTGACACCAAATACTAAAACTTTCTTCCAGGGGGTGTATAATTCATAATTCAACCCAATGAAGAGAAAAAAAAAATACTTACTACCTGTAAGCACTAAGAAAACACACGGCATTCTTAATTAAGTAGCTTACATTTTCATTAATCAGAATGTCTACACAATGACAAAGGCACTGGATAAAAACCCAGAAATTAAATCCCTTGGTGAGTTGTTTCACATGATACCAATCGATCAACTGGACTGATATCCCCTGCCCCCACTGAATTAGCTAATTTCTTGGCTAAGCCAATTTAATTATTTTGGCCGCATAGACTTCTCTTCAGACTAATCAATAAAAACCAGAAACTATCATTTTAAAGGTTAAACTGCTAAATGATTCAAAACACAGGCATTTTGAAAAAAGTTCTCTCTCTAAAACTCCTTCCCTTTTTATCCTGTGGACGTAATGGCCGAAGGGAAATGCTATTTAAAAAATACAATTCTTTCACTTATGGAAAGAGGGATGCCAGGGTCTCATGCTTTCTCGTGATTTGAGAAGACAACGAAAAAATCAGCAAGTTCCAATATTTACACAACTTGAACTATAGGTTAAATAAACTCTATCATCTTTCCAAAAGAAAACGGAGAAACAATAGATTAGGAAAAAATATTTGCTTAATTATGTGTACATGACTAATTACACACACACACATCCCACATATTTTAAGAGATTATTCACTTAAAAGAAAAAAAAATCAGGACCTCAAAACAGAAACATCGAAAGCACAGCAGCAGAGAATCTACACAAGGAAAATAATGGGTTAGAAAAATTGGACAGTGGTTGATTTTGCCATTTGTCCTTTCCAGCCCTGCCAATGAAGGCATCACCTAAATGCATATAAAAACCTGGCATGTATATCTGAAGCATTTATTTCGGACTACCGGCTCTCTTGCAGCTTGACTCACTAGACCTTGTCTTCATTCTCGCAGGTTCTGTATTCACGTCCACTCTGAGGGGCATTTTCAGCAACACATGCTTTGATGTCCCACGTTGGACGCACCACCCAAGCTCTACCCGGCATGCCCTGCCTCAGATGTGTGGCCCCATTTCAGCCTCAGCCCTTTGTGCTGGCAAGGTGGGTAAAGGACCTTACTGGCTACTGACTTTCTGCCTTGCCCGGAAGGAAGTAATCAACACTCAGAGGGACAGAGATCATGCACCAGTAACCAAAGGGAACCGGGGTCGCACCTGGGGGACAGTGTTTTAGCTAGGAATTTGCAAAACTTTTCGTGTGATCACCAGTCCTCTCAGGGTTGGATGCAACCAAGACACATGGGGATTGGTGGCCAGTGATATCCATGTACTGGTGGATTCTGTGCAATTTTTTTTTAAAGATTTTATTTATTTATTCGACAGAGATAGAGACAGCCAGCGAGAGAGGGAACACAAGCAGGGGGAGTGGGAGAGGAAGAAGCAGGCTCCTAGCGGAGAAACCTGATGCAGGGCTTGATCCCAGAACGCCGGGATCTCGCCCTGATCTGAAGGCAGACGCTTAACGACTGCGCCACCTAGGCGCCCCTGCACAATTGTTTTAAAAGCAGGATGACAACATAGGTAAAGAGTCATAATGCTCAGATCCTTCGATTCTGTAAGTCCACTAGTGGGAGCCTATCCTAAGTGAATAATTCAAAAGAAGAAAAAAGTCCTACCTACAATCATGCTCTCTGCACTGTTATTTAAAATAGTAAGGAAAGGAAAAATTTAGAAGTCCAATAGGAGAAAACAATTAGGCTAACCTTGGTAACTCAACCATAAAGAGTATTACTTAACCATCAGAAAATGATCATGACACAATGATCATTCATTGTAACAAGAAACATGTTTATAGTAAAAGACCCGGTAAAACGGAATCAGCACTGTTAAGATCAAGGTGATTACAACTATATAGCGTGTGTGCGCGTGTCCATGTATGGAGTGTATGTACCACAGGCGCTCATTTGCAAACTCTGTGTTTGCAAATCCTCCCACTCTCTAGAATTCGTTTGTAACCCCCAAGTCGGTACTCGTGGGGCTTCATGGTCATTCACAGACCTGCGCAGAGCAGGGACAATTCTGAGTCAGATAAGGAGATGCTCTGCTTTCTCGTCGTGGGTCTCAGGCTACAAATGTGCATCCTTTCCACCATCTACTTAGTGCCACATTTTTTTTTTTTTTGCATTTTTTATGGGTTTTGTTGGCGATTTCACTGTCGAAAATGGCCTGCAAGCATAATGCTCAGTGCTGTTTAGTGCTCCTAAGGGCAAGAAGGCATAATGTATCTTACGGGGAAAATATGTGTTAGATGAGCTGTCTTCAGGCATGAGATAGAGGGCTGTTGGCTGCAAGCTCGAAGTTAATGAATCCACAACGTTTTTAAATAAGGTGTCTTTAAACAAACACACACATAAAACAAGATTATGTATTGATCAGTTGATGAAAAATGTCACCAGAGGCTCACGAGAACCTAACCCTGTATTTCTTCCAGGAGCAATGGTTCAGTATATACTAATTCAGTGTTTGCGGAGAGTTGACGGAGCACGACTACCACTAACAACAAGAATCAACTATATATACGTATGTGTACCTACATATGTGTATGTGTGTCTATATATATACAGACACACATACATATAAACGCTACAAGAAAATTGTGCGTACCAACGCACAAACACGCAATTATCTGGGTTTAGAGATCCTTGAGTTTTTCTCTTAAAATTTCAGAATTGTTTTCATAACATTGCTTTCACCATGCAAACATTTAGAATGAACAAAAGCCAAAGAAACCCTGCTGACTGATAGCAGAGTTCTCTAGTCATAAGTATAGTTTTTCTGGAATACACTGGCCTTACTTCCCTTGTCAAAAAAACAAGTTGGCCAGCATGCGTCCTTCATGCTCATTCTCTGGACAGATCACCTGATCTTGCAATGTTTTCATTGGCTCCGCTAAGAGGTAAAGATAATATCCGGCCTTGCAGGAATGTGTACATTAAAGTCTTGCAGTAAGCTTCCCAGGGAGATCTTTTGATTGTTTTAGGGCTCTAGCATTGCGGTCTTCAGAATGTCTACTTTAAACTATTACTTGGTCACAGAGACTGAAGTTTGTCCCCCAAAATGCATATGTTGAAACTCCAACCCCCGATGGGATGGTATAAAGAGGCGGGGCCCTCATGATGGGATTAGTGCCCTTACAGGAAGGGGAGACAAGGGATCTTTCTCTCTCTGCATCCACATCCCAAATAAGACCACAGAAAGGCAAAACCAAGAAGAGGGCCCTTACCAAGAACCTGACCGTGCTGTCACCCCGATCTCCAGACTGTGAGAAATACATTTCTGTTGTGTGAGCCCCCCAGTCCGCAGTATCCTGTCATAGCAACCAAAGTGGACTCTGACAAAGCTCCAACCCCCCAAGTGACAGTCTCGAAGACAGGTCCTTTAAGGAGCCGATTCAAGTTACATGAGTTTCCTAAGGGTGGAGCCCAGATTCAGTAGAACTGATGCCCTCATAAGAAGAGGAAGAGACACCAGAGAGCTTGCTTTCTGTCTCTCCGCCATGTGAGGACACAGTGAGAAGGCGGCCATCTGGCCAGAATGTCCCCACCAGAAACTAAACATGCTGGCACCCAGATCTTGGACTCGCAGCCTGTAGAACTGTGAGGAAATAAATTTCTGTTGTTTAAACCACCCCGTCTGTGGTATTTTGTTATGGCGGCCCGAGCTGACTCATACACTTGGGTTCAGTCCTCTAGCTTCCCACTGCGTTCAAAGGACGGGATATTGGATCTGGAGTCATCACGGGCCTTCTACCACATTGACATTCTTGTCAGGCAACTCTCCAGGTAACCACTCCTCGTGGATTGAGGTAACCACTCCCTTCCCTTGTCACTTGGATGGGGTCCAAAGGCGATGGGGTCCTACACTATCCCTTGTGGTTTTCCTACACCTACCTACACCTTTGTACATTGTCCTTTTATTCAAATATATTTCTATTACTCCATGTCAGTGTATCAAAACCCTGACAGGAACTAACATGACATGAGAACTGCTAAAAATAGTATTTTTCAAAATATAATTCCGAATATCGTGTCCCTGATAGAGAGACCGAGGCCCAAGAACTCCTAATTAACTGTTTATCATGTCACACACTCAGGGTCACCAGAGTCATTACCAATGGGATCACCAAGGGACAGTGGCTGCTCATTGCCCATACCACGTGGCTGGTGATAACAAGGCCATGATGGGAAGACATGAAACCCCCTTGTTCTGCCCAGAGCACAACTTATTAATATTACATTTTTCTTCCCCTACTCTACAAGCCAGACCTTCCATAATCTCTGGTTCCATTTTTTTTTTCTTTTTTTTCTTTTTGCCATGTCTTTTTCTCCATCTTGGTTCCATTTGCTGAAAAGTCTCCATTGTTCTAGGGGTCAGGAAAAAGGGGCAGGGGGAGCGCTTGTTTCGAAGTGATTGCCTAGCAACCCATCTTCCTTATTCCAAGGACAGAGGCGATTTGCATTTTGAGAAAGAAGGAAAAAAGCTTCCCTTCTCATGAGTCCCAGAGTAAGAATGTCTCGCTGACCACTCCTCAAAGGAACCTTCCTTCCTCTGAGAACTCCCCCTGGGTGGCCTTTCTTTGCCCGCAGCTGCTAGTGTGTACTCCCTTGGGACCGGAGCTGCCTTCCGAGGTGCACCCAGAGCCGCCCGCGGCAGTGAGTGCCGTCTGGCACTGCCAAGCTGCAATCCCGGGCGGGCGGCACCAGGACAGGGCTCAGAACATCCTGATCTCATTCAAGTGGACATTTCTTTCCCACACTGTTATTTCCTTTTGGAGCTTTCTTTCCTGGAAACGTGCCACACCCAGGGGATGTCTAAGCCTGCTGCTCTTAACCCCCCAAATGCCTTGAGCTTGCTAAGGGAACGTGGAAGCCAGCAGACAGACCCATGGAGAGAAGAGGACACATAACCTCCCCTGGGAAGTTCTCAGCTGACCTACAGGAGGCGGGAACCAAGGGAGGAGGGACTGTTCTTCATCTCGTTTGAGAAGCTGTACCGAGTTGGTAGATGGAAAAAATCTCTATTGTAAACTTGAGACCTCCTACCAAAAAACACCTGATCTTCCAGCCTGTTCAGTCTCCATTCCAAAGGAAAAGGATGGTTCTCTAGAAAGGAAGTGTGGGGAGTGATAAGATTGGAGGCCTTCCTGTTTTACGCTTTAAAGACTTAAAGAAAACTCTTGGGATGTATGGCTCCATGTTGGGCAAGACCTTTAACCTTCTGAAGCTCTAAATTGCCATCTGTAAACTAGATCTGTAGGAAGTACATTGACAACTTGACAGTGTTTCACTTATTTGAACTCCACCAAATAACACGAGGCTTGTGCCCTTGGTGTATTGTTGCATAAGGACCATCTCGTGATGGTATTTGCATTGGTTCCTTTGTCTCCTTATCCTGCTAGGATATTTGTCGCAAGGAGAGGCTCTGGCTAGCCACAGGTAATATTGATCTATAACATGATAGCAGATACGTTTGTCACTAAGAAGATGTTATGGTGTTTTATATACTTTTGCATTCCATTGCCATTTTATGTATTTCCATCCACACACACACCCAAGACAAAGAAACCATGAAGGTCTGCATAAGGCTAATTGATAAAAAACTTCTTTGACTTATATAGAGATAGCCTTCTAAGAGAGAAAAAGGTAGAAGATAATACCACCTAATCCTCTTATCTGTAAGGCCAGGAGGACGAATCCAGAAAAAAATTCTAAATGATTCATGGAGTTGGTCAATGAGCAGGAAACAAATTTTTAAAAACACTACTAAAGCAAAACCTTCCCTCATCCAGAAGAACTCAACTGTGGCTTTGTTTTTGTTTTTTATTTTTGCCAGATTGGTGCATTCTCTAAGAATTGATCTTCAGTCTTCTCCGCGCAGAGGATATTTTTATTTAATCCAGTGCAACTGGAAATTGAGCTTAGAATTTTAAAGCCAAAAGGACTTCAGAAGTCATCTGATATAAACACTCCTCATTTCACAATTGAGATCCACATTCTGAGGCTCAAGGAGGTTCGATTGCCCAGATGACGTGCAGATCACATGGGTGGTACTCAATGCACAGAAAGCATTACTTAGGACACTTTGGGCTCAAGGAACCATAGGTAGTTGACTTCATTAAAAAATGGGAGTAGTATGTTCATTAACAGACCAACTTTGTTTCTCATTTGAAAGAGTTTTGAGGCATATGCTTTTGGCAGTGAAGCACCTGGAATGTTGAGTGAGGGGCTGAAATGGGCCGCCATGTTCTTGTTCATTCCCACAGGAGTATTTGAGGACACATTGAGTGTTCTAGCACTGAATGAGTAACTAGGGAAGACTGTCATGGCCAACTGTGTTCTTGGGTGAATGTTCTCTCTACTGCAGAGTTGGTGAGTTTTACTGAGAGTCTGGGGAACAGTGAAGCAGTCATCTGGTGAAAAGTTTAATCAAACATTCTCTGGATTTCCCTGAACTGCTTACCATTTCCCCTTTTTCTCTTAACTACTGCCACTTCATTATTTACAGTCAGTTGTGCTTCAAAGCCGTGAACATTTGGGCATTCTCTTCTCTGTGACATGGAGAAATCGTTGAGCATGGTCCTTATGCTATTTAAATAATTATGTCATAAGTATAATGAGATACTAAGCTTCAGACTTTGAGAATAGTCCATGATTGCCTTTGAAAGCCCCAGTGAAGTTTGGCAAGTCTGAAAGAAGCAAGGAGAGTGTAGAATGAGGGCTTATTGGAGGGCATAGGGTGAGTCTGAACCATGGTTGATTCTGGAAGCAGAGTGTTTCATAAATTTCTCCCTGTGCCACACATCTGTTCCTATTCATTTTGTTTGGGCTCAAATAATTTACAGAAATGGGAATATGGTATCTGATTTTAATTGTAAGAACAAAAAATCATGGAATCTTTGAGTTATAGAGGTTTTTACAAGTTCTTTACAACACATACCTTCTTAAAACCAAGTCTCCCAAACTAAATCAAATAAAAATGCATTGTATCACTATGAGTTTACTTCTAGAATTTCAAATTGGTAACACTTATGTATTGTAGATCAAGCCCAAAAAGCTCATTAAAGTTTGGCAGTTGCCAACTGTGTTAAAATTATATATACAACCTATCCAAGCATGTTGGTTTCCATTAGTTTTTATTAATAGTTACAATGCATTTAGTATTAACAGTAATATTAATGGTTATAGTACACATCTGCAGATGGCATTTAAATCAGAAATCAGCTGTCTATAGAGCCAATCACCGAAGCCCCTCCACAAAATACTGGGGTCCACTGAACACAATTTACAAAACACTGTCTTCTTTCTACAGTGTCATGGAAGACAGAAAGCCTGCGCTTGGACCCTTACTTCAGTGAAAAGAAGCTCATCTCTTGGAAAGGCAGCCCGTGTCACATCTCTCACTTTCAGACAATTCCTCTTCACGTTGTGCCAAATATGTTTCATGAAACTTCTACCCAATGGTCTCAGTTCTGGCCTCTGGAACCACTGCCTCAACTGCCTGGCAGAAGACAGCTAATGTGTTTACCCTAGGTCTTCCTCATCCCAGTGCCCCCAGCTCCGTCACTTATTCCTCCTATGGCATGGTCCCAGACTTCTTGATCACCCGCCTCTGAGTGTTCTCTTGCTTATCAGAGACACCCTTGAAACATAGATGGCTTAAAATGACTTCAAACTCAACATGTACCAGATTAAATCCTTGGAGTCTCTTCAGCCCATTCCAAAACCAGGACAGTGAGTGATACCACTGTCTGTCCAGCGATGCAGGTCAGAAATCTATGTCACGGGGCGCCTGGGTGGCACAGCGGTTAAGCGTCTGCCTTCGGCTCAGGGCGTGATCCCGGCGCTATGGGATCGAGCCCCACATCAGGCTCCTCCACTATGAGCCTGCTTCTTCCTCTCCCACTCCCCTGCTGTGTTCCCTCTCTCGCTGGCTGTTTCTATCTCTGTCAAATAAATAAATAAAATCTTAAAAAAAAAAAAAAATCTATGTCACTTCCTTGATTTCCTCTGCTCCGCACTTTCCATTCCCCAATCCACCACTACGCCCTGCAATTTTGCCTCCTAAATAATTTAAAAACCTCTTCACTTGGCTCTGTCTCCACTGCCAGCACCCTTCACTGCCACACAATTGTCTCTTTCCTGAACTTCTGCAAGAGCCCCTGAGCCCGTCTGCTTATACCTGTTCTGGCTTTCCAGAATTGCACCATCCCACATCTTGGTTAAAACTCTTAGCAGCCTGCCACTATTTCATGATAATGAAAAATCCTTAGCATGGCTGACAAGGTCCTATGTGACTTAGTTCCTTTCTGCTTTTCCAGGCAGATTTTGCATCTCATGCTGTGTCCAGCACACTGGCCTTCCTTCACCATGCTCTGCTTCTCCTGCCACACGGCCTTCCTACCTATGGTTACCTCTGCCTGGAGTGCATGTGCCTCCTTTTTTTTGGCCCTTAAGCCAAGTTGCAGCTCAAAGATTCCCTCCCTCAGTCTTCCTGCTACTCTTATACCAGGTCAGAGTCCCCTGTGTGTAGGTTCCTACAGACTTCAGGACATCTGCCTCATGACACATATGACAGTTCTTATTTACATATATTGAGATTATCTGATCAATGCCTGACTCTCCAATCGGATCATTAGCTCCACTAGGCTAAGACGTGTCTATCTTTGCTTACTTTTCCCCTCCTACTGCACATAAGTTGTTCAAAAGTCTTTGTTGAGTGAATTGACTATGCAATTCCTATTTCAATTCTCTCTATTCCCTCAAGGGACCTGATCTTCAATCTAGATAAGGTAGAACAAATATGGTTAAGAGAAATCTGAAACCCAAAGGAGATGAGATAAATGGAAAGCGTAAGGTTGTTTTATAAGACTGTGTGTCTCTAGGCATTGTTAACCAGTGCCCCAGCCTACTCCCCTTGGCAATGTTAAGTTTGGTATCCACGCCCATAGTGGGAACCAAGGAAACCAAGAAGTGAAGATGATAAAGGGACAGGGACAAAAGTTAACAAGAATTTCAAAAGAGAGTAAAGAAGTAAGATTCCAGAAACAACTGATAACCAAACATGACCTTTGTCCCAGACTGAATTTTCACAGGAAGTGGAGATAACCGGGAGCAAGTACAGGTTCATTAAGATGAAGTCATAGCAAAGGATCACCCAGTTCCTGATGGGATGGGAGATGAGAGATTGCCATGGGCATGAAGTATATGGATACCAACAAGACTCTCGGCAAAGTCTTTGAGAGGTAGAGATGTGTGGGCTGGACCCGCAGCTCGTCAAGCACCAGTGTGTGCATGCCCAGCTTAACACTGCCCTGCCCAGGCCTGAGTCACTGTCATATTATTTCTTTCTGAGATGCTCTCTTTAAATGTTCATATATAATTATAATGATGATAGCTGACAGATAAAATGCCCACTGTGGGGTAGGTATTGGTTAAAGTGATCGAATCCTTACACAAGTAATTTGAGAAGGTATTAGGATGATTGCTACTTAACGGTAGAAGAAATTGAATGCTGTGACCTGAAGTGACTTGTACAAGGTCACACAGTAAGAGGTGGAACTTGGAGTTTGAACCCAGGAGGTCTAGCTCTAGATCTATGTTCTTTACACTATCCTCCAACCCCTACCTCTGTGCTTCAGATGCTCTAGAATGTTCTCACTCAGTGGGACTTTATTGTGTCTGACAAATGGGCATTTCTGCACTGTTCTACAATGCTCAAAGATAGAACTTTACCCATAATACATCCACCCTTCAGGGATTCGTGGGTAGAATTCACAGAGTTCTATAAACTTGGATTGCTTCCAATATTCACTAATCTCTCACAAAAGCTAGCATTTCCTTCAGTTATGCACACGGACAACAAACCACAGTAGTATCAGCAACGTATGTGAAGTTGTCCCCTATAGAAATCAGATACCTCCATATCACATTATTGTTGTCGCAGATATCTCAAAATATCATCTATTTTCATCACTCTGAAATTGATTATTAGACCTGCCACCAGATCTCATTATTTAATGTTTTGACAAAAACACATGCATTATAATATCACATTATTGACATATTATAACTGTGTGCAGTGTGATTGTGCGCCCTTGTGACTCTTTGCGTTTTATGTGATGCACTTAGAGCCTTATTTGGAGAAGGAGTCCCCAGGCTTCATCAGACGGCTGAAGGGCAGAGGCTGGTCCTATGCTGTCCAAGTGAACTTAGGCTGCAGTATGTGTGGTTTATTCCACGATAGCTTCCCTTTCTGACATGTGTTTCGTGCCCAGGCAGAGAGTTATGACTCATAATAGCTGACAAGAGGTAAGAGAGTGGTGGTTCTGGATCAACCACAAAGAGACAAAGGAAGCCTATCACATAGAAATGAAAACATGGTTTTTGTGGTACCAGCTAATGTTGCCTTTAAGAAGGCATAGTAGTAGGAACACAGAGTTCAGATCAGCAGGCAGGAGGGATCGAGGGAAGTCCTTTGACATTCTTAAAGACCTCATAACCATCACGTCTAGCCTGAGAGGGTTGACCAACAGTGTATGAAAAGGGGCTGTAAAATACTCATGGGAGGTAGGGCATGAATTCAGGAGATATGGAGGGAAGGAAAGGGTGATGGTCAATGCATGTGCCCTGAAGACAACATCCTGGGACTATTCCGTAAAGATCTAGGACAGGGCTCAGATTTCTAGGAACTCATCCCAGATCCAAGGATGTTTACTTGAGACAGCATTCCTCCACACGTGGAAGGTAGAGCCCAGCATATGCCACAGGATTCGGCTTTGTATACTTTACACTTCCCATTGTGGCTTCACGACAGCACCAAGGAGCAGGCAGACGTCTTCACCGTTTAACTAAGATGGGAAGTAGGGTTCGGAAAAGTATAATGAGCTGTTCGAAGTCACACACTGCAAACATACTGCAAGTGAGAATAGATTCAGGTCTGCTGTCTGTTGGTTCCATGTTCCTTGGCATTTTAGCCAGATCTGGAATCTGGAAATAGTCCAAAATCCCCCCTTAAGCAGGTCAGATTGGCTTTTCTGAGGCCCCTTCCGGATCTAAAAGGTTATGGTTCAGAAATTTAAAGAATCCCTTTTCCTCCTCCAGCCAATAAAGCTTTAGGACTTCGTCCTACACAGCGAGACTCTGTCCTGTGATGACCACTATGGGCAGAGCTCTGCCGATCTTCCAGGTGATACTTTTCCAATTGCCGGGAAAAGACAGACGAGCCTGAGGGCATCAGGCAGGTTCAAAGTGAGAAGAGCTTGGATTTTTCCTTCAAGAACAAGGGTTCAGATGCCAGCTCTGCCACCTGGACAAGCTGCGGCATCTCAGGAAAGTGACTCGTCTGTATTGTTAAAGATGGGTGGGAAGGTTACATGTCAAGCTGAACTATAAAAGGAGGCCAATAAATGTTAGTCTTCCTTACAAGACCCAACATCAAGCCTCTAAGACATTAAGGAGAGTCTTATAAGGTCGCAATCCTTCCTGCAATGAAGCTTAAAGAGTTTTCCAGAAGGAATTCACCTCTGCCCTTAAAGACCTGGGAAGAATTCAAGTATCGATAGTAGCCAAAAGAAAACATACTAATACTGGACTTAACCCACTCTGCAGGTTCACTGTGGGGCATGTGTTCCCTCTATGCCCTTAAAATTGTGCAACAATCCCTGTACACCCTTGCAAAACCCAGGAAGCTTTCTGTGCCATGTGCACAGGCAAGGCATGAGCCACAAGTCCTCCCCAGCCTCCGCTGCTGCTTCCCCGTCATCAGCAACATGTGAATGAACCAAATTATCTCCAGAGCTGAGGGCGTGGGCCACAGAGCTGGGCTCCGCCGTCAAAGGAGCCCAGCGTCATGTTCTCCACCCCCTTAGGAGATGGCTGATGCTGTCGTAGGGCTGTGAGGGAGGAAGCCGGCCTGGAAATGCCATGTAGGGAAGAAACTGTTCCATTTCAGTGTTAGGATTCTAAAATAGCTGCTAATAAAAAGCCTTCATACTGTGACACTTCAATACAGACACCCACAAGGATACCTTAACAAGCTGTTTGACTCCCTACAAGCCTTTTCTTGCTGCAGGGCCCCCACCAGTCACCCACACAGATATACAACCATGCAGTGACAGAGAAGGCCAGCAGGGGTCTGCCTAGACTGCGGGCCAGCCCAGGCGACCTAGCTCCTTGCAGGAGGAAGGCCTTGCTGCTCTGATGTTGGCTTGCCCAGGAGCGTGTCGCCTCGCTTTGAACGTCCTGCTTATTCTATCTCTCTTTCTTTCTTCATGTTGTGTTTGGCAAAACTTACCTAGAGGATGAGCCTTGCTCACCTTCTGGGAAGAGAGGAGGGATCCTCAATGGATATTTAATTCACCAATTCAGAGATGCCATGGTTCAAAGAATCTAGACTCTGAGGATAAGGAGAGTAGGATAGGATTGCGTGACAGTGATTACAACTTAGAGTTTTTCCCATTGGAAGTCCTAAAAATCCATTAATTACTATAATACCATTTCCATCAGGAAAATAATGCGTCAAGTTTGAGAAAATTTTTAATAGCACCTATCCTATTTTTGAAGCTGGACAACTAAGATCTGTTATAATGTTACCACTTAAATCTTAGCATAGATGAGACCATGTTTTGTCCTTAGCTACTTTCTGTAAATGCTGCTGATTAGGACCAATGCAATTCTTAGACTTGGTTACACATCAGACTTACTTAAGAAGTTTGTTAAAAGTATAAATTCTCGAATTCTCATCCTCCTACTCCCAGATGCTGAGTTAGTACATCTCAGGTGAGGTTCAGTAATCAAGATTTTGACCAAAGCACTCTGAACTACTGAGATGTGCGGTCAAGCTCAGGAGCCTATATAGTGGGGAGCTCTTGAGTACCAGGTAAGATAACACTGTTACGCCCCCATTAGCATGGAAAGAATTTGTCATACAGTCAGACATCACAAGTAACTTTGTGTTTAAAAATTCTCTTAGTGGAGCCCAAATTAGGTGTTTTGGTCTGGTAGGTAGAATTTCTCAATTTATATGCCTCTACTAAGTTCTTATGACCAAGAAAATAATCAGCAATGAGAAGCTGCCAGAACTCTGCAGAGAGATCAATCCTGTTGTTTTTCATGACTTCGTATGTATTGTTAGATGGTTGTAGCACTCTCTGAGTGTTTTATGGTTTTTCATATCTGGACAAATAGACCAAGCAGAAATGGGAAATAAGTACTGGAGGGTAGAATTCTAAGTTTTACAGAGAGTTGAGAAAAGAAGTCAAGTCATACTTGAAATTAGGAGCTGTTTCCATCCCAAAGACCCACCACGGCAGGTAACATCTTTACTTTCAAACACTTCCGAGAAGAATATCATCACATCTTTCTCAGAACCTCCTATAGGCAGCTATAATCAGTCAGAACCTAGTAAATTCCTCATCCTGTGTGAGATGTTATGGATGGTACTGTTATGAAACAATTATTTTGAAGACACTAGATAACAGTGAAGGACAATGATCCCTGAGAGATGAGAAACAAACATGACAAGTCCTATGATTGATGGTTAAGCGTAATTCATTGTAAGAGACAGAGCTGCGGAAGCCCAGATGGAGTCCAGCAAACCCCCTAAGTTGAGGGTTTGGGAGCTGGGAGTCTGGGGAGATCAAGGCAGCTAGAGTGGAAAAGACAGAATCCCAGAAATAGGAGAGCTGCACGCAGAGGGAATTCTGAAGATCTGCAGAGGGTGCCCCTTGAGTATTTAGCTGAGTGCTGATGAGTGCATGCATGTGCGGACACGATCAAAGGCTGGAAAAGAACTACCCCCAGAGGATCAGTGGGAACAGTACCCAGTGCTCACACGGGATCAGAAATAGCGTTGGTTCCGACGAAACAGGGTGAAGACCTTATGATTCATGGGGATTTGGGTAGATTACCCAGTATATCTTGCCTCAGTAGTAAGGAATTATTAGCTCTACAGTAAGCACTGGTCTAGTCCTGCCTAATCTTAATAGCAACACACAAAGGGATCAAACTGTTTCAAGGCAATATAAACACATTCTAGAACAAAGCTGAAAAATGTCTATGGGAATGCAAAAATATCCAGCACCAAACAAGATAAAATTCACAATGTCTGACATCCAATCTAAAATTACCAGGCATAAAGAGAAGCAGAAAAACATGACTCATAATTAGGAGAGAAATCAACCAAAGGAAATTGATCCAGGACTGGCACACAAGTTAGCACTACAAACAAATATATTGAAACATTATTATAAATATATTTCATATGTTTAAAATGTTAACTAGAGGCATAGAAGATATAAGAAAAACCATAATGAACTTTTAGAAATAAAAACTATAATGTGTAAGACGAAAATACACACTGGTTGGGACTAATGGAAAAATAGACATTGAAGAAGAAAAGATTATGGAACTTGAAGAAACAGTAAAAGAAAATATCCAAAAGGAAACACACAAAGAAAAGAGAATCCAAAAACAGGAAAGAATTTCAGTGAGCGATGAGACAGTTTTAAGTGGCTTAATTTAAGTGAAATTGGAGTCCCTTGGTCATGAGTAGGGGAAAAAGAAGAAATATTTGAACAAGAATTGGTCAAAAAATTTACAAATTGATGGGAACTGTAAGCCCACAAGTCCAAGTTATCCATTGCATCTAAGCACAAGAAATATGAATAAAACTATACCAAGTCACATTATAATCAGATTTCTCAAGACCAGTAATAAAGACATTATTTTAAAAGCAGCCAGGAAAAAAAAAGAAGCATTGCATACAGAGGAACAAAGATCTCCCACGAGAAATTACAATAGTTTTATCTTTTAGCAATGATTATGTGCCACTTCAAGATTTTTTTTTTATTTATTTATTCGACAGAGATAGATACAGCCAGAGAGAGAGGGAACACAAGCAGGGGGAGTGGGAGAGGAAGAAGCAGACTCATAGCGGAGGAGCCCGATGTGGGGCTCGATCCCATAACACTGGGATCACGCCCTGAGCCGAAGGCAGACGCCCAACCGCTGCGCCACCCAGGCGCCCCTATGTGCCACTTCAATTCAGTTTTCTCAACTAACTTTAAAGGCAGGAACTCACTTCAAATAAAGAAACTATGGACTCTGAGAAACAAACTGAGGGCTTCAGAGGGGAGGGGGTGGGGGAATGGGATAAGCTGGTGATGGGTAATAAGGAGGGCACATATTGCATGGTGCACTGGGTGTTATACGCAACTAATGAATCACCAAACTTTACATCAAAAACCAGGGATGTACTGTATGGTGACTAACATAATATAATAAAAAAATATTAAAAAAAAAAACAAATAAAGAAACAGAGGCTATGAGGGTACATAAGGTGAGAATGGCATAATTTTCTTTATTTTCTCCAAAGCCATTCACTTTTGCTTCCTTTTTTTCTGCAGTAGAATCACAGTTTTGTTTAAGTCCTTTATTGAAAGGTCACAAATCTTTTCCTTCCTTCTTCCTTGTAGTAGAAACCAAGTTTTGTCTAGGTGTTCAGCAACAAGCTGTTGATCTCTACAAGTTTGTTCAGTCCTTAATCTTGACCCATCTGGGACCAGGGAGGTGAAAGGAGGAGTCTTCAGAGGGGATGTTCTGGGAAAGATTTACTTTCTGATGAGAAGAACATTTATGCAAGGAGAAACTACCTGCTCCCTGAAACTGTTCTGCCTCCCTCCTCTAAGTGAAGTATGGATGTGTTTGGAGTTGCTGCAGCCATCTTGCAGCCATGAGGAAAAGACCAAGGCTATATCAAGTGCCAGTCCACAGCTCTGACCTCGGGCAGCCTGGGAGCCAACCAGAAGCTGCCCACCTGTGAACTCCTTGTCATGTAAGCGAATATGACTCCCTATCTGCTTCAGCCACTGTTCGTAGCATACTGCTACCCTCGGTTAAATTCATTCTTCATTGATAGAAGCATTAGATTAGAAAAGAGAAAGTAGATTTGAACCTTTATCTTTAGGACCTCAGTCCGATGTTCTTTCCTCTATAACGCACCTAACTTTTTGTTGCCAGTTTCCCTTTTAAGGGGCTCTGCTCTGAGTGATGAAAAAACATGGAATATCATGAGTGTGAGAAAGCTGAAGCCTGATTGTTCAAAAACAGGGCAGACGTGGGAGGAAGTACCTGCTCGCCGCTCAGCACTTGGAGGAATCAGAGTCCCGCTGGCCCATCTGAGCCGATGAGTATGGCCTACCTCCATTCCCAGAGCACCTAACAGCTTACTTAATTTCTGCAGGTAGCTCTTCTATGCACAAAGTGGAAGGGCTAGTGGTCTCAGGAATAAAAGACTCATGAGACTGAAAATGCGAGGGAGATTTATTCCATGTCCTGCAAACAGTCTTCACCAGAATGAATAGGACCAGGGATCTGGACAAAGAATTTGCAGGCCAGCTCCTCCATGCTGGCCTCGGGCACTTTCCTTACCCCTTCTTGAAAGGTCACATGGCATAGTGAGAGATTAAAGGCTCTGAGGAGTTCTGCAGCAAGGAAAATGATAGCTTAGCTTGGTGACCATGGATCTCTTTTGCTGGCAAACACCCACTGACAGCTCGGGGACCCAGTTTGAGAGACGCTGTTCTACTCTACAGGAGTGGGGATTTGGGGATCTGTTGGGCAGATCTATTTTCATAAGCTGACAGAATGCAATCTGACATGTTTCTTTCTGGCATAAAATCTCTCAGTGGCTCCCCGCTGCCAAAAGGACCAAGTCCAAAGGCTCTGGCATGGCAAACAGGTCCCTACGAAATCTGATAATCGCTTCAACAGCATACTTCGTTAGCCTGCATGCAAAGGTCGCAGGCAGAGGGGCCCCGTTCCCTGGCCACACACCATGATGTTTACACTCTCATCTCTTTTCATAGCTCCCTCCTATGCCAACCACGTCTCCCGCCCCGCCTGGCCAGGGCCCTCTTGCCAATAGAACAATTTGGGGTTCATATCTTATATTCCTGCTTAAATGTCACATCTCTGCGAACCCTACTGTGATTTCCCAAAGTAGGCTGGTGGCCTCCTCTTTAGGGTACACGTCTCGATTACAGCAATTATCACATTATCGCATGTGCAAGGACTCCTCGGAGCCACAGCCCACGTGTCTTTTTTGTCTGGACGCCTTTAGTATCTAGCAAAGCACCCAGCACAGAGTAGCTGCTTCATACATGCGTGTCCAAAAAATGAATGAACGCATGCAAGGACATTCACCCACCCTTTTGCGATGCCAAAGCATATGTAAAAGGCTCTTAGGAAGGCTTGAATACAAATTAAGCCAATTTAGAATCTTGAAATAATTTATGCAAATCCAGTTTAATATAGAATTCGTCTGAACTCAATGTTCTGATTTCTCCCCAGCAGACAGGTTCCTCTGAACTGTGCTCTCTCTGAGTGGGGTACGAAGCATAAATTGAAGATGATTTCATGAAATAAATAAGCTCTTAAGTTTCTGCGGCTACTTCAATCAAAAGAAGGCAAATAGAAAGGTCTATAACTGTTCATGTGGACACTGAGTAATTGTGTATTATATACGAAGGGGGAAAGGAAGGAAATGGTGTATGCAAGGAAGAGTTAATGACACAGAGGACATTTCTCTTTCAGGAAGGGACTTTGCTGCCTCTTGAAATGGACAATGTGCCTGATTTCAAAGGTTCTAGGCAGAGTATACCAGAGGAAGTTGTTTTTCTTTACTAGAGTATAAGTGCAAATAAGTTTTAGCTGTGGGATCGCTCCTGAAAAAAAAATGGTTGGAGATCCGGACACCCCTATATCCCTACCTTTACTTCCTGAAGCCAATGCTCCTAGTCTCAGGGCCAGGCCCATCTCTAAAAATCTGAGTATCGTCTTAATTCTACAGGGCGAAAAAGTCACACTCATAAAGGCTTTTCCTAATACGTGTCCTATTCAGCAATCATGCGTGGACCACCCACTATGTGCCATGCCCAGGGGCAGTCTCTACAGGTAGAAAGACATGTAAGACTTGTCCTCTCCTTGCTCCTGTATTATGAGAAGACACGTATATGAACACATTTCCATGATGCAATGTGCTCTATGCTGTAATGCTTATTTATTTATGTATTTATGTATTTATTTATTTGTAAGAATGCATTTATTAGTGAGACTCATTTTTTTAAGATTTTGTTTATTTGTCAGAGAGAGCACAAGCAGGGGGAGTGGCAGGCAGAGGGAGAAGCAGGCTCCCCGCTGAGCAGGGGGCCCGATGTGGGACTCGATCCCAAGACCCCGGGACCATGACCTGAGCCGAAGGCAGATGCTGAATTGACTGAGCCACCCAGGTGTCCCTAGTGAGATGCATTTTTTTTTTTAAATGGAGTATAGTTGACATACACTGTTTCAGCTATACAGCATAGTGTAATGCATAAGTTTGTCAAATCACTACGTTTACTGCTTACTTATATGATGTGTGGAGACATCAGGGTTTGTGAGCAATTACTTTGCTTGGAGGGAGTCAGGGAGGGGACGAAACAAGAATTGCCTTTTAAGAATTAGCAGGCATTCACCAGGGAGGTTCAGTGGTGTTCTTCAGAGAGGGAATGACAATGGTATTTTACACAACAACCCACTGAGAACATTCGTGAAATGACTCAAGATTGATCTATCAATCAATCAGTCTACTTATCAATTAATCTATCTAGAAGTGCTCATATTCCATAAAAATATTCCATAAAAAACAAACACGTCATTTTCAATACCAAGGCATGAGGAGTTAACTCTTGATTATTTCTCATGTGTTTGTCTGGCTCTTTAGTTACGTAAGGCTTCCCCTCGTCTCTGTGGTTGAGGACTTTATTTTCCAGTTGGTACTAAAGTTCAAATCAGGTTTTCTCACTACTTGTTACATCAGCTGATTTCAGCACCATCCATTTTCTTTTCTCTCTGCAGGTAATAAACGGGTATTGAGAAACTGAAGATGATTTCTTGGACATTGTCACTGGTATCACTTGAATACTTAAGGATTCTGACCATGGCCTTGCTTAGCCAATGTATACTCATTTGCTTTTTTTTTTTTTTTTAAGATTTTATCTATTTATTTGGGAGAGAGAGTGTACATGAGAGAGAGCTAGAGAGAGCATGAGCAAGGGAAGGGGCAGAGTGAGAAGCAGACTTTCCACCTAGCAGGGAGTCTGATGCAGGACTCGATCCCAGGACCTTGGGACCATGACCTGAGCTGAAGGCAGACTGTTAAATGACTGAACCACCCAGGCACCCTTACTCATTTGCTATCTTAAATGTCTACCATAAATCAATTTGCCTATTCTGCTTTCTTCTTCTTTCTCTTTAAGTGGAAGATGAATTAAAGGACAGGGTTTCTTACCACCTCAGTGTGAAACTAAAGCCCAAAGGGGAACAAGATTTAAAAGCTAGGATTTCAGATCTTTAGGGCTCTCTCCTCACCAACAGATCCCATTCATTGTAAGCACACATTGGACCCAAACAGTGAAAACCACCAAAGTGCACGTGAGAAAAGTTTCAGTGGCTCCACAGTGGCCCAGTACTGACCAAGTAGAGTGAGATCCTAGGTCTCTGACCGGCAGAATGTCACAGAAATCTGGTTCAGATGTTTCTGAAATGCTAGGTTTTGCCAGTGGAGGGAAGCAATAAAAACTAAATAAAAGACTGGTACTGCAGAGCTGCTATTTAAAACAATTCAGAGGACATAAATGCTAGAGTAATTCTGAACCCCCCATATCAGGCAGGTTGCAATGCAAATGTACTGTTCCGATTTCTCCCTTCATTGGGAGGATATAATTAGTTCAGCTGCAACAGGGTGGAAGCCTTAAGACAGCCCTTTTCTGGTGCTGCCAGCTCCCCTGTGATGAACAGCTGCCGCGTGCCCCTCCTGCCACGGACTGCGTGGAGCTGTGGCCACCCCACAAGGCTGCTCATACGGCACCACGAGCAGAAGGCTCAGGTTGCCAGTGGGACTGGCTTTTGCTTAAAGATGAACGACATGTTACTTCTCAACCTAGTTGACTCCAGGACCAATCACCATCCTTCCAGATTCGAGAGCCTTGGCTGACACAAAAATCCTCCCCCACTGCTGTGGCGGAAGAGATTTTTAACATTGGCGATGACAGCCCACACCAGCGACAGCAAGCAACTCCTCACCCTGGGGTTTGACGCAGGCTTTTGGAGAGGTTAGGAGGAGAATAATGAAGAAAAACTTACTTAAGGTGCTGGCACATGAGAAACTGAAGCCCTAGAGTAGGCACGTTCCCCAGCTCCAGGGACAGAGAGGTGAAAAGACACCATGATGGGAAGGGGAGTATGCAGAGCTTAGAGACGATCCAACTGGTCGATAACTCATGAGAAAGCAAGAATGGTCTGGGAAACAGCCACTGCAAGATGGCGCTGTGGCTCGGGGGAGAATCGGCCATAGTTTCTGCTGTCCATTGGACCAACCCAACACAACAGAGCCCGCTGATTTGCTTTGGATAGTTTTAATAAGCCAAAATGTTCTACAAATGACTTCTAGGATAATAAATAGTTTCATGGAACCAAAGGTGAACCATCCTTTGTTTTCCTAGGCTACTATCAAATTGTCGGGTCTGAATATACATCATCTGCTTTCCTACCCCCTCCTGCCCATCCCCACCTATAGCAGAGGGCCAGTGTAAGGCTGGTTCTTCTTCCTCAGCCTTAGTGGGAACAACAAATAGCCAAGTGAACGTACAGCCCCCCCCCCAGCTGCTACTGAGTAGTGATCATGGTGGGAGAGGGGTGGGGGATGGGGTTACATAAATGTGGTAGGTGAAGCACATTTGCTAACTACTGGGATAGTTCCAAGAACGTTTAACAAAGAAACTGGGAAGCATTATTTCCTCCAATCAATTCAGAAAAAAGTACTTCAGGAAAATGTCACCTAAAAAATGATGAATTTTCTTTTTAATAAATGATAACAGTATAAGGAAGATAAAATGACAGTACTTTTTAAGGTGTAAATAATCCAGACTAACTTCTTATGTTCACAATAATGGTCACTATTTTGCTAGTATTGTCCTTTTTAGACTTTCTTTTAAAGACATGAGATATAATTCATATACTGTAATACTTACCTTTAAGTGGTTTTTAGCATAATTACCAATATACTAAATAAGCACCATCACTATACACTTCTAGAACATTCTCATCTCCTCAACAAGAAACTCCATATCCAGCAGCAGTCACTCCTCATTTTCCATTCTCCCAGCCATTGGCAACCACTGGTTGACTTTCTGTCTCTATGGCTTTGCCTATTCTGGACATCTCATACAAGTGGAATCACACATGCGATCTTTTGAGTCTGGCTGCTTTCATTTACCATAACGGTTGCATTAGGGTTCATCTGTGGTATAGCATGAGTCATTCATTCCTTCTTACTGGTGAATAATAGCCCATTGCACGGATCACCATGTATCATTTATCCATTCACCAGTTGATGGACACTTAAGTTGTTCCCACTCTTTAGCTATTATGAATGATGCTGCTACGAACATTTGTGTACAAGTTTTTGCGTGAAAAAATGATTTCAGTTCTCTTAGGTAATATATCTAGGAGTGGAATCACTGAGTTATATGATGAGTCTGTGTTGTACATTTGGAGAAACTGCCAAACCATTTGCCAAAGTGGCTGCACCATTTTGCATCGCTACCAGCAGAATACGAGGGCTCTGATTTCTCCACATTCCCGTTAACACTCGCTATTGTCCATCTTTATTACAGCAACCCAGTGAGTGTGAAGTGCTTTCTCTATGGGGCTTTGATTTACATTTCCCCAGTGACTAATGATGTTGAGCATCTTTTCATGTGCTCATCAGCCATTTGTATATCTCCTTTGGAGACACTTCTACTTAAAAATTTTGCCTATTTTTTAATCAGGTGATTTATCTTCTTACTGTTGAACATTTCTATCTTGTTCCTCTGATTTATTTTTTCTAGAGATTACAGGAAAGGACATTGGACTCCACCTGGCTCAGTTGTGGCTTTGGGAATAAAGCATGATTTTATCCATTTGGATCATGATAACGTTGAACGGAGTTGTTGAGTACCTATTTTGTGCCAAGTGTTCTAAGACCCTTATTAACTTAATGCTAAAGAGGAAGCTGTTGCTTGGGCCATAAGCTTCTCCCTTCAATGCTCATCAAGATCCGCAAAGCTTTTCTTTAGGAAGCACTCGTGTAGTTCTTCATCTCTTGGGACAGGGAAACGTCCCCACCCCCACCTCCCACCTCCCACCAAAGGAACAGAGCTAACAGTGGAAGTGCATCCATCAGTAGGTAAAGTCTCCCACCATAGCTTAGCTATCCAGAATGGACGAGTCATCGTTAGACTCAGCACAGGTGCTTTGAAGCTCTCTTTAGAACACTTGACGTTAAGAGCGTACTCACGCTTTCTACAGACACACCCAAGAGAATCCTTTTCAATTTGGTCTCCACTCTTTTTTGTCCCCCAGACTGTGGACAATGCTTCTCAACATGACGAGAAGAAACCCCACAAAACAATCTATGGAAGAATATGCAGCAAAGCACTGGATTTATTTTCTGAGACTACTTGTGGTGATGTTGGCCTAACTAAAACGCAGGGGCATGAGAAGTGAGTAAGGCTGCAGAGAGGGGCATAGGAAACAAACAAAGCTCCTCAAAAATAAATCACAAAGGGAAGAACAAAGGTGAGGAGAGACGTTGTCTCTGCCAGTCCTACCTTACGGAAGCCAGTCGAGTTATACGTTTTACCTTCTTAGGCTATGTACACACAACACACTTATTCCTTTTCCTTCCTATTCTCTCCCCCTGCCATTGAAAATCAAGCAAAACCATAGGAAAACCAAATTGAGGGTTTGAGGTGGTGGAACACCACTTCAAAACTCCACTTTCAATATCGTGACTTCGAGGTTTCCAGAAATGTCCTTTTCCTCTCCTACCCAAGTTCCAAGATCTCAGTTAACAAATCCACCTTGCCAAGGGGACCAGTTCCATGTAATCAGGGGATTTGACTTGTTTCTGGAACTCTAGCCCTTAGTGTTTCCAGTGGTAGAATCCCAGCCAGCCAGAAGTGGGACTAGTCAGGATGACACAGGACAGAACCTCTTACATCTCATAAAGGCCATCAGCCAACCCACTTTCAACAAAGATGGTTCTGGGTGGGAACTTCCAAGGTCTATGGTGCTATTATTTATGTGAACAAGTTCATCTTCAGCCACATCCTCAGACAAAGGCTTCAGGCATAATTTTGCAGAATCAAATACAAACCTCAAAACCCTTTAACCTCATGCTAACCAGGGATTCCCCCAAGCCCTTGGGCTCCCCTGGGAAAACCCTCACGATGAGGGCTTTTTTCTTGGAGATATCACACACCACTCTGGAGAGCCATAGAAAGAGCAGGATGGGTTTTATGGGGTACACTGTGTTCCCCCCAAATTTGTGCATGGAAGTCTTAACCCCCAGTATCTCAGAATATATCTGTATTTGGAGATAGTGTCTTTAAAGAAGTGACTAAATGAAAATGAGGCTGTGGTGGAACTTCATCCAATCTGGCTGGTGTCCTTATAAGACAAGGAAATTTAGACACAGAGAGAGACAGCAGGGATGTGCACACAGCAACAAGACCATGTGAGCAACAAGACCATGTGAGCAACAAGACCATGTGAGCACGCAGAGAAAGGCATTGTCTGCAAGCCAAGAAGAGAAGCCTTTGGAGAAAGCAAACTGGCCATTACCTTGACCTTGGACTTTGAGCCTTCAGAAAATAAATGTCTGTTACTTAAGCCCCTTAGTCTGCAGCATTTTGTTATGGCAGCCCCAGCAAGTGAATACGAAGGACTTCCAGGGAAAGAAGGTCCTGGGGACGCCTGGTGGGCGCAGCCACTCACCCTGTAGTAGTCAGTGCTGTACACGTCCCGGGACATCCCGAAGTCCCCGATTTTCACCAGGAGGTTCTCGCCGACCAGGCAGTTGCGAGTGGCCAGATCTCGGTGCACGAAGTGCTGGGACGCCAGGTAGACCATGCCTGCAGCTATCTGTTGGGCGATGTGCAGCATCTGGGACTGGGTCAACTCCGTCGGCGGGTTGCCTTCGGCCATCAACACGGCGTCAGGCCCATGGGCCCTGCAGAGGACACAGAAGTGTTGCTGGAGTCCCAGTTCTTTCCTCCAGGGGCCCTGTCTCCCAGTAGCTGCTGGGGCTGCCTGACTTAGCTAAAGAGTGGGGGAAGATGCTTCATCCACAGGTGCACCCCTAAAGCTTCAATTTCCAGGAAATCTAGAATTCTCGAGACCATGTGGGCCTTCATGGTACACTTCTTGAGACACACACACACACACACACACACACACACACACACACAGCTCTGTGTTTTAGGGCCTCCAGAGCTAGCATGGGGCCAGGCACCAGCCAGAGCCCCTGACCCTGAGAAGCAGTGGCATAAAATATGTGAACAAAAATAAAAATAAACCAAAACCAAAACATGGAGGGGGAGTTTGGCTTTCTTGGTCATCATGCCCCAGTGGGAGCCCCAGCCATCCCCTCCCAGCTACAAGCTGCAGCTGGAGCACCCCCACCCAGGCCAGTGCCTCCAGCGTGCCCCCACCAGGGCCAGAGCTCTGTGGCGGGGCAGGGTTTCCAAACTGCCCTGGTCTCCCCCAAGCCCACCCGAGCAGAATCCCAGGTCCCCCTCAGCCTGGACATTCATTCACTGTGGAAAATCCCATCTCCTCCTGCCCAACCCTCCCCCAACCTCCAGCTCCACTTGTGCAGGAGCTCTGGAAACACAACACATTGATTCTTTTACTGGGCCAAGTTTTATTCTTTATGCTATGGCGGGGGCAGGGGGAGTATGGTATCTTGTATCTTCTTTTTCTTCTCTCTTATGCACTTGGCCTTTCCCCAGCCGTGTGATGACTTAAGGCATCTCAACCCTGCACATGCTTCAGGGAGGGGAGCCTCCCAGTCTAGGGATGCACCCTCAGCCCCTCCAGTCCCCGCTCCTGAATCCTGCCAAGACTGGTGTCAGTGTCCCCTCATGGCCTGAAGGGGTGCTGCAGGGCAAAGAGTAAAGGGTCCCTCTCTTCTGGAAACTGAGGTGGAGCGGTCAAAGGGCTGCTCCTTCCCAGAAGCAAATAAGGGAGAAGATTTCCTTCAGGACAGCTGGAAGCACTCAAAATCAATATAGAAGATTTTCAATCGATTTTAAAGTGGACAATCCCACCTGCAGGGTTGTGGAGCTGTGCAAGTATTTGAAAAATGAAAGGGTCGGCATTGTCCCCAAACACCCTGCCCCTTCTGCCTCTCCCTGCACCGGCCAGCCCCACGTCAGTGGGACCACCTCTCACTGCAGGTGTATGCCACTTCTTCCTGGCTCCAGCCCCCAGTGATTCCCCCTTTGCTGGGTTTCCAAATCCTTCATTCTTGTATTCTCAGAGAACAAGCACTGGACAAGGAGGAGGAGAGTTTCACCCCCACCAGGATCTGGGGAAGACTTTCAACTTGTCCAGTCTGTAATTTCCCCATCAGTCCAACAGACAAAGGGCTGGGTTGGGGCTCTGGGCTGGGTGATCTCGTAGATCTCTTGTATCTAAATATCTAAATATCTGGGTTGGACCATTCCCAGGGAGGAGCTTCCTGTTTTTGCGCAAGGAGGTCCTAGCACGGCTCACCTCTGTAAAGTGGGGGTACCCACTGCACCCTCCTAAGCTCATCGATAGGAGTGGTAACTGAGACCCTGCTGTGCGGAGCTTCGTGGCCTTTCGTGGAAAGCCAGCATTAAAGATAGCTCAAAGGTTGTTCTTCCCAGCACTGAGGGGGCAGGGGCAAGGGGGAGTATTTCCACTGATCACAGGAGACAAAGCCCTCGCTGTGACTTCGACACCAGCAGAGAGACCTAGAACAACACGTGAACGAGGAGAAATCCTGAAATATCCAGACAAATATCTAGGCCAGGATGTAATCCTCACAGATTGAGATCAAAGAGGGTAATCTGTTGCTCACTTGCCAGAGCCTTATTTCAGCCCCAGGCTTCTAGACCCTTCTAAGAATCTATCCATTGCAAAGACTCCAGAGAAGAGGAGGAGTTAGAGGCCAATGCCAAAGGCCACCCCTGCACAAACCCCCAAGCTCCAGCCTCAGCCTCTGAAGGCGCCAGGAGCCTGCAGCCCCCCAGTGCCTTCTGCCCTCTCCAGCACTATGTGTGGGTTGGGGCGGGCTTCTCCATTTTAAACCGGTTGTCTCCTCTGCTTGCTTCTGAGTATTTGAACAAGACTCCTTTTAATGGGAGACGCCTTTGAGCAGAAAATCCTGCTGTAAAAAGAGGGCAGGCAAGTCTTCTACACAAGTTCTCAAGAGGAGTACAAATAAAGTTCACGCAAAAGCCCTCTGCTTCATTCTCCGGGTTGCCCTGCAGCTCGTGGAAATAAAAACATATTTTTACCTCTTCCAGGAGAACATGCCTTAAAAGGGGAAAAGCACCATTAGCACCCCGGATGGGGGAGCAGGAAGGTTCAGTGGGCTTCTAATGAGGGAGGCTGTTCACCTTTCCTCGGCTTATTCTTTCCAAGTGTGGGTTACAGTCAGCACTTAGCCACAAGGTCTGGCTCCGGAATTCCACAGCATGCTACCTTCCTTCTGATTTTTTCACCGTCTACCTTAAGGCTCTGGGTTTTGCAGCCAGGGGCTGTGGGTTTGAATCTCAGCTGTGACTCAGTTTTCCTTTTTTGACTGTAAAATGGGAGTAATTGTAATACTAGTTTATTGAGTTTATATAAGATAAACCATTTAAAATGCTTAGACGTCTCAATAATATTAGCTGTTATTATTTGCAAAAGCCTCATCTAACTTCCCCTTGTTGGATGGGAATTCTGGAGAGGTTCCAGAAGAAAAACTGGCATCGCTTTGCAAGAACTATGTGTTACTCCTCATTTCCCAGCCACCCTAGCATAGGGCCTGGCCATGCTGGTATTCAATGTATGGCTTTGGGATGAATAAAAAGGGTGAGAGGAAATTGTAGACATCTGTCTTTATAGGGCAGTGCCAATGACACATGGGGATGTGTTCATGGCATTTAGGGGCTGGGTTCCCTTCCAGAAAGGGAGGATGGACTGTAGTTCACAGTGCATTATTGTGCCTGAGAACCTGATTCTTGGCATTGAAAACCTCTTGTTACCAGAGTTCGACAGGTTCTGAAATCAAACGGGAGTGATTTCTAATAGCTCCACGCCTTGTGCAAGATGCCCAGGGAGAATCAGGGGCCTGCTCCTTCTGGAAGCAGGAAGGACAGCTAGGGAGAGGTTGGCTAAGCCAAAAGTGAAAGGATCAACACACACACACACACACACGCACACACACACACACACACATGCTCACATATGCACACACACACATACACGCACCAACACAGTGTGAGCTCACAGAAGCATTTAATTGCATCTGGGTGAATACGTTTCGTGTATTATGCAATGCTTTGGGAAAGCACCATTTTTAATTAGAGAAGTAGCCTAGAACCTGGGAACAAGGAAAAAATATTTCTGTGAGCAGCTAGACCGCTACCAAATACAGCTTCTTTTCCTCCTTTCACATGAGATCTGAGAGACAAAATCTATCATCCTCCTCCCACCACCTGCAAGAAAAACTGCTGACACTGCTAACGCATCGGGATGACTGACTCGAGCACCGAGGGTTGGCTGCATATTCCTAATCTCACCTGGCATTCCCTCCCCCCACGCAATCATAAGCAAGGCCGGGAAGGGCGACCCACCCCAGGAAAGGACAACTAAATTGCACGTGCACTCATGAGCCTGGTAAAAGATCCAGAAGGTACAAACCGTGTGATGACATTCCTAAGCACAGCAGTACACCAGCCCCTTCCACTGTTCTCTCAGTGATGGACTTTTTAACCGCACAGTTTCTGAATTTTCTAGGGGCTGCCTGGAGCCCGTTCCTGTGGAAAGCCCTTTTCAGGGCCCCCAGAAACTGGAGGAGGACAGAGAGGTCTAGATGTCACCATAACACACGAGGTATAACATCCCTAGGATTGCAGATACCTCAATCATGTGGCTGTGGAGACAATATCTATTGATTATCTATTATCACAATCATCCTGACACTAGTCCTTAACGTGGATACTATTATACCCCTTTTACAGCTAAGGAAACTGAGGCCCACATCTTCCCTGTTTCTCCTCCATTATACTGCCTACCAAGACACCACAGGCAGCACCCTTGCTAGTCTTCCAAAGCTGCGAGGCGGCCACATTTGGAACAAAACAGCGTGTTAGAGCCAGGGATGACATAGAGAGCGTCCAGCTCAGGCCCACCCGGAGTCGAGGCGGCTGGGGCAAAGTGGGCTGGAGACCCACCCAAGCGGGCATGGCCGCGGAAGCAGACGAGGGGGAAGAATCCAGTCTCCCAGCCCACACGACTGGGACCGCGTGCTCTTTCCATTCGTGCTCTTCAACAGGTGGCTTCCATTTGTATCTCGGCTCAAGGCAAATAAAAGCATCACTGGGTTCCCTTCCCCAAAGAGTAAGTGGGACAGTTCATTTCTCCTGTCCCTCATCCCTTCGGGGTCCTCCATTTGTTTCTCTGTAGGACGTGTTGGTGTTGTCCCCAGAGAAAGTTCCAGGAGGTGCCTGTCCTCACGCCCAGGCCGTCTGAACACGGAGGCCTGCTCCCTCCTGCAGCCCCCTCCCACGCCTACCTGAGGAACTTGTTGAGGTCCCCGTGCTTCATGTACTCGAAGACCATGATGAGCGGGTCGCCCTCCACGCAGACGCCGTAGAACTTGACGATGTGCTCGTGCTGGAGGTTGGTCAGCAGCTCCGCCTCGCGATGGAAGTCCTTGCGAGCGTTGTCGCTGGCGTCCTTCAGCGTCTGGGGACGAGGGGCACACAGGGGAGAAAGTCAACACACCTCAAACTGAGAACGTCTAGGGGAAGGCTGCGTGGAGAAGGAATGACTCCAGCGGGCCCCGAGGGTCCTAGAGGCGAAGGAAATTCATCTCAGTACACAAAAGATTGGGAAATGGCCTCATTCCCGAGGAAGTTCTGTCTGTATTAGACACTGAGGAGCAGTTGCTCATGGGTGCGGAGACCTGTGCAGTCTACGAAGCGCTCACAAGTAACAGACGCTTCCTCACAAGTAACAGACGTGAGCTTTCTAGAGTCTTCATCCGTTTTATCCCGGTTATCACCCAATGATTACCACAGACTTCTCTTCCATTTTCGTACCTGTTACGCTTTCAAGGATGCCACGTGCCGCTCACTTCTGCTCACGTAACTTTTAAAACACTTCCTATTATGGAAATATTCAGTAGACGAACGAGCAAAAGGAACCCTCACGTACCCATCTTCCAGCCTCGACAGTGATCATTCTGCTGGTTTTATTACGTAACACTTTCCAAACGTTCTCCCCCCTGTGCCCATCACACTGCTGGCTCTGCGACTGCCCCTGTCCAGTGAGCGCCAAGTAGGCCGGTCACATTGCCAAGATGAAGATGCCCTGGGTCGTGCCAGCCAGGCTCAGGTGCCCTTAGTTCTCTTCCCAGCCCCCTCTGCCACCGCAGTGTCATAGGGCAATGCTGACATTCGTGGATGCCACACACCTGTGCTGAGCTCCTGCCCTGTGCCAGTCACAGAGCCAGAGCTGTGGTGGCATCAGAAAGACAGTGACCCAAATCCTGACCTCAGGTGCTTATGGGCAAACAGGGAGATAAGTCACATTTATAGTTCACACTCATTCAAGCTTAAAACATACATCCCAAATGAACCAGCTTTCCTGCATCGCTGTCCAGTTTGATTACCTTTTTTTTTTTAAAGGATTTTATCTATTTATTTGAGAGAGAGAGAGAGAGAGAGGGAGAACACAGAAGGAGAGTGAGAGGGAGAAGTAGACTCCTGCTGAGCAGGGAGCCCAATGCAGGACTCGATCCCAGGAACCCGGGATCATGACCTGAGCCGAAGGCAGGTGCTTAACTGACTGAGCCACCCAGGCGCCCCAGTTTGAACACTTGACACGTCTCTCTTGAAGCCTATGCTTCCCCCTCACAAGTCTCTGCAGCTGCGCACATGACATCAGGCCAGGCCTCCCTGTCTCCGCCCGTGTTCATCCCTCCACCTGGAATCCTCACTCGGGCATGGTCACCTGGGTCAGAGGTTGGATAATGGTCCCACAAAGGCATCTACATGCCAATCCCCAGAATCTATGAATGTTACCTTATATGGCAAAAGGGCCTTTGCAGATGTGAGTAAGTGAAGGGTCTTGATGCGGAGGGATTATCTGAGTGGTCTCTGTGTCATTCCGCACAAGGGTCTTTGGGTGAGAAGGGAGGGATCAGGAGGGAGCAGATGTGAGGGTAGAAGCAGAGGTCAGACAGGATACAGGAGCCAAGCTGCTGGCTTAGAAGAAGGGGCCACAAGCCAAAGAACGTGGGTGGCCTCTAAAAATCAGAAAAGGCCAGGAAATGTTTTCTGCCCTAGAGCCTCGAGAGGGAGCCAGCCCAGCTGACATCTTTCCTTTTGCTTAGCAAAACTGATTTTGGACGTCCGACCATGAGAATTGTGAGAGAAATCATTTGGTTTGTTTTAGCCCCTGTGTTCATAGTAATTAGTGACAGCAGCCACAGTGAAGGGACAAGGAGAAAGGATGCCCAGAGGACTCCTGCTGGTAGAGGTGGCATGTGAGTACATGAATCCCTTTCTGGAGACTGCGTCAGTCCTTACCAGGGTTCGATGGCAAATGGGAACATCATAGTCACAAAAAGTTGAACACCGGAGCAGAAGGAAAGCACGGTCATCCATCAGAAGTGTACTGAATGCGAGATTACACACTGTGTCCAGGATCAAAGAACCCTGCCAGGCCCCTGGGGGTCCGGCTGTAGCTCGCTGCCTTGACTCTGCTCTCCTGGGGGGATGCTCCTGACCCGGGCAGCTTCTAGACCTTGGAATGTGCCACAAGTCAAGTTCCTGAGGAAAAGACCCTGGTATGGAAATTAGCAGCCAAGACATTTACTAGGACATGCTCTTGGTAGTAACACCTGCTGGGAGGGGTTGGGTTGTTTGCAGTCTCAACAGGCCTCGTCTGGCCTTACAGGATGTCCCTTCGGAGCTGTCCTGAGTTGAGCCAAGGGGGCTGGGCCTTTGCAGCTTCATACCAGCCAGCCATTGCATGGAGGCCACCCCACAAGGGGAGTGTGACCTTGAGTGGACTCCCTGAGCCCCACAGGCTGCTGGCAGCTGAGACCGTCTGTTGCAGCCTTCCCAGCAAGCGAGGGAGCAAGTCCTTCATTTCCAAAGGGGGCAAGAAGCTCGTCATTGAGTCTGCCACACGATGAGCTTGCAATATGTAACCTAGCACGCCCAAGGCCGCTGTCCACACAGGAGGGCACGGATGAATATGCAGGGCCTGCCTCGCCTCAGTGACAAGGAAACGCGAAGACGACAAAGGCAACAATAAGGTCGCAGAGTCTTTTCTGCTACAATCGAGCATTTTCATGAACTGCCTTCAGCTGGATTTGAAGCTTTCTCCCCAGTGATGACCTGACCCAAGGAGACAGAAATTATATCTAGAGTTCTCTTTAGGCTAGAGGCGGTTGTTTCTTATGCCAAATTCTGGAGATACAAATCAAAAAGAAGGGTCTAGTGGTGGGCTTCCCCATTATCACATTAGTATGTGCTTTTCTGAGAACTGTCCCTTAAGAACACCTGCTTTGAAAAGTGAGATTTGGTCCAGCAAGTACTCAGAGAGGCTATAAAACTTTGGTAGGGTTGTTGCCATGGAAACCTCACATTTCTTCATTTAATAACAAAGTGAACCATGGCTGAGAGCCTGGGGTCTGGGGCTCTGCTCCCTGGAAGCTCTAGAAATAGGCTTTGCGCCCCTCAGACTCAGCCCCTTCATCCCTGTTGCAGAGGGAGGGGTGAAGTGCTTATCTCCATGATTTGTTTAGGTTGGTTTTTAATGCACCCACGGTTTTGTTGAATTTCTAGGTAGAAAAAGAACCACAGGGCAAGGAGATAGACACGGAGGAGATGGACGTTGTCATCGGCTGGAGCAAAATATACACATGGGAACATCTTTCGCCCTTGGACTTGCATTATGATTTTGGATACGTGTCTGTCTCCACTACTGCGTTTGACAGCAGAATCCAGTGTTGGGCAAATAAAAGAACCCTTGACCCACGAGATCGGTGTAAACTAGAGATAAAAGAGCCCTGGAAGGGAATGAAGAGTGAGCGTTCGTCTGGAAAGGCGGTGCGCAGGTCCAAGTACGCAGAGAAAGCAGGTGTAAGGAAGAAGAGCAGACCTTCCGACTCACTGACTCCTGGAGGGCTGCCCACAAACGGTTGTGCTCTTCTTCCGGCCAAAAGACAGGTCCTCACAACGGTGGTACTCAAAAAGAAGGTGTTCTAGCTTAGAATTAAAAAAAAAAAAATCTGGGTTCAAATTCTGACTCTGCTCGGGACCTCTCTGAACTCTGGTTTTCTCCTCTGTGGAGTGAGGGTAACGATCTCATCTACTTCCCAGGGTCACCAGGAGGACCGAGTGAGGTAGTGTAAGCTGAGATGCCTCCCAGGGTCCCTGGTAGAGAGTGATATTTGAAATCAAAACCACAACAAGGCCTGCATTCGATTTGCTCACACGAGGATCCAGGGAGGCCAAAAGATGCATGGATAAGGCACAGGGATGGCCCCCATGAGAACAGCGGGCCCCGGATGCTGCCCCATTCCCCTCCGAAAGCACTTTGAAGCCTGCGGTGTCTTCTCTGAGATCAAGACTCCTTACTCAGAGGCTGCCCTGCTTCGCTGAGGTAGCTTATTTCTTGGGCCTCGGCCTGTCTTTAACAGTGAGCTAGAGAAGGCTGCTGAGCCCTTTAGGCCATTATCTCAAGGCATGAACAAATCCTGCATGTAACCTCTTTTCTTAAGTTTAGCTACAGAGAGTTGATTGAAGAATGCTAAACTGTGTGTGAGTGTGTGTACGTGTGTGTACGTGTATGTGTGTGTGTGTGTGAGAGAGAGAGAGAGAGAGAGAGAGAGAGAATCAGGCAGTGGGGTAGAAGGGTAGGATGGGAGAGAAGACAGGATTTTCTCTGGCGAGGGGGGCACCAAACTAAAAGAGCTAACGAGCATCTAACGTTTCCATTTCCCCAAAGCAATATACTGCAGGAAGAGACTGTTCTTAGTATAATGTCAGAAGCTGTGCTTCAGTAAAATTTTTGGATTTAAGAAAGATTTCACTATTCATGGGGTGAGTACATCCCACAAACTTAGCTTCATCCTATGTGCCCATCCATTTTTGCCTGTTGGGTCCTTGTTCTAAATTATGATTCAGTTCTATTTTAAGAGATTCAGAAAATATGGCAGTAACAAGTTGGGCAAAATCATCTTCTGAATTTGGCACTCGAAGGACAGAATTTTTCTAAGGGTGGAACCATAGCCAGACAGCAATCAGAAGCTGGAAAAATCCTGCTATCAACCCTATTTATAAAAATCATCTCTGTTTTCGTACCATGGCTGATTGTCATTTTACTCAATTAAGGGAGGCTTGGCTGGTTCCCCGAGTCCTTGGCAATGGACATGAGGTGGCAGCTTCCCTCACTGACAATCGCCTCCACTTTGACAGGCATATTTGCCCCATCATTGAGCATTGCTATTTTCTTACTCCTGGTGTCTGCTTTGCAGCTTCGTTTCTTCTTCTTCCCGGTGAATTCCCTGACACTTCAAAGCTACCATCCTTTCTGAAGACATTCTCAGGGGAGAGGTCTCTAGAGCTACAGCGAGTTACTGCCTTGAGTGCACACTGATTCGGCGTTGGAGGAATTGAGCAGTATGCAATAAACTTCAGCACAGAACTGAGAAACTCGCGAAGGCAAAATAGAAGTCAGGGGGAAAAAAAAAGAAAGGAAAATTAACATTCCTTTCAAATGCTTCCACGAAATATTAAGGCTAACTAACAGGAAGCTAGGAGGAGAGGCAAGAGAGCTTATTGGAACTCATCCATGTGATTGGACGCTGTAGGGTACGACACATGACCGTGCATTTCAAAGTACAGGTGGTTTAGGAGACACAAGGTATAACAGAGATTGGGTCCTTTTTTTAAACACTGGTCTTACATTCTTCTCCTGTAATTTTTTTTAAGATTTTATTTTTATTTATTCGACAGAGATAGAGACAGCCAGCAAGAGAGGGAACACAAGCAGGGGGAGTGGGAGAGGAAGAAGCAGGCTCCTAGCGGAGGAGCCTGATGTGGGGCTCGATCCCACAACGCCGGGATCACGCCCTGAGCCAAAGGCAGACGCTTAACCGCTGTGCCACCCAGGCGCCCCTTCTCCTGTAATTTTTAACATCATAGAAACAGAGTTAAGGTGAAGGATAAGAAAGGAAGAGATCATTATGGTAAGACCTCATGGTGCCCAATGCCCACCGCCATGCTTAAAATATGGAGGCAGTGAGTAAACCCCCATAGGAAACAACTAAAATGCATGAGAATGTCTGTCAATGTGCCTAAGTCCTTCCGGGTCAGGTTCATTGGGTCAAGATCCGTCGCTCATGAAGACTGTTGACTCTTCTGATATCTCTTCGACCTGCACTGTTTCATATGGTAGCCAACAGCCACAGTGGCTGGTGGTCATTTGAAATATGGCAAATCCAAATTGAGATGTGCTGTAGGTATAAAACACACACCAGAGTTTGAAAACTTGCAGTGAATAAAATAACTCATTAATATTTTTATATCAACAATGTCCAAGTATTTTAGGTATGTTGAGTTAAATAAAATATGTATGAACAATTAGCTTCATCTGTTTCTTTTTACTTTTTTAATGGACACACTAGGAAATTTAAAAATACAAATGTGGCTTGCACTTGCGGCTCATGATATAGTTCGGTTGGACAGCACTGTTCTATAAAAGCCATCTCAATACGCTACCAATGGGTCACCATGCCTCTTGGGACTACTGGGAAACAATAGCAAACTGAAATGGAATTCAGGTAGATACCCTTCTTGAAAGGTTCTCATGGGCAACGATTAGCCAGGTATTTAGAATAAGCTGTAGTCCCAATGCTATGAGATTCTTCTAATTTATAGGCTCTCTTCTAAAGAGTGGCAGAGGAAGCTTTTATCAAATTCTTACAAAAGTGAACTTTGGAAGACTATATTGTAATAAATTCAGAGATAGCAAGAGTTTGATAGAAACAAGATCTTAAAAACTAAGGAGGGTGCTGTGGGGGCTCCCCTACATCCCGATGAATGTAAAAACTAATGAAGTGATTATATGAAAATGCAATTGATCACACTCAGTGCTCACGGGGTACTAGAAACCAACACTCTGTGTATATCAACTCGATCATATGTGACTGGCCTTTGCGAGGGCTTTAATTATGTACCAAGTGACAGCTTCGAATACAAGATTCATAGCCAGGGTGTTGATTGCTGCTATCTTTATTTTCACAGCCACGCTAACTCTTCGTTCAGAATCTAACGAGTCGACCATCCAATGGGAAACACGAGGCTAAGTCCTAATTCATACGCTTTAAAATGCTTGCAATAATTTGGGTGGTGAAATTGATGGCTTATGTGTGCACGTTACATCAAGTCGCATATTACAAATGCTAAGTCTTTGGAAGACATGAAGCTAATTCCTAGCAACAGTCGTATTTAGAGTGATATTGACTCAAAGGAATGAATCAGAAGTCCTTCAGTAAGGGCAGCTGTGATATATTTACCAGCTTTAAATACAAATAAAAATCAGAGCTGATTTCACTAAAGTTGCTGATGGATCAGGGTAGACTGGGACTCAATCGGGAGTTGAGTTGTCATGCGAAAGTCAATTAATACGCAGCACAGCTACTGCAAGGCCCAGGCTCCAGAGATACAGAAGTGTGAAACGAAGCCTCCAGCTGTGTTCAGTACCAGAGGAGTCCTCATTCCAGTGAAAGGCACTGTTTTGGGTTTAGCATTTTTGAGAAGATGGGGATAAATTGGAGATGAGCCAGAAAATGGGGTTAACAAGACAACTTAACAAGACAAAAAACAGATCTCCCGTCAAAGGTTAAAAGTTGAAGTTTCTAGAAAGGGGACATTGATGGAGCAATGTAGTAGCCGGAGCCTACCTGACTCGAGTACAGCAGGGGTCCTCACCAGGAAGATGTCACTCTCTGTCCTACCGCGTATGCGAATGTGCAAGTACACACACACACACACACACACACACACACACGTGCGAACAAGGAAAAAACGGGCTTACACTAAAGTATAATAGAAATCTATTAAACAATGTCTGGACCGTAAAGACGATGAAGTCTTTTAATAAGCCACTATTAAAAGTTCTATAATTTCTATTCCTAGAGTCTTGTAGAGATGAGAGTCGATAGCACTTTCTGCAACATTGTGTCCTGTTAAGGTATACAAACTCCTTTTTTGGGGCAGCGGTGTTCTCTTAAATATACTCATCTTGTCTTCTACCATTTCCATTTTGTGGGAACAAGGATTTCACATGCCATTATACATGGAGAAGTGGGGAGGGAGCACAGGAAGGGAGGAATGGGGGGGGGAACTTCAGGATTAATCAAGATGTGAGGACGGATAGGGTGACTGCTACAAAAAAATTTTTAAAGAGCCAAAAACCTAAAATGAAAGAAAGAAAGAAAAGAGCCACCTGTGTTAGAGATAAATGTGCCTGGGTAGAGCACTTGAATTCATGAACTCTTGATGTCCCTTCTCGTCTATGGATTTTTTTTCACTGTTTCAGAATGGGAGAGAATGAGCTTTCCTTTTTGAGCCTTTATTCTGCCCTACTGTGTTCTGAGACAACTGGCTCTAGTTGCTTCTTCCCCCACAGAAGGCCTCATCTGTGTCATGTGATAACCTTGGACGGTTGGGCCACAGGTAAGTGGCCTGGCATGAAGACAAGAGTGGAATCACTGAACACACAGTCTTTTCCTTCTAGAGCAGTCTGTATGGAGGGACAGAGACTGTGTGAGCAGCAGCTGGCCTGGAAGCAGGAGTCAAGTGTTAGGAGGTAGCAGCAAGACAAGAGATAGCTGTACTCCATCAGCAGGGAAGCCTAGAGGGCAACCCCTGTTGTCTCCCGCTGAGAGGATGAAGAAGGGACCGTCATGAGGGTTACCTCAGATCCAGAGAGAGATTTTAGATCCCAGCTGTTCCAGTCATGTGAGGCCTAGCTGCCCCACAGTTGCTATTTGAGTTGGCCATCTTCTATTTTTTTCTTCTTAGCTCTTCACCCCTTCTTTCAGGGTTAGAATCTCTAATACTCCTCAGGGAACCATGGCTCCCCACATTCAGTCTCTGTGTGTTGTGTAGAGCTGACCCCATCTTCCATTTCCAAGGATATGTATGTGACCCAGGCCTGGATATTCAGATTATTATCCAGAGAGTCAGAGGACCTGGTGACCCAACTCAAGACAAATCGGTAGGAGTTGGCCGTTGGACTTTAGTGTAATTTTTGGGGAAGAGGAGCTCTCTTTTGGGTTGCTAGGATGGCAGGATCTAAGCCCAGAGCCACTGCTGCCAAGTCTTTACCGCAGTGGAAAGTGGAGAACCTATCTGGGAATAGAGTCAGTACAGAGGAAATCAGAGCCAAGAGATACATACAGGGAGAAGGGATTTCCGGATCCAGCCGTACCTGAAGCAAGGTCTTCCAGTAGCTTCAGCAAATAAATTTCCATTTCTGCTTAAGCCAGATTGCGTTAGGTTTCCCATGAGCATTCTACAACTCTTCTTATAAAGCTGATTATGATGTTTTGCTTATATTTACTCCAGAATCCAGTTTTCTTTATTTCCACCTATTTCTTGAATTGCATCTCTACTCGGAAAAACATGAAAGTGTCTCTCGTCCTTACATACAAATGAGCACAACTAACACATACGTTTGCGTTACTTGCTAAGTGGCATTGTGTTGAATTTTCTCACTTGGGTCTACCAGGGCATGTGCAAAATTCAATAAATACAAAGTGTGGTGTAAGATGAGCATCAGACTGATGGGAAGACCTGAGTTTTAGTCCTGGGTCTGACATTAAGTGCCCTCATTCAAGCTACGTGACCTTGGATGGGTCATTCACCTTCTCCGGGTTCCCATTTCCTCACTGGCAAAATGTGGGAGATAAGCTAAAGAACATCAGTTAATAGCTCTATATATCTGCATGGTGGTTTAATCATTTCTAAAATGATTTCTCATTAAACTACATTATTCTATATAAATCATCTTTACAGTTCCTTTCAGTTATAAAATTCTATGACTATCAGTAGTTCATCAGATCATTTCCTTACCTAGAAATGCCAACTGCTGACTCTTCATTATTTCAAAGGCTATTTTTTCTATAGTTTATCTGTCCATCTGTCCGCCCCTTCATTCATTCAACAAGCATTTATTCCATGCTGCTACATACTAGAAATGTGCTAAAAAGCATGGTTCTCACCCTCAAGGATAGGCCACTCTAGTGGAGGAGACACACAATCATAAGCCCACAGGGATGTACAAAATTAACAACCTTGACAAATGCTGTAAAGGGCACGTATAGATGCCTTCCTAGATGTAATAGGGAGGTCTGACCTGGCTGGCACAGCAGGCGAGGGGAGGTGTCTCCAAAGAGGAGCAACTTGAACGGAGAGCGGATGGATTAAGGGCAGCTGTGTGGCTCGAGGGGCTGAGGTAGGGCTCTCCAGATATAGGAATGGCAAAACAGGTTAGACGCTACTTTGGGGGTGCAGAAAGGTAACGTGCCAGAGGGCTTATCAGTCAACTCTCCCAAAACCCCTGGTAAAGAAAATCAGCATTATTTCCTCCATTAACAAGAAGATATTCAGAAACATGAAACGCAAAAATCTGGAAGGAAGCGCCTTCTGAAGTCACATCGCACCATTCCTAGTCTCGAATGTTCCCGTGCGGTGCGTCTCCCTCGCTCGCTTTAACTTACACCTCGAGGAACTCACTCGACTTGCCTGGGTCTCAGATTTCTCATCTATAAAACATGAGACTTGGGTTCTATATGATTTCTAAAGTCTGTCTTGTATGCAGCATTTTATGTTTCTAGAAATACACCTGAGTTAGTGGAGAGGGGGAGGAGAGGCCATGAATCCCACAAAGTGGCTATATTTAAAAAACAAAAATCAGCGTGCATTCGTAGTACAAGAAAATGTCGTAGGCACCGTAGCTATTGAAATGCAGGTTGGATGGAGCCAAAAATAGCTCACGCACCCACAGCTAATGCAGGGAAACTACCACGAAGCGTTTCTGTGGCAATTGAGTTACTTAAAGGTAAAGTAACTCATTCCGATCAAAGATGGGTTCCTCCGCTTCTCATCCTCTTTATGGGTTCTCCAACTGTAATTTGGCGTAGAGGGAAAAAAATAGTTGTTGCGTCCATTTCACTAAAAAAACAAAGGTCATCCAAAAAATATCAAGATAAGGTCAATCTGGTTGGCTGCAAACAAGCAGATACTCTAATGGGAGAGTGGACTCTTGAGTGCCTCTGGATCCATCTTAAACGGGTTTCTGCAGATCCCTCAAGTTCTTAAATCATTTGGGGCAGGCGACGCCAGAATTTACGCGAAAGTGACATCTGTCAGTCTGAATGCAAAGCCTTGGATTTCAAATCAGTCAGCTCCTTCTAGAGACAGAAAGAGGACAATAGCTGCTATTTCTTAGATGCATAATCAATGCTGCAGGGGTTGCTAGGCAACGGGCAGAAAGCCTGTCAAACATCCCTGGGTGCCTCCAATGGAAGAGGAGCTGCTCTCGCAGCAACTCCTCAGAGGTGACAGGCTGGGCGGGCCCTGGAAGCTGCATTCCGTTTGTCTCATTCCTTAAAAAATCGCTTTACTGTGGGTAGGACTGAACCATACACATTTTCCTCCCAGGCTCAGGGGATAGTCTTTGAATACACTTTCCGTTGGCCAGCCCACAGCCCGAGAAATGGGCAGGTCAGGCTGGTGAGAGCAGCTCTGTAAAAGGTCCGTGTATTATCCTGGTCCATTCATCCTGGAGCTGGGGAAGGTCTGACTCGTGCCTTGGGTGGCTGCAGCCTCTGGATCCCAGAAAGCTAAAATGGGTATCCTCTCTGAAGCTAGAAGTCATTCAAGCAAACACAAGCCAAGCCTCTGATCAGCCGCATGCAAGGTCGTTGAGATGAGACTTCTTAGGTGTGCGACCTTGAAGTTGGAATGAATTTTTGAGCTGCAGGCATTTCGTCCTCCCCACTTGCAATAACAGTTTCATGTGAATTTCAACAAGAAGGAACTAGCAGAGAAGGAGTCAGGAGTTGATAAAGAGGGGAATTCAAGTTTTTGTTGGTTCGGTTGTTCTTGCGTTGGTTTGATTTTAGCAGTATTGATTCACAAGCACTCTCCTTGGGTCATGAATTTGCCAACTTATTTGCAGGAGGTTTTTGAGGACCTGTCCTGCGTCTAGGTCAGAGGTGGGATTAGGGCTGGGACTGGATTCAAGTGAAGGAGAAGCCTCACTGACAGTAGAAGTGGTAGATGTTTCTAGACAGGAGCAGGCTGTGGGCAGGGCAACTGCGTACAACCCCGCTGATGCTGTGGCTGATCGTTCAGCATGACCAGTCCGGGCCCCAAAACCCTGTCTTAGCATGTGTTGGGAAGGAAACGTAATGCATGAGTTGAGGGTGCCCTGAATTTAGCCGGGGAGCACTCTCTCTTCAAGGGCATTCAGAGAAGAAGAGCAAAGCACCCAGAGACTATGGGACGGCACTAAGAGGAAAGGCTCTCCCCACTAAGAAATGTGGTGAATCTCTCTCCGTATCTGGCTGAGGTCCCTCGGCTACTCCTACACTGTCAGCTAGGATTCCCTAATCTCCCAGAATTTTCTCACATTCAAAGATGCTCACCTTGTGACCCCCAAGAATCTGAATTCAGAGTCTGAAGGCCTGACTTAGCTCCCTGGGTGGCCTCCAAATATTAGGGGGCGGCAACATGAACCCGGAACATGAATCCGTGGTCTTCAGTATCCTCGCGTATGACTCATGGCTAGACCAGGATCAGATCTTCCCTAAGCTTCTTCCAGCTCTCATATTTTATCAGTCTATGAATCTACAAAAATAGAGGCACCTTTTGGTCCCATTTATCCAAAGTGGGGGGAAAAGCGGCAGAGGAAAGCAAAGACTGCAGATAGAACACCGCCAAATGTTCTGAACATTTTGTGCTTTAAAAAATAACAAACTTTTTGGGTAAATGAAAGAAAAGAGGAAGCAGTCGCAACAGCAGGAATAACCCCCTTCCACTCCCCGAGTCATGGAAAGATTCTTATTTTACACCTTTTACCCCACTTGACCTCCTACCTTTCCAGCATCTCCTTCCTGTCTCCTCTCCTCTGGCTCGCTCTCGCCCTCCATTTACCCAGCTTATCAGATGATGTTTATTGATATTACGTTTACCCTTCTAGAAAGTTCTGTCCTTTATTCACTCCAAAGTGCAGCTTTTAGAAACCTTTGGTGAGAGTCTAAGAGCCTCTGTGCCACTCAGGTTGGTTACTCTGGATGATTTCAGGAAAGCAAACGCACTGTTTCTTCATTTAACAGAAACTGTGCTTAGTCCACAGGATGGGTAAGTTCCAGAAGAATTTTCTCTCTCTCCTCAATTACCTATTATGTGTATACTAAAGTATTTCGATGCTAAGTACAGCACTAATGGAATAGACCTCTGATTTTTAAACATGAAAGGTTGTCCTGGTTGTAACTAGTAAACGAACACCACTTGTGTAAACATTCTGTGTTTGGCAGAAACAAACAAAATCCAATCATCTTCCGTGAAGCCAAGAAGCTACATTATACTAGCCAAGCCCCTATTCCTTTGTCACTTAATTCATTTTATAAATATATGCCTCTTTTAAGTCTTTTACATATATTATTCAATACCTTGGTGAGTTGGGTTTTTTTTTCCAGTTTTGACAATGCATGTGTAAAAGATCTGCTGAAGTCTTTTGTGCTATTTTTGTTAATTCTTCTGTTTTAGAGAGCTCGGTGGAAATTTCATCCTCTCCGGTAACATTTATCTTACTGAAGACCAGGTCTCCTTTTTGAGTTTCGGGGGAAGTGGCTGGAAGTAGGGACTTTCAGCCTCCTTTGTCTCAATAAAACCTTGTGTATTCTAGGGTGGTGCAATCTACAAGGGATGCCATCCACCCCAGGATGGAATCACGCCCGCACTGTATAAAATCCTGGGGCTCCGGGAACATTTGGGAGGGGCAGGGTAAGGTGTAACAGAAAATGTCAGCGGAACAGAGGGCTGGGAGGGAAAGCAAACTCCAGTCTCCCTCCCAGAGCCTCTACTGAGGACAAGCTGCCGCCGAGCTTGGCATAAGCACCGAGCAATCTGAGAACCCAGATTGAGTCTCCAAGACTTGGCTGGTGGAATTCTGTTGGACCCTACTGACCTCCATCCACTGTTTAGTTAGCATTGACTTGGAAGCGTAGCCCAGAGCTATTCACAGCCTAGCACTGGTAGGTTGCCGCCGAGAAGAAGCTCCGACAGTTAGGTACCCCAAACACCCTTCCCGCTGTCCACTTAGTTCCAGAAAATCCGAACACATCCACCAGAGCAGACATAATTTGCTCCTGAATTGGCCAAATATAACATGAAATAATGTAGTTCCACACGTGAGTGTGACCACGGATAATGAGACATTCTGGAGTGTTCTCTTACCTTCACTGCCACCAAGATCTTGTCCTGCTCAGGACAGAGGTTATAGCATTCAGCTAGGAAAACTTTTCCAAAGGCTCCTTCGCCTAGCTCCCTTTTCAGAACAATGTTATGTCTCTTGATGTGCTGAACAACTGTAAAACAAAGACAGAATGGAAATTGGAATCGAGGCACGCGGACGTGAAGGTGGAGGGTGGGAGTCAGGGGCCCACCTCCTGAGCTTCTCCCCTCTGCACCAGCAAACCAAAGGAGAGGCTCGGTATCCAGCCTCACTGTCCACCCCAAATGGCTGGAAGGAAGTTTCACCGGTGTGCTCTCCAGAGCTCAATTATTATTTTCATTAGAACTGAAGGAATGACCTCCCCGTTGGCTACAGAATGTCATTAATGAACTTTCCAAATTAGGAGAGGGGAGAAATGAGAAAGGATGGGACATTAACAGCAGGCCTCTCACAAGCCCGACACTTTGCATATACTTGTTTGTCGTGTGTCCCGTGGGGAAAGGCAGAGAGAGAGCCAGGAATCCCTATTTCTTTGTTAAGATGCCTCAAACTTCTGAGGAGGGAGGCTCAGAGGAAACAAGGGGAAAAGGCAAGATCTGGGCATGGCTAATTAAAGTTTTGTCCTCCTGGTGAGCTGGGCTAGACCACGGATGAGACTGATTTCTCATTCCAGAAACGTCTAGACCATGCTAGGGCTGGCGTCCCCAGCCCTTTCTAAGATCATGCCCTAGTCTTGGCTCTCCAAAGCCAAGAAGAGACAGGAATAGATGCATGGCGGGAAGAGAGAATATTTCCCCCTCATGTCAACTCATCCATACGCCTTCCTGAGGAACAAGGCAGGAGGCGGCCAAGGCTCTCTGGAAGCCCATTGGCTGCAAGGCGGGGAGCAGAGCGAAGCATTGCTCAGAAGGACAGAGCCAGTGGGAAGCCCAAAAGGAGACCCTGTGAAGCACAGAGCTGCAGTGGGAGCTTGTGCCTCTTCCCCCTGACCGTTAAATGCTACAGCCCTCAGCACAGGGTCCCACCGGGTCATTGGTCGCCATTATTTTCTGGATGCCTCATCCCTGAATGGCAGTATTAAAAAGAGATTGGGAAGCCCTCTGGAGCTCGTAATGTGTAGCTAATGTTATTCTCTCATTTCCCACAGCCCTGAGAAGCAGCCCTCTGCATATTTTGTAAGTGGGGAAACTGAGTCTGTAGAAATTTCAGTGATTCTCCGCGTGGGAACGGAAGAGTTGAAATTTGAATTCAAGTGTGTCTGAATCCAGAGTTCATGCACAAGGTTTCTTTTCCATAGTAAGTGTGTTACACATGGCAAGAGAAATAAAAATATGTAAACAATAAAAAGTACACATACTCTCCCAGCTTCCTGTTTAGTTCACCCTTCAAAGGCCAGTTTAAATTCTTACTTCCTGAGGGGGCTTCCAAGACAACTTCGACCACCAAAGACCTCCATCTCTGAATTCATAGTAGGTCATGACTTACGCTTAGTTGAATCCTGGCTTATCTCCCAATTATTGCACATCTCTATACTCCCTGAGGCTAAGAGCAACCCCATCTATCTCCTGTAATCACGTGCAATGCCTCAGGTGCTGAGCCCGTAGAAGATTTAGTACTGTGGTTAATTTGATGATCTTTCTTTAAAAGTCTTTTTTTTCCCCCTTGAATGTGAACTGCAATGTGAAAACAAAAGAAAATACAAAGCATACTTCTGTAGTTTAAATAACGTAAACCTACCATCCCATTCAAGAACAGACTATCACTAGTCTGGTGAAAACACCACTATGCCCCTGTATTCCTTCTTGATGGTATTCATTTCCCTTCTCTCTTCCGGGGGGAATGACTAACCTGAATTTTGTGTTAATTGTTTCCTCTGTAGGTTTGCTATTAATGATATATCCGTAATGAGATATTGTTTGACTTTGCTATGTAAATGGAAACATACAATGTGTATTCTTCCATGTCTTGCATTTTTCACTCAATGATGTCCTTGAGATTGCGTTACATCGAATTACAGTGTGTGTGTAGTAGTAACTCCTTTGCTTTTACAACTTTATAATATTCTGTAAAAGGACTATACCACCACCTATTTATTCATTCTATGTTGATGGATCTGCTCTGCAGTTTCTTCTTAAATACAATTTCATATAAAATGGAAGCGGTGATTAAGGTTTTGCTTTAATAGGATTTTTCCCCAGATAATTTATGTGGTTTTGGAGCTACGGCAGCTTCCATGAGCCTTTGGGAACCTAGGGTGATAAAAAAAATCAAAAGGTCTTTTATGAGCAACAATATTAATGAATATAAGAATGTATATTAATTTCTCATGCTCCGGTAGCAACGGCTGAATTTAAGAGAAGAGAAATGTGTTCATTAGGTAGAGTGCCCATATAAAGAGACAAATGTAATTCTTGCAGAGAATTCGCTGCCATATTTAAATCTAATATTCAGCTTCATAGTTGTCACACGTTCATTGAGAATTAAATTGCCACTTGATTTACTTTACATTCTCACCAAATCAAGGCAAGTATTTAACTTTTTTTTTGCTTTCGATTTACACTTTTCTTTCTTTTTCTTCTTCTTCTTCTCCTTTTTTTTTTTTTTTTATTTTTTTATTTTCCAAATAGTGGAAGAAGTTGGTGGGGAATAAGTTGAAGTTTATAAAGCTATGGATAAAGCCACAATTCCATCACCTTTAAAACTAAAATTGATTGGACCAATTTTCCTACGCTGATCTTGAAAGCTGTAAGTTTATCTTTTCTTTCAGAAATGGGCTATTTTGCATTAATTTGCTTTGTTGGGTTGGGACATAAGAGATTATATGAATGGATTTTGCCAATGGATTCCCTCTAAGCAGAATTTCTAAGACTAGAAGCCACTCGGAAGCAGAGGGAACAATTTTGCATTTGTATCTGTGTTCCCGACAGGGCCTCACAGTGCTTTGCAAATAGCTGGTGCGATACAAATAGTTGTTGAGAAACGGTACCAAATGGTAATAACAACCACAGATAAATACTGTTTAATCGAATATCATTTCAGTTCACTGACAACCATCTTATCAAGTATGTAGGCAACAAAGCAGCCCAATTCCCAGAGGTCAGGGGTGGGGACAACAACTAACGCGAAGCCCCCACATCACTGAGCTACGGATTTCTTCCCGATCTCCTCCAGGAGAGCATCCAAGCTCATCCCCACCTGCCCCATCTCTTGTTTCCCTCGATCACAGCTGGAAGTCCCCAGACCGACCATCTCAGGCCGTCATCCCTCCTTATCCAACCTTCTACTCCAACACCACTCATAGATGCCCATCCCTCCACCTCCCTCACAGACCCTCCCCAGCGGGCCCTCTGGCCTCATTTCATCCACCCGCTCCTTATATCCCCAACCTCTCCTTAAGCCTCCCTCGACCTCCTCGACTCAAATAAAATCTTGGCTATGCCCCGAGGACTTCCATGGCCTCAAATGGAGGCCATCCCTCAACCTTTCTCCAGGTACTTGAGGGCCCATGTGCCTGACTTCTCACCACTACCCCCTTTCTCCTGCCAGAGCCCCAGCAATCTCAAAGAATCTATGTTAAGGAGCCAGCAATCTATACCACTTCTGCCTCCTCATTGCCGGTTACTCCTCTTATTCACCAATCTCCCGGCTTACACTCTCCCTCTCCACCCTACCAGTGCCATCATTCTCAGAGCCTGAGGCACAGAGACTTCAGTAACTTGCCTAAGCTGTAGAAACACTGGGATGCCATTTATCTGAGTCTTTTAATAGTGTAGCTAAGAGCTAGGCATTGGGAGGTTTGGTTTGGCATAAGGTGACTTTCTCTGGGAGCAAGACTGTCTTAACGGAGGAAGCAATGCACTGACTCACTTTCTGCACAAGCTCTGATTTCACTGTGGACTAGGACTTGGACTAACACTGTCTTAAAGGGCCCTTTGAATATTTGGATTCATTTGATACAAAATATTCTGAGGGAAGTGAGTCTAAAGATTCTATGATAAATAAGCTATCAGGTAAGCATACATCCTTCCTTTTCTGAGATCAATTGTCTGTTCTTAACTCCTGAGACTTGAGTAAAATTGCTTCAAACCCAACATGAACAGCGAATAAGAAAATTAACAAAAACCCGAACTCTACCACGAATGTCTTCCTAGATTTGGAGGAAAACTCAAAACAATAATTGATTTTAAAAAAACAAAAAGTTTTGTAGGAAAGTTTCTCTTTAAAATTCGCCTTGCCAGAAGACAAGGAGGTATCCATGAGAGATGGAGATACACCAAAGGCATGTGGTCTGCAGACCAATCTACGTACCCCGATACAGTCAAAACAAAGCATGGGACTAGATTATTGGACGGAGAAATCTACTCTACAGAATCAGAGAGAAACTGATGGCCAACAATAGTAATCAAGATGAGTGGCTGAAAACTATCGGAATGTCTTTGCCATTGATGAAATTTTCCAGAGTGGAAATTTGGTGCCCTGGGTCATTTGCTTCACGAGGACCAGAACTGAGTAGATTTCCAGTTTCATGTTAGTATCACATTGCAACCCCTGGCAGACGCATTTTCTCACTAGTACCTTCCGTAGTTCCCCAGATGTCTGCAGTTTCAGAGGGTTTAAATCAAATTCCTGATATCGATAGCCCCCAGCGGCAGACATTCTACACAGACGCACAGGCTACAGATAAAGGATTAATCTACGTCCCTAGCCATCACTACTAAATCTAAAACTAACGAAATGAATGAATGAATGAATAAATAAATAAATAAATAAATAAATAAACAAACAAACGTAAAACTACCTACTTGAGGGTGAAATCGGAAACGTAGCCTTCCAATTTCCTCAGTAAGGGGGCTTCATAGAAAGCCCCTTGGCCCAATGGATATACGCTGCTCAGCCTATGACCCTTAAACTGAGTCATTAATTGAAATCTCTAATATATGCCAAGCACTAAGTGATCTACAGTTAGAAGGAAGCCTATTCTAAAGTTTGGAGCGGAAAGGTAAAAAGTAATATGCCCTAGAAGATGCCATTCTACAACAGGTGCGATCTCTCTATTTCTCTACAGACCTGAATGTGGGCCAGCCTCAGCAGTCCCGTCTCAAAGGACTGGATGCTGTGATGGCAAAAGAAATTACACCGCCTCATGTTTGGTAATCAGCCAGTGAGGCTCAGAACAGCGACGCATCTTCCCCGGGGCCACACAGCCAGAAGGTGACCGAGCCGGGACTCGGTAACACAGACCCCCATTTGAGACTGAAGGCATTGAGGGCCTCCTGGCATTGGAGTGGAAATAGGCATTTCAGCTAGTTAATATCTCTTCTATCAGAAATACTTGATGCCCTCACTACATCAAAAACTAATGAAGTACTGTATGGTGACTAACATAACATAGTAAAAAAAAAAAAAAATCCCAGATAAAAGATGAAAAAAGAAAAAAAAAAAGGATCCAGGGAAGTATCTAAGGATCAGGTGTGTTAACGGCATTAAATATGTATTTGCAGAGTAAATAAATTAATAAAAGGAAGAAGGCAAAGTCTGATTTTAAGAAAATAAATAAATAAATAAATAAATACTCGAAATGCTCACATTTATCCTCTGAAATGGACCAAGCACCTCAAAATGAAGAATGTCATCAGAAAGCTGCTAACAAAATAAAATATGAGTGCAAAAAAAATAAGAAATAAAACCGAAATACCACGGAAAAGCTTGGGCTTGATTTTACACAGGATGAACAAATGTCACTTACTAAATAGCTTAATGGCTATTTCACGGGCAGCATGTTGAAACAGGTAAAATCACCCACCTTGTAAAAGTAAGGTCGCACGAAAGCCTGCAACTATGGTTTTGAATTTCGTCTACGTTTTTATTAAAATACAAGTTGGTACTAAATTGGAAATAAGTGCAATTAAGACCACAGACATAAAACATACCAGGACAAGACAAGGCCAAATATTCATAAATAATATTAATGATGAAAGAGAACACGTAATAATACTGAGCTGTTCTTAAGTACTTTTCAGCAAAAAATCCCAATGTACATTACCATCAATTAATTTTCATATCTCTCTGAATGAGGTCGACAGTCACATTTATTTTACACATGACACGCAATTCATTGACTTACTGGTGGTCATAGAGCAGCCCAATTATCCTTTTCCAAGTGCTATTTCTAGTGAAATGAGGCAATGGGGAGGGGCCTAACATGCGCAGATTATTATTAGGGGCCAGAAAATGTGCCGAGAGGTTTGCAAGAATTATCAGTCTTCATAGTAATCTGCTCGGGTAGCCTTACGTCCATTTTCAAATTAAAGTAAAAAGAAGAGGATCAGACGAGCTAAGTAACTCACCCGACATTGTACAACCAATAACAGGTAGAGTTAAAATTCTTTCTACTACAATAGTCTATTTTGCCTTCGTATAGGAAACAAAGTGAAAGAAAAACTGGATGAGCTGGATTTTTCCACCTGGAGAGTCGTGGGTCGACTTTTATCAATTTAGTTCAGTAAGTCTTGACTAAGCACTCACTATAGCCTGGGTGTTTTTCTAGGGCCCAGGGAAAAGGACGAGCAAAATAATTCCTGTCCTCAAGCAACTCCCAGCCTCAAGGAGCAGGAAAACACATATACTTATCTTTTACTAACACCTTTGCTTCATTCACAAAAGATTGCAGGTACTTGATGTGACCATGCAAAGAAAAACAAAACACTCGAATGAAAACTCAAGTCAGGCTAAGACAAGGTATCGAGCAGAAGTGCAAATGTGCAGATTCTCGGGGTCCCACGTGGTTATTAAAATCAAGTCATAATTTGGCTCTGAGCTTCCTGGCAGCAGACGCCAAAAGAGAAACACAATAATTAATAAAATGTTGACTACCCATAGGTAAAAGTGCTCAAATTTCTTATGGTGAGGGGCGCCTGGGTGGCACAGCAGTTAAGCATCTACCTTCGGCTCAGGGCGTGATCCCGGCGTGATGGGATCGAGCCCCACATCAGGCTCCTCCGCTATGAGCCTGCTTCTTCCTCTCCCACTCCCCCTGCTTGTGTTCCCTTTCTCGCTGGCTGTCTCTATCTCTGTCAAATAAATAAATAAAATCTTAAAAAAAAAAATTCTTATGGTGAGATTATCCATGGCATTTAGTTTTTGAAGGACTGTATCAAATGGATTTTACAGAGGACCTCAATCATGCCCATAGAGTAAATAGGGACTGTCTTGAGAATATTTCTTACGGCAGAGCTCCATAAGAAAGGTAAAGAGTCGGCACAATAGCCGCCCTTGGTGAAAACAGTGCAAGATATGATGGCATCTCATCAGAATGGCATAAAAATCAAGGTTTGGGGGCAGGTTCAAGAATGCCTAGGGGATGTGATTTCCCCACATCCACTGCTGGGCCCTAGAACATGTCAGGTGATCAACACAGAGAACACGGAGCCATGTGACCCAAATGGACACCTGAGAAAGGCAGGAGAAAGGGCCAGCCGTGAGCTGAGGAAGAAAAGCCCGCCTGAAGGGGGCACAGGAGTAAGTGAGAAGTAAGTGGGAAGAAGGGAGGGAGGGAGGGAACTGATGGGAGAGATTCCTGGGGAAGCCACTGAGAGTGGAGTGGGTAAGAGATACAGAAACATTCTGAAACAGAGAGTAAAGATTTTGAGTGAACCACCTTCTGAGGGCTTCAACTCTGCTGCTCATCACAGCATAGAGCCATGGAGGGAAGGAGGAAGCAGACTTCCAGGGATTCCCGAGGGGCCCTTTAAGCACAGACCATCATAAGCCTTCAGGCTAAGTCCGGCGTGGGGTCCAGTGATGGGCAGGACACTCTTGCAAGCAAATTTACATTCCTGGGAGGGCACCAGCTAGCAACCTGGATGCCCCATACAACATCCAGCGACAGCAAAGGACCCTTCCATCCTACACCAAAGTTTGAGACCCTGTGCTGAACGAGAGCAGGGCAGCCGTCGGGGGAGGGGAGCAGGACTGGAGATTATCGAAACCCAACATCACAGGAGATAAAGGCGATCGGGTTATTTGAAGTTAAAATCCCAAAACTTCTTGTAGAAACCATCCAGGGAGGGGGAAAGCCCCAGAAATCATCTTTCAAGCTGTGAGACTGAAGGGAACACCACACTTCAAAATACACATACGGCACATCCTTCGCTTTGACAGCCCCTAACAGCCAAAATTATATCTGTTTTACACACTGGCATGTGGTGGAATTGGATTGATTTGCCCTGACAGCCCTCCCTGCTGGAACAATACTTGTCAGTCAGCCCCGGCAATGTTTATATTTTCAAGAATAATTATGCCGAGTGATTGTACAAAATCCTGGCAGGTGGGCCAGAGAGTCTTATCTGCCTACCCCTCTGACCCTGTGTCCCCGAGCTCTAAAGCTCCTCCTGTTCCCGGGGATGGAAAACATCCCTGTCATGCCCCACACCCGCTCCTAAGCTGTATGCACAAGAATGCCTTGGGGACCCGTTGAGGGTGCTACACCAGTGCCTGTCTTATCATCTGGGACCCTCCACGCCTGTGCCCTCCCCATGGAAACTTCCCTTCCTTCAATAACTCCAACTGGTAGCCATTACGTTTTCCTGATTGCCTTCTTCAAGATAGCTGGGCTTTACCGATATACACGTATGGGAATGCTCCCATCATGCAAGACATCTTTCGTTTGGGCTGAGGATAATTCAGAACCCAGACCGGTCGGCATTCAGGGTTTCCCTAACCTGTGTCTAACTTAAACATAGTGACTATCGTCTTTGTGTGAACATTCCAGCACACAGGTTCTAGATCACAATAGGATCGATGGTGATGGGAAGGACAAGCAAACTGCTAGGCCAGTGGGCCACTCGGGAAAGGCTCACGGAGCCATTGAACCAACCTCAGAAAAGCAGGTGGAAGTCTTTATGCGGGAAGGGGAAGCTCTGAACTCAAGAGAAAAGGGCAAGTGCTTAGCTTAAGGCACAGTGGGAGGCCAGTGGACATTTTATGAGGTCCAGAATTCCATGCCAGCTTCCCAGGCTGCTTTCCATGGTTCTAAACTCTGCCCCAGTTCTGGGAGAGTTCATAACCAATGATACATGGCCAGTGTCCGAACGATGGAAGGTGACAGACAAGATTTTTGGGTGCATCCCAAATGTTTTCCATCTCTCGAGGGCTTTCTGTCCAATTAATAAGCAAAGCAGAGTCTGATGATATTTCCTTTTTAATATGCTTATTTCAGAACTCATATTTTGGAAGGTAATGCTAATGTTTATTTTCTTTAAAAGTTTTTGTAATCTTGTAGCATCTTTCAATCCTTCCCCTTGTCCCGCCATTTCACCATTTCAGGTTTTTTTTGAAAAGATTTTATTTATTTATTTGATAGAGAGAGACAGCCAGAGAGAGAGGGAACACAAGCAGGGGGAGTGGGAGAGGAAGAAGCAGCTAGGAGCCTGATGTGGGGCTCGATCCCAGAACGCCGGGATCACTCCCTGAGCTAAAGGCAGACGCTTAACGACTGTGCCACCCAGGTGCCCCCATTTCACCATTTCAGCATCTATGTGAAGAGAGCTGTGTTGGGTGCTGTGGAAGGCCCAACCATGAAGAAGGAGACGAGGATGCCTGCAGATGCTAATTACACATCCGCTGTATGCTAGGCATTGTGTTAAGCACTGTACGTACATTCTGATCTTGAGACGTTCTGAAGGACCTGGGGAGAGACATCATTGTTTCCTTTTAGGGAATGTGGAAACTGAGTCTTGAAGATAGTAAGTAACTTGCCCAAAGCCACACAGATGGAAAACGGGCAAGGCAAGCTCAGATTGGTTTCACCACCATGCAATCTCCCCCAGTAGAACATGACTCTTTCCCCCAAAGGATGGGCAGTCTAGCAGGGAGATGAGGCAAATATACAAATATTTGCCAGTTGTCAAAGGCAGAATATTAAAACTGCCATGATGGATGTAAGAAATATAGGGTTAAGGGAGTCTAGAGGAAAAAGAATCAAATTCATTGAGTAAAGGATTTGGGGTTGGAGGACGTGCCATGTGAGTTTTCCTTTGTAAGTTGAGCGGGGCTTGAAATGTTGGTTGGGAAGAAGAGCCATGTTGGCCATAATTAATTATGACATTTCTAAAATGCCAGGATGTCAAGGACTTGATCACACACTGGACCTTCGTGTTAAGCTGTGTCCAGATTAAACCCCCAAATCTGAAAACTTGTTTGGGTTGAACTATATGAAGTTTCCATTCGTGCAGGCCCAAATGTGACAAATGCCAGCTATTTCGTGTGGCTCAGCCTAATTTATGGCTAGGCTGTGTGTGTGCAAACAATTTCTGGAAGCCATATCTTTTAATTTTCAAGAGAATATTAAGGAAAGCAATACACCGTCATAGTAAGAAATCAAATAGTACTAAAGAACTCATGATGGAAAGAAATTTACCCTTCTACACACCTCCCTATCCTCAACCCCATTCTCTTGGGTGTCTGATTCCACCCAGTTTCAATTTTTGTTTTCTAGGGATTTCCTCCATAACTCTAATCAATACATATACTTTCTCTTCCTGTTTTCCCAATTTAAGACACTTAGCAATTCTCCGCTATTCAAGAGAATATTCACACTATCTCCCGCCTTTTCCCAATAACTGGGAGCTATATTATTTTTAGTTCTTCTACTGATAATCTATCATACTCTATCTTTTTTAAGCCATTATGCTAGACTCTTCGGTATATCATGAGCTTATTAGCCCCCCACCTTTCCTTGACCCCAATCACTTCACATATTCTTTGAGCTTGACCTTTCCTGCAACTGTGTCATGACTGTTATTATGTACTTCAACTTATGATATGCTACAATTAAGTGTCTTATGTGACTAAAAACTGAAAAGAGATAAACACAATTTATTTCAGTACGACCAGCTTAATACTGTATGTTACAAGGCTAAGTAGGTGACAGGACTGCGTTTTCTTTTCCACGTGTGTAATGTCACATAGAGAATTTCTGGGCCACTCAGAGGAGGATGTTTCTAAGCATGAAGATCAAATATCTTCTCTTCCTTACCATCACGATTGTCCTAGCGTCTAATTTAAATCAATAGATTTTGCATTTATCCTGTTGGCACTTGGCAGACCTCTCGATCTGAGGTCTGGGGCTTCTTCAACCTGGGAAATTGTCTTCTGTTTTTCTCTTTGTTAATTTTCTCTCTACCATTTCTCTGTGTTCTCATTACTATTTGGAAATCTTAGTAGGCCTATGTCACCTCACATACAGTTGAACTGTATGAATTCTGTCTCATGAATTGCTTCTCTGTGTCTCTTATCTTTTCTCCCCAGCCTTGTCTATCTCTGCCTTTTTGCTTTTGATTCTGGAAAATTTTCTTGACTATCTTTCAGATCTGTGATTGAAACCTTTAGTTCAGCCGTCATATATTTAATTTCTATGAGTTCCTTCTTGTTATCTTAGGATTCATTTTTCGTAGCTACCTAACTTTGATTTATGTATATGAAAATATCAAGACAGGGAACACTTGTTTGGTTTTAATTCTCTTCGGATTCCTAAAATACTTCTGTTTCCTCCAAGGTCAGTTTTTCTCTTTGGATCTTTTCTTTCAGTGCTTATCGTCCTCATGCGTGTGATGGATCTTGAATCTTATTTATATTTAAAGACGAAAGACTGGGTAGCTAGTAGGGTTTCTTCTGCTCTTATGTCAGTAATTCTGTTTTCAGATAGTGATATTGCTTTGAAATTGGGTCACTGGTAGACCACATAGATAGACAGGCCCTGCTTTAGGACACATAGGCAGAAAGTGGACCATTAAGCTGAAGCATAAACATGCCAGACTAAAGCGAACATCAATCTGGGGCTTCAATATCCCTACTATTAGCCCTCATCCTCTAGGGCAATCTGGCAATTTCTGCATAGAAGTGCTTTTGATTTTTTTTTTTTAATCTGAGGATAAATAATGGGCGGCTATCTGTTTCTCTGCCAGATTGGAGGGGGCGGTGCATACCACTCATTCATTGCCCTCCCGGTACATGTAAGCCCTTTCCCACAGGTACGCTCTACCGTACCTGCTGCATTTGTTGGCTCCAAGCCTGGAGGGCAATAGGGTAGTCCTGCCTCTACCTCAGATCCCCTATAGCATATTCTGAGATGAAGATTCCTCTACTATGTTTCACACATGCACATGACGACCACACACCATCTCTCTTCCAGGAATCTATTGAGAAATCTTACCCATTAAGGATTTCCACCTCTCCTTCCCTTCACTGTATGGATATGCTCAGCTCAACAGTCCAGATGGAATGTCTTCACTACCTTTCTGAGGAAGTGCTTCTTGGAGTCTCCAGAGCAGATGGGATGTTCTCCAAGAGCTCAAACAAGACCTTAAATAACCTATCCATTTTATAAATGAGGACAGTAAGGCACAGTAAAAGTGCTAATTTTCCAGAGCTGAGCCAGGACCCAAAACCCATTTGCTTGCCCTTAAATCCAATGCCATTTTCATTATACTCTGGTCCCTCTCATTATAGACATTTATCATCCAAATACAATAAATAGTTCAAAAGAGTAAGAACAGAGGAAGGCAGGGAAGATAACGGCGATATGAAGTCAGTGGAATATTGCTGTAGTCTGTCCCCGGAAGTAAAATCACCCTTCCTCCGTAGCTACCAGATTTATCTCTTTTGTCTTCTGCCTATTTACACTCTCCCTCTTTGATGAGCTGCAAAACCTTGGGTGTGAATTCATGTCAAGAAGCATGGGGATGAAGGCGGTTTATGAGCTGTGAGCAGATTTATAATGTGAGAGTCATGGCGTTCAGGTCCCTTTCCTCTCTGTCTTATGATAAAGATTTGTTCCGCGGGCTTCTGTCAGCTGGAATCCTTCCAAATTTTGCAGTCAATGATACAAGCTCTGTTTTTGGAGAACAGTCGTAAGAAGTACACAGCGAAGTCACATTTACCTAACCGCACAGCTTGAGAGGGGAGAGAACAGTTCTCACCCATTGGGCTTTGGGGTCCTGTTGGGAAACTATAGAGGGTCAGACAAATCAGCTTCTGTTATGGCTCCCCAGGTTTTGTAATGAAGTCTTTTATAGAAATTGCCTTTTCCTGCGAGCGTTTCCATGCTGCTATTACAAAGGGAACTACTTATCCTGAATGTGATTAAAACTTCCGTTCTTACGTGTTAATACGAACCATTTACGTTTGGGGTTGGCGTGGTCCAAAGTACTGAAATGATATCAAATATCTGGAGCAGGTTCTATTAAACAAACTCATTCAAGAATAAGCCAATGTTAAATGCTGTGGCATGCTAAAGTCGGGAAGAAATCAGCTGAGGACAGTTTGTCTCTGGGGGTACGACTAATGAGTGTCCAGTCCTGCCTGGTAGCCCCCCCTGCAACCCGGGCAGACGAGGCTCTGGGAAGAACCTGATTTCTCAGGAGGAATGATCTGCAGTGGGGCCTGAGCCGACAGTGAGGTCAGTTATCTGGGCCGGGCTCCTGCACCTGGAAATACTTGAGGGAACCAATCATCATTGTGGGCACAGCAAAATATCCGTACATTTTGTCCCTTCGCCTTACGCAGGTGCACAGTGATTACAAGCCCAGATGAAACCACCCTAACCATCCAAGAAGCCATGAAGGCCAAGAAGGAAAATGCCCATGGAGGAAGAGAAGTGAGTAACGGGGAGGGAGGTGGCCCCTGTGCAGGGCCCAGGAGGGTTACGGGGGACACCATGAGCAGAAATGGCCACAATTCGCAGGCAGGGAGTAAGAGGCAGAAAGGAAGCCCCAGCCCAATCCCTGCTAATCACGAACTGCGAGACTAAGAGCAGTTTACTTAAACTCTCTGTCCAACTTCAATTTCTTTCCTTTAGCTGTAAAATGGGAATAAAAATACCTCCTCCCTGCCCGCTAGTGAGAACGAAATGGTACGCTAAATAACAAGCACCCTGACAAGTCAAATGGTACGTGGTGGGACCATGGCTATTCAGCAACTTCACGCTCAAGATCACACGGTGACGTACAGATACATTTTATCGGTTCAAGGTACTGTTAACCAGGAAACACAACTACGATAATAATGGGGCCTTCTGTTCTCCGAGTACTTTCAGGCTCATAAAGTACTCTCCCATGTTCTTTTATTTGAATGTTAAAACAACTTGGTGAAAGAGGCCATGAAAATGTCCTGAGCTCCATTTCACAGCTGAGGACACAGAGGCTCAGAGAGGCCAGGGAGTTCTTCCAAGGCTGCCCAGCTGGTCAGTTCTGCAGCCAAACCCCCAGTGTGGCCTTTTTATTCCATGTTCAATGCTCTTTACGCCCGAGTGGCAGAGTGGGCATTGTGGAGACGAAGAGAGTAAGAAGCTTCATTCCAGACATAAAACTTGTAGGTAAGACACTAGGATCAGTGCAAGATGCTAACACGAAAATAGTGTTAAGCATTTGCCTGCTGGAGGGATGGAAGTCAAGAAGGAGAAGTTAATGTGGATGGGAATTGTAGGAAAGGCTTCACAGATAAGAAAAGAAAAGAAAAGAAAAGAAAAGAAAAGAAAAGAAAAGAAAAGAAAAGAAAAGAAAAAAAGGTCCAGGTTGAAATGTGAAGAATGGATCTCTTTGAATAGTTAGAGGCAAAGTGGGACGGGGCTCTTAAGAAACAAGGAGAAACCAAGGCACAAAGGCAGGGTAGTAGGAATATGACCGGTCTAGTTAATCCAGGGTGTGGTGAGAGGGGGCAGGACTAGGGTTTCAATAGAAGTTTCCACTGGTTAAATAAAACCAGATCATAGAGCACCTGTGGGTTAGCTGAGGGTCTAGATTTGATCCAATAAGTAGATGGGAGCTATCGTAGGTTCCTGAATGAGGGTGTGGCATTATATAGGCAGCATATTTTCTGGTAGGAATATGCACAGGGTATTAAATGCACCCTGAAGCAAAGAGAGCAGCTAGATGTTTGCATTAATAAACGCATAATCATGAAGTCCTGGATTACAGCGTGGCACTGAAAATAAAAAGAAAGCTATAAATCCTAACAGGCAACTTGTCCGATAATCTGAGCGAAGAATTATCCACTCAGCTACCATACTCCACGTGACCTTCAGAAAAATGACCAGCTTTTCTCCATCACATTTCCTCTTAGCCATGCTGCCAAGTGATCCAGAGTAGCCAAAGCAAAGAGGTCATTAAAAATCACATGAATTTGGGGTGACTGAGTGGCTCAGGCAGTTAAGCAGCTGACTCGATTTTGGTTCAGGTCATGATCTCACCGTCCTGGGATCAAGCCCCACATCAGGCTCCCTGCTCAGCGTGGAGTCTGCTTGTCCCTCTCCCTCTGCTCCTTCCCCCACTCTTTCTCTCTCTCAAACAGATAAATAAGTAGAATCTTAAAAAAAGTATCACATGAATTTGTCAAAAAGATTCCTTATTTCATTTCTTGGTCTTCTGACCAAGAAGACTTCTGAGAAGTAAAACGGTTATACGCATGTGCAAACACCTTCCGGCTCATCTTCAGACCTTCCCAATGCAGTGAACTACGGATTTGTGTCATATGAATTCCTGCATCTAAGTGTCTGAAGATGTGATCAAGTGTCACCTTTCATTGGACCCACATCACCTCTGAGGAGATACAGGAGAAGATGAGGAACGGGTGCAAAGCTGGTGGGCAGCCGGTGCAAAAAGCCCCAGGTGTGGAGCCGAGAAGGCAAAGGGGCAGGCCATGGACAAGTATAGCACCAGTGGTTGGAGAGCCTGGATCCCAATAACTTGGTTGCCTGGTGCAACCAGAGTCTCGGTGTGCAGATCGGGCCTTTCCGGCACCTGGGATCTGAAGCCGTGCTCAGAAGCAAAACAGGTTCAGGGTTTGAAATCAGTTCCCTTTTTGGCCTGGCAGGTGTGTTGGAAGACATGATCAGATTCAAACATAACTGCAGCCTCTACTGTCGTAAGTCAAATGTAATAAAGGCATACTCCCCCTTTAAATTTCAATGGCTGTGTCATGCTTTCCACTCCCTCTTCATTTCAGTGTGTGGGCATTACACACACACACACACGCACGCACACCCAGACACCTCACATGCTGTACCAACAGCTGCTTGCCAGTCAATGAAGTCACATTACCCTGTCATGGGGATGTGTGAAATAAGCCGCCGCACAGGAGGTGGGCAGAGGCATGCACGAGGCAATCAGTGTAAACGGGACTCTTCTCTCTCCTGTGCCTGACTGTGTTGTTGGCTCATTGAGCAGAGGAGTGAACAAGCTTCATTGGGTGCAGAACTGTATTTAGGAAAAACCTTGTCTTTTTATTGTCACTCTATGTGATAATAACTCCATGAGGCTGTCACCCTTAGATTCACGCTGGTTGGAGAGACACGCTGGTTGGACCAAGCAGGAGCCCTGCTCTCGGAAAAATCCAACAGAATTGACCTTCTTTTCCCGTGGAAATGTCAACAGCAATTATACAACTAGCACTCCCCAGGCAAATATGCCAGAGCCGCTCTGAGCGCGGCAAGGCTGCGGACAAGATCAATCACCGTGAGGGTCCCTACACCACCTCGAAGCATCTCTCTGAGAGCTGAGACTTCCGGTGCGCCACACCAGGCAGCTGTCACTGTGGCCAAGAGTTGTCCCGCTGCTGCTCACACGTATGGGCCAGTATTCCAGCAGAATGCCCTCCGCCCCAGACCAGCCACCCAGAAAAGGACGACCTGAACCAAGCACCCAAAGTTTAATTGTGTTATTTCATAGAAATTCGGTCCTCGGTAAAAAAGAACTTTCGAAAGGCAGATGTTCTTTGTGGGTCAAAGGCACTTGAGTCACACCTGATGGTGTGCAAAAAAATTATTTGTCTCACCTGACATCATTAGACTACCCACAGGGACTTCTCTGCCACCAAAGTCAAACCTCCATCCAAAACCGACCAAAGCCAACGAGGAGGCTTGATTGTTTAAAGAAGAAATGTACAGGGAGGGAAAAGCTACAGGACACAGGGATAGGATGAGCCTCAGAAGACTAATTAACAGGACCAGAAGAAGGGAGTGTGACAGACTCTCACACACTAGTGAGCTGGCAGCCCTAACTAATTAGCAACAATTAATTTTACGGTAGGAGCAAGAACACATGTATTATGTTCTCTAAAACCTTAATAGCTGTCACCATAAATCACTCCCATCTCTCCCCTGAAATTCAACTTGCAAGCAGGCTGCTTTGAAATCTTTAGGAATTAACAATATAGAGCTGCTATGTCTTGGATGTTAATATGAAAAGTAAGATGGTTTTTTCTCTGCCTCTTGGCCCTTGACTAATGTCAGCTGTTGTAACCGAGGTTGGCATCAACAGGCTCAGCCGTACCAAGCCCTGAATCAATTTTGATTGAGGGAGGCAAGAAATGAGCAGCCCCAGGCCTGCTTCAGAGGGATCTGGGATCCGTCGTGCTGCTCATCTTGACATCCTGTGTGGCCAGAACGGGCTCCTTGCCTGAGATGGAAAACAGATTTTTTTCATCTATGCCTTTGCCTATTGATTGGAAATGCCTGCATAAATCATCATGCTGAGAGAATCGGAGGTTTAGTGGAAGAGTGCCGTAATCAATTACTAATGTCTGCTGGGCACAGGGATGAGAAATACTACTGGGTTTGTTGTTCGTTTTTGAAGTTTCTTAGGTTCTTTTTTTCCATTTTCCACCATTTATTTAAATTATGGTAAAATACACATAACATAAAATGTATTATTTTAAAGTGTACGGTTCAATGGCATGAAATACATTCACAATGTTGTGTAACTATGACCCCAAATCGAAACCCTGTACCTATGAGGCAGCCCCTCACCATTACCCCCTCCCCTCAGTCCATGGCAACCAGTCATCTGTTTTCCATCTTTATGGGTTTGCCTTATCTGGATAATTCAGATAAATGGAATTATATAATATGTGTTCTTTTGTGTCTGGCATCCTTTCACTTAACATAATGCTTTCAGGGTTCACCATGTTATAACAGGTATCAGCACTGTTATTTTTGATCACCCTGACTAGCCCTGCCTGTTGACAAGTGTCTCCTTCAGTTTCCTAAACAGCATCTCAGATCTCTACTGAGCTAAGAACCAACCATGAAATCTGGCCAAGTCTTCCTAGGCCCCTTCTTCTAATGGGTACACTTTATTTGTGGTTCATCCTTAAGATTCTTCAATTTGTTATAAAGCGTCTATATAAAAAACTACATTGTACTTAATGGTAAATCTGCCATTGTACTTAATGGTAAAAGACTGAATGCACTCCCTTCAAGATCAGGAATAAGGCAAGGCTCCCACCATTCTTACTCAACACAGTAGTGGAAGCAGTAGCCAGTACAACAAGGCAAGTAAAAGGAAGTAACAAACACAGGATGGGAATGGAAAAAAATAAACTATCTCTATGTGAAGAAGCCATGACAGTCTATATAGAAAAATTTTTTAAAAATCTACAAAATAAAAAAAAAAAGTCTTAGAATAAGTGAGTTCAACAAGGTTGTAAGGATGCAAGTAAACATGAAATAAATTTTAGCCTAACAATGAACTGTGGAAACCAAAATTTAAAATGCAATAGCGTTTTAAATTGTTTCTCCAAAACGAAATACTTAGATATAAATCTAACATAATATGTGCCGGACTTGTATACTGAGAACAATCTTGATGAAAGCAATCAAAGAAGATATAAATAAATAGAGAAACATACTATGTTCATGGATTGGAAAACTCAACACAATAAAGATTTCCATTCTTTCCAAATTAACCAATTCTTATTAAAATCCCAGTGAAATTTTTTGTAGATATTGACAATATTGTTCTAAAATGTATATGGAAATGCAATATATAGGATAACTAAGAACAGTTTTGAAAAGGAAGAAGAATGGGAAGAATCAGTATATCTGATTTCAAAACTTACATAGCTACAGTCATAATGGCCATGTGCTGCTGGTGGAGGGATAGACATGTAAATTAATGGGTTAGAAGAGAGAACCCAGAAATAGATCCACACAGCTATGCCCAACTGATCTTTGACAAACATGAAAACACAATTCAGCAGAAGGAAAGATAACTGTAGTGGGCTGAATAGTGGCCTCAAAAAGATATGTCTTGCAACCTCAGAATGTGACCCTATTTGGAAAAAGAGTCTTTGCCAATATAATTAAGGTAAAGATTTCAAGATCATCCTGGAGGTCATTCTGGATTCAGGTGGGCCTTAAATCCAGAGACAAGTGTCCATATACAAAACAGAAACAGAGAAGGCACAGAGAGAGACACAGGGAAAATGGCATGTGAAGATGGAGCCAGAAATTAGGAGGCGATGGGTTTATAAGCCAAGGAACACAAGCATTGCCAACAGCCACTAGAAGCTGGAAGAGGAAAGGAAAGATGTTCTGCTGGAGCCATTAGAGGGAGCACAGCCCTGTCAACATTGATTTCAGACTTTTGACTTCCAGGAATGTGACAAAATGTATTTCTGTTGTTTTAAACCACCAGGGTTGTCATAATTTTTTACAGTGGCCCTAGGAAACTACTATGGTAGCCTTTCAGCAATGGGGCTTCAGTAACTGGACTTCCATGGCAAAAAAATCCTGAACCATGATCTAAGTCTCACACCTCATACAAATACCAACTAAAAACTAAATTATGGACTTAAATGTAAAATGTAAAGCTATAGGACTTTGTAGGGGGGGGGAACCTAGAAAGGAGACAATCTTCAGGCTTTAGGGCAAGGCAAAGCCTTCCTAGATTTGACACCAAAAGCATGACCCACAAAGGGGAAAATGAATAAACTGGACTTCATCAAAATCAAAAACTTTTGCTACAGAGCCTATTATAAGAGGAGAAAAAGACCTAAAACTTTGCAAGCCACACACCTGATAAAGGACTAGTATCTGGAATACATAGAGAATTCTCAAAACTCAACTTAAAAAAAAACAACTAACAATTCAATTTGAAGATGGACAAAAGGTATGAAGAGACATTTCGCGAAAGGGCACACAGATGGCACGGCAACTAAGCACATGAGAAGGTATTCAAAATAATGAGTCAATAAGGGAACAATAAAGGTTTCGAGTGAAACCCGAAGGAGATATCAACTACACACCTATCGGAACGGGCGAAACAAAAATTGTGACGACACCAAAGCCTGGCGAGTGTGTGGACAAACCGAATCAATCCCCTATTGCTGATAGGAATGTAAAATGGTACAGCCACTCTGGAAAATATTTTGGCAGTTTCGTTTAAAAAACTAAATATGCAACTACCATTGCACTCAGCAATCTCACTCCTGGGCATTCATTCTAGAGGAATGGAAACCGATGTTCACACAATGTACATAAATGTTTATAGCAGCTTTATCTGTAATAGCCTAAAAAGAGAAACAGCCTAGATGCCCTTCAACAAGAGACTGGTAAGCAAACTGTGGCACATCTGTACCCTGGGACACCCTCAGAAACAAATAGAAACAAACTACTGAGACACACAGCCACCTGGATGAGTTTCTGGAGAATTATGCAGAGTAGAAAAAAACATCCAGAAGGTTATATCTTGTATGACTCCATATATATAACATTCTTGAACTGACAAATTTATAGAAAGAGAGAACAGATTAGTGGTTGCCAAGGGGTTAGGGCTGGAAGAGAAGAGCCTGGAAGGGAATTGGGTGTAGCTATAAAAGGGCAGCATGAGGCATCCATGTGGTGATAGGAATGCTTTGTATCTTGACTGTATCAATGTCAATATCCTAGTTGTGACATTGTACTATAATTTTACAAGCTGTTGCCACTGGGGAAAACTGTGTAAAGGGTATGTGAGATTGCTCTATATTATTTCTTACAACTGCATGTGAATCTACAATGATCTCAAAGTCAAAGGTTTAATTAAAAAATATCAGAGATGTGCCTTGTGCCATCGGATATGTTTTTAATGCGGACAAAGCACGTTACTTGCTTGTAGAGAACAGTTTGTCGCTAAAAGCTACCATTCATTATTAACAATTACGGCTTTGGTCCCACCTGCATCATCAGGGAGCTCCTTGAAGGCCTGACTCATGTATTATTTATCCATAAATCCCCCACAGTGCCTAGCAAGCACCCTGCTATGTAATAAGTGCTCAATAAATGTTTGTTGACTTAATGTTTTTATCAGTAATAACTGAGTGTGCGAGTATGTGTGTTGTGCACTGTTAAAACATTGCTTGCTGCAAATGAGAAAAACATTAAAGAAATGTGTCATGCAGTAAATTAGTGCCATCCTTAAAAAAGCAATTAGATCTCTCTCTTTTTTTTTTTTACTAGTGTTCTGTTTATTTTTTTTCTTCCTTTGTTTTTATCTGATTACAGAAGTAATCAATATTCATTGTAGAAAAGTTTTCAAGTCTAGAAAGGGGTAAAGGCCTTTCACTGCACCTAGTTTAATGTCTAGATGAGTCCCTTCTGATTTGACACGGTATGCTTCCACTGCCTGACCTCAGTTTCTCGTTCATTGAGTCATCCATTCATCAGATGTATGTTAAGGATCTGTCAAAGGCAGTCGTACAAATGCAGAGATAAACGTGGCTCCCTACATTTTACAAATGAAACAGCCTCGCTTGTTTGAAGGGTCCGGCCAGAGGGAGCCTGTATCTCTTTTCTGTAATCAGTGTCAGAATAACTTCAGCTTCCTGAACTTTGACATCTTAAAGGGACAGTGCTCCCCAGTGAATGATAAGCACAGCTGAGTATTTTCTTAGCAGTAAAGGTTTTCAGAGAACATCTCCAGGAGGCATCTCCTGGTCTGGGCACCACAACCAATAGAGAAGGCAAGAAATAGCTAAATGGTATTGACTGGCCTTTATATAAGACATTGGGGTTTCAGAAACTATAAACTTGGACAAGATTTTGAATGTATTCAAATGTATTCAAAAATAGAGCAAAGCAATATACAACAGAGGATGAGATGATGGGGTCCATAACAACTTTATATTTACATCAAATCTTGGGAAAAGTAGGAAAAGCAAAGCAGGCATTATTCTTTAAAAGAAAAAAAAAAAAAAGGTAAGATCTCCAAAGACAACCACGCAAAATCCATTACTTTATCAACAGAATGGATTCTTTTCATTCCCTGCTACTTGTTGATGGTGTAAATTTTACCCACCAGCCTGAGCAGAAGTAGACAAAGCTCTTGGATTTTTGCCAGACAAATACAAAAATATGTGTGCTATTTTTTTGCTCTACGTGTTAAAAGACACGTTTGACTAACTCAGAGAATGTGTTTCTGTTTCGTTATTGTTCCTGTTGATAAGAATGGACACCCAAGAAGCCCAGACTTTTACCAAAATACTAAGTGGGATTCAAAATTCAACACGTTTTTCAGCTTATTTTCTAAAAATGTTCTGTTGCTATAGAAATGACTACACAACTTATCCAATGAAACCCCTTCTTCACAGGGGAGGACCTTCTAACTCGGTTTAACATCCTTTTATTTTATTTTATTTTATTTTTTTGCCTTTCATATATAGCCATTTGGTTGAAACCTGCATTAGAAGGAATCCCGCTCACTAGAAGGAGAGTTGTAAGTGTCAAGTTCCCATCAAGCATCATTCACTATCAATGGTAGGTGAGATACGTACATGTTTTGTGGTTTGAAGGAGATACACATGTGTTCATTCAGTGAGTACTGATTCCCTACTTAGTTCAGAACTTCCAGAAACGTCCTACCCTCCACTATACTTTATAGAAATGATTTGAATTTCCCCAAAAGCATACTGGACATTTTTGAGCCTCATAATTGGTCAAGTTTTTCTTTTCTTTCTTTTTTTTTTTTTTAAACAACCATTTAAAATTACTTTTGTAAAAGAAAAAAGGAAAGAATAATCCCAGGTTGGGGGGTGGGGGTTGTATACTGATAAGCACAATTTACAAAGGAACAAACAGAAACACTGAAAGCAAAGCAGTCTGTCCACAGGCAGAGCAGACAGCTGCTCCCGTGTGATCGCAAGGACACCAGAAGGCACTTCTGACTGAAAATTTCTCTCACCTCTCACCTTCTGTCTTCATGGACCTGGTTGTTAGGTGACTGGACAGAGCTCATTACCATCCACTAACCCGAGGGCCCTGAGAGAGGGACAGGGGATGGGTCTGTTTGATGGAAAATACACTAGGTCTGGCAAGAGTCACTGATGTGGGGGTTGGGCAGAGGTGGAAAGAAGCAGCCAACCGCAAGGGCCAAATCAAATCTCAGCCATCCCTTTTGTCCCTGTCACTCTCAATGCCTGAGGACCCCACCCCCAGACCACAGAGCCATGTATCCTCTTCTCCTGGAGGTCTGTCTGCCCATGGTGGTCTGGTGAAGCTGTGCTCCACGGTTACTGATTGTCCTCACTTCACAGTTCCATCATCTCTCTTCCTCTCAGCCGCCATCTTGTTCGTCGTCTCCTGTCTTGTCATTCCTATGACTCTGCTTCTCTCATTTCCTCATCTTTTTCCTCTTCTTGCTCCTCCTGAATTCTAGACATTCTCAAGCCTGGAGTTCTAGAATTGACATCCTCTTTTCCTTTCTCTTAACACCTCTTGTCTCTATGAATTTGACTACTGTAGGGACGTCCTATAAGTGGAATCATAGAGTATTTGTCCTTTTGTGGCTGGCTTATTTCACTTAGTGTAATGTCATCAAGGTTAATATATGTTGTAGCGTATATCAGAACCTCCTTCCTGTCCAAGGCTAACAGTCCATTGCATGTATATGTCACATTTTGTCCATTTACCCATCAATGGACACTGCCCACACTTTCAAAGCCCTGGTCCATGTCCACATCATCTCCCTATACATTCCTAGTTTCTTCCTCTCACTCTTCTCTCTCCGCTCTCTCTCTCATTCACACACACACACACACACACACACACACACACACACACACCATGGGGTTCTAAAACCCCACCATGGAAGGTATGAGGATAATAGTATCACCTGGTGTTTCACTGGAGGAAACTTCCCTTTCCTCGACACCTCTCCCACCTTCTTTCTTCCCCTCTGAGGTACTCTGCTTCTCCCTTTCCCACTGTAGTGTACCTTCCCTAATAAAGAGAGCTCTACACCAGCAAACTCCATGTTTGCCTACACCTTGTCTTCATGTGTGCCTTCTGCTCTCTTCTTTTTTTTTTATAATAATATTTTTTATTATATTATGTTAGTCACCATACAGTACATCCCTGGTGTTTGATGTAAAGTTCCATGATTCATTAGTTGCGTATAACACCCAGAGCACCATGCAGTACGTGCTTGCTCTCTTCTAATGCTTACTGTCACAAGAACATCATCTCACTGTCTTCCTATCTTTTCTTCTACTTATTAAAGTAAGAAAGAAATTTTTAATGCTCCTCAAGGTTGACAAACAGTGTAAGTGTTGGAAAATATTGGTATAAAGGAGAAGAAAAGCTAGAGATTTCTTTACTAAAATGCAGATGTTTTCTGTTGCATTCAAATACTTGGTTTATCATAGCATTTCTTTTGACTATTTTTCATTGCAAACTAGAGATTTGGCCTTGAGTAAAATAGACTTATGTGAGCTAACCTCATACTATAACCACCATGAACAGAATTGTTCCTATAAGAGTAATGCACCTAAATTTAAAAAAAAAAAAGCTTCATAGTCAAGAAGCATATGTAATGCAAGAGAGATATCTCCTCCCCTTCATACTATTGTTTGTTACTTGAAATAATATCACTAAAGTTTTCTCTCTGATATCAGAGGAGAAACGGAATTTGAATGAAAACATTCGCAGAAAACTCAGATGCTTTCTTAGCAATTAACTTCTGCTTTCTTAACTACATTTTCTTAAATGGCCATTGTTACAAGAAGACCCTATTACGGTGGTGGGTGATGGTGAGAATCCATCCACAGTGAAGGTAAGAAGAGGAGGTCAAAACAAAGCACGTGAGAAACCATAAATTAGAGGCCATGCTTGAAGAATGAATGGTTGCCTTGCTGAGAACTTATCTTATTAAAATTCAAAGGTATTTATAAAGATTAAAAATTAAAGTTGGCTGGAGTTATACAGCGAGGCCAGTTCTCTGCAAATTCCATTAATAATTAAACCTTTCATAGCATTCTATGTGATTCCTGGAGGAATGCATTAAAGACACCGTGTGTCCTCTGGCCAAGGTTAGGCAAGAAGCCAATTCAATGGTGAGGATTAGAATTCATGAATTCTCAGCTCAGAACACCATGTGCCCAGCATACAGGGTAGGAAAAAAATCATCTCTAATAACTTCTGATTAGAAAGGGAGGCCAGAGAAGAAGGCATTTAGAGGTAAGGGCATTGCCATACTTAAGTGGGTTTTTGGCACCTATCACATTTTTTTCTCACTTCTTCTGTTTGGCATTGCAGGTGCTGTTCATTTAGGCTCACTAATTTTGAGCAGCCTGAAGCAGCTGTTTAGTAACAGCTGAAGCATCTGCTGAGTGATACCCCAGGTGGGGAGCTCTCCGGGTTCACTGATGAAGCAGCCCCGACTCAGTAAAAAGACCACTGCTCCCAGGCTGGTAAATGTCTTTAATATACTTGGGAAGGAGGAAGGGAGGAAGGAAGGAAGGAAGGAAGGAAGGAAGGAAGGAAGGAAGGAAGGAAGGGAAAAGAAAGGAAGGAAAAGAAAGAAAAATGGCGGTCAGGAGAAAGAAAGGGACATCTTGCTGCCTACTAAGGATACTGCTTCTTCTACCTGGCCTCTTTTCACATTAAAAAAAAAAAAATGATTAGGGGTGCCTGGGTGGCTCAGTGGATTAAGCGTCTGATTCTTGATTTCGGCTCAGGTCATGACCTCAGGGTTGTGAGATTAAGCCCAAATCACTCAGTGGGGAGTTTGCTTGAAATTCTCTCCCTCTCCCTCCCTCTCTGGGCCCCCTCTCCAGGCCTACGCATGTGCGCACATGCACTCTCTCTCTCTTAAATAAATACATAAGTAAATAAAAATCTTTAAAAAAATTATTCATTGAAATCAAAGGCTTTGCCCAAATTAAGACGGAGTTAGTAAGTATCTTGCTTTTGGGATGACCATTACATGGGAACTGGAAGGAAGACAGGAGGAAATTGCGAGGGTAGGATTAGCTCTGGAACATCAGCGAATGACCAGCTCTAAGTTACTGCTCTGCTCCATCCCATGGCTTCCATCCTCAGAGGTACCCCATGGTCACAACATTCACCCTGCAGCCCCAGCCGCCTGCCAGGGAAGCTTTACCCAGACTTCTGTTTAATTCGTTGGCCAGAACTGTCATACCTCTGCGAGAGACTCAAAAAGGCCAACAGATCTTTCTGCGATAATAGAAATATTCCATCTGTGCTGTCCTCTTTCACAGCTATTTGAAATAAGGAACTGAAATCTTAATTTTATTCCATTTTAATTCAAAAAGCCACATGTATAGATTCTCAGCTGGGGAGCCGCAGCGACTCAAAATTCCCTTATCACTTACTCACATGGCGACTGTAATGAGGTGAGGGGGTGAGGAGAGGGATGAAGAATCATGGAGATACATGGGAAACCAAGCTAGTCACTTGACAATTGCTGTGGCACTTAGACCTCACAGAAGCTACAGCAGGCTTTATTTTACATCTGTACCCATTTTACAGATGAAATAACAAAGGCTCCATTTCAATGACTTGGCTGATGTCATAAAGTTAATAGCGGCAAGGTCGAGTTTTGAACCCAGGGCTTTCTGACAGCAGAACCCACGTTGTCTCCACCATCACAGAGACACGGTGGAGCGGAGTCAGGGTTTCTAGATCAAGCACCCACAAGTTGAGGGGGGGGAGAGTTAGAGGATGTCCTTTAAGTGGAGTGACCTTCTGTTATCTCTACCTTTCCACTACTAGCCCTGCAGATTCGTTTGCCGACTTTCTTCCTCCTTATGATAACCTGAAATTTAACAAAATTTTTTTTTTGTAAAACCAATGTATACTAACTGTTTACAGAAATTCAGAATTCTCTTACAAGTACCAAAACCAGAAAACAAAACAGCACCTCAAATCCTACTCCCGATCCTGAAGATTTTCACTTCGCTTCTCTTTCTCTCGACCCTGATAGGAGGCAGATTCACACATTCACCCTAATCCCCATGTCCCTAAAGCATGCTTGTGGCTCCTTCGAATCATTCAAAGAAGAACACACCAGAATTGTTTCAAGATCCCGGTGAGAAAAAAAACAAAGACCCTTAAAGTCACAAACCACCAAGAACTAGTGGTAAGTAGTGGTACAACTACTAGTAAGTAATGATACTCAGGTAACGTGCACCCATACTTGGAAAGGAAAGGTGAGTTTCTGGGTATTTGGAGCAGTGGGGGTGATAGTGCAGACGTGGGCAGAGCTGGGGCTTTAGGGAAGAAGCTGCTGGAATGAAGGGGACACAAGACCCAGAAGTTGGCCACCTTCTCCAGCTCACTCCCCCTGCCCTGACTCCACGTTAGACACATCCAGCATATTTAGCAAAAGCAGGGTTATAAATAAAGAGACAGACAAAAATAAGTATGCTCTTCACCATAATTTGGGGTTTGTTACATAATCAGTAATTAGGGTGTATTTAGGCTTATTTTATAGGACTTACAGCAGTGTTTAAGCTTTTAACATTTTAACAGCGCTTACGGTAATTTATATTTATCTCTTCATTTTGGGAGTTCTGTGAGCTATTTGCTGGAAAATTCCTTAAATATGCAACATAATTGTGCATTGTCCTTTAGAAGATACCATTCCATTTATAATGGCGCGCTTAGGAATTTTGTTTCTAGGCTAAGCCGGGAAGCGACCGTCCACCCTGGGCTGTCCACTAGCACCGCGGGCCCCTCCCCACCTGCTATCTACTCATTCGTCTTCAGATCAGTATGCTGCTTCCTGATGCGTGCAGGAGAAAACGTACCAGTACTCGAATTGATAGATGTTTTCAGGGCTTGAAAATTTTTTTTTTTTTTTAAAGAAAATTTTTTAATTGAAGACTCGGCCAAAGGATTTTTAAAACGAATCCGTAAAACGGGGCCTTCGCATTTGTATTTTATCCAGACTGTGCCCTGTCATATCAAATGAGCCACTGAGGACACGGATCTCAGTCAAGCAAGTCTTCGTTCAGAGATAAACCAAAAGCACTAAAAACACCTTTTCCTCCGTAAGTTTGAAGCCACTGTGTCCTTCTTCAAGTCTGCGAGTGTACTTGGTAAGAACAAGGCCCGTTTATCCAAGCAGAAAAAGCTACTTCTCCTAAGTGCGTTGGGTCCAGCCACAGGTGTGGCCCGGGACACCCCAAACAGCTGGGACAGTGGAGGCCGTCTTCTGGGAAAGCGACGCCACCCCAGATGCCCTCTCTGGGACAGAAGTCCGCTTCCGCAAGCCCAGACACCAGACGTTCACAAGCCGCTCTGATTTGGTTTCCGTGAATCTCATCAGCTAGAGGCATTTTCCGCCCGGGTGACAGAGGTTGTCGTCCTTCCATCAGAGATGACTCTGTCTTATGAAGCTGGTGTTCAGAGCCCACGATGGATATCAGGGGAAGAATAAGCAGTAGCAGAGAGGACCTCTCGTCTTTGTCTTGCCCGATCGGTTTTTCCGCCTCTGGGTTTCTTGCGGGTCAGAGGGAGCCCTGAGCCCAGGACAGTGGGTCTGGCCTTCTGCCCACCCCAGGGCTAGGCTGTGGTTGCCATGGCTACAGAGACTGAAACATCCCTGGATCCTTTCCCGCACAGGACTTTTCAGCTAACATTTCTGCCATCTGCAGACCCTGTGTGGCAGGAGTGAGATGGAATTCACCACCCCAGCTAACGTGAGTGACCAACATGTGAGCCATCAAACAGAAGGACCCCGAAGAAGTGGTTTGTGAGGGCACGGAGGGAGCCTCTGTGTTTCTGTGCCCTATCCTTCGGGGTCCTATGGTTCCAGTCCCACATGGGTTCAGGCATCATTCTCAGCCTCATGCTGTTTTTGACCAGGGACAGGACTCGAGGTGCCAGCACCCAAGGGATTCCTGTTCCACAGCAGGCAAGTGACCATGGTGACTGGTGTTACAGGCCCTGGAGCAGAAGTCACAACCTCAGCATAAAAGACATCGCAGCAATACTCACAGTCCAGGGTCCTGGGGGCAACAGGGCATGGTGGTGAAGAACTTGGATTTTAGAACGGCACCTCTTCTATCGGCAGCTGTCTAGCCATGAGAAGTCACAACCCCCCCACCCCACCCCTACCCTGGGCCTTGGCTGCCTCCTGTGTCAAATGGGCACAATGACATTAACAATAACCACGTCACTTTCTTGGAGCTGTGACAGTGACGCCAGGAGCAGACCGATGAACCATCCTACAAGAGGAAGGTGTCCCCCACCCTATGATGTCCGCTCCTCCCGCTTCTAATTCCCAGCTACTGTCATGGAATTCCCAAGTGCTACCTTGACTCTTCACTCACCCATTTATTCTCACCTATCCTAGTGGTCACCCTCCCCATCCTTACCAGGAGCCACTCCTTGAGTGAGGCAGAAGATCAAGAGTTCTGTTACCTGAGAGGGCCTGATGTTGGAACTTTGAAATACCTGACTGCTAAATTTTGGCCCCTCCTTTTAAAATGTCTGGTAGGAGAGGGGGTGCCTGGGTGGCTCAGTCGGTTAAGCATCTGAATCCTGATCTCATCTCAAGTCATGATCTCAGGGTTGTGAGATCCAGCCCTGTGTCTGGAGCCCGCTTAAGATTCTCTCTCTCCTTCTCCCTCCGCCCTTCCCCCACTCTCTCCCTCTCTAAAGACAGATAAATAAATAAAAATAAATAAAATGTATGGTAGGAGATAATTTATGTTTAGTATAGTCAAAAGTAACAGAGGAAAAGGCATTTTGTTGAAATGTCTATTTCTTTAACATAAGCAGAGCCCTTTTTCTTTAAAGATTGTATTTATTTATTTAGAGAGAGAGTGCATGAGTGGGGGAAGGGGCAGAGGGAGAGGAAGAGAGAGAATCAAAAGCACAGAGCCCAATGCAGGGCTCAATCTCACGACCCTAAGATCATGACCTGAGTAGAGATCAAGAGTCAGACACTCAACTGACTGAGCCACCCAGACGCCCCCCAAGCAGAGCCTTTATTTTATTTTTTTGGTATATTTTTTCCATTTTTTAAAAATTTTATTATGTTATGTCACCATACAGTATATCATTAGTTTTTGTTGTAAAGCAGAGCCTTTAAGTGCACTTATGCTCTGCCAGTTTCATTTCAGAGATGTGTAAAAGGGCTACAGAGCCCAGAATACGCAGGACACGACATCACTTTAGAGACACGCCATAGAGAAGTAACATGAAATCACTTCTTTCCTTCCAATTTTGCGGGATTTCACAAGACATGAGAACTGGGTTAGCCTTAGGGAGAAAAATATGTGCTTCCAAATTCCTATCACTGCTCTCTCCATCCAACATGTTACCGCACGTCCGCCAGGACAGCCAGTGTTTTGGGCACTGAGGATGCACAGTGGGTGAGGGAAACCATAATCCCTACCCTCGTGGAGCTTGCACATTCTTGCCCAGTGCCTGGCACCAAAGAGCGCTCAGCAAATAGCTGCTGGATAAATGCACGCATGCACCTTCACCTTGATGACCAAATCATCCGCTGCGTCTAATGACCTATCTGGTTTCTTCCAGAAGCGTAGCCATGCGCATAACCAAAGTTGACTTGTTGAGAAAAAAAATTAAAAACAAATCAACCATCTCTGATTTGGTTCCCAGAGAACCTGTCTTAACAGAACAACAACAAAGAGAGAAAGAGAGAGACAGAGACCGAGAGAGGCTTACTCAAAGGGGGCAGCCTGAGAATCCTAGGAAAATGCTATTTAGAAATGGACGCAGTCTCCTGCAAGAGAACAGATATGAATCTCATCAAATGAGTTAAAGATCTCAAGGCACTGTTTGTCCTTTATTGTTAGGTGGTCAATCCCCACACGCAACCCCCCCATCCAGCAAGCAAGCCCCTCGTACTACAGGGTTCTCCTGCTGTGGGGGAGAGTGGGAAAAGGGAGGAAACCTGGCAAAGGCAAGCCTTAAGAGCTTTATGTTCCCTTCCTTGCAACACTCTATTGATTTGCTCACACTCCCCAAAGATCTGAGACATTTTATAATCATGACCATAATTGAATGCCATCAGGGGTTCGAAGGGACTTCCTTCTCTTACATTTAAAGAGACGATAAGCATCAGTTTAAAAGCGGTAAAACCTTACCAAGAAACCAAGGCAACCCAAGACAGACTCTGCCTCTCTGAAAAACCTCTGCTTGCTTTTTTTTTTAAAAGATTTTTATTTATTTATTGGAGAGAGTGAGAGAGCACGATGGGGGGAGGGGCAGAGGGAGAGAGAGGGAGAAGCAGACTCCCCGCTGAGTGCAGAGCCCAATGTGGGGCTCAATCCCAGGACCCCAAGATCATGACCCGAGCCGAAGGCAGACACTTAATCAGTTGAACCATACAGGCGCCCCCGAAACCTCTGCTTTCTTAATTGTGGCTCTGGGTGCCTGGCCGCGGGCTCCAGAGACACGTGGAGAAAATTCCCTATCCCTCTCCTAGGATTCGATTATCTGGCTGCCAGGACAGGATGAAATGCAGAAGAGGGGAGCTGCTTGGGCAGAATCACTTCCAGGGAAAAGCAATTCAAAAAGTCTTTCATCAAAGATTGCTGCTGTGAACAAGACAGGTAATGGGTCAAAAGTGCCAGGAACTTCCAAACCTATTCACCTCAGGTTCAGAGAAAGTAGAAACCTCGGCATCAAAATAATTGCTTAAAAGTTGGGACTGGGAAGTTGCAAAGTATGTCTTTAAGACTTAAAAGACTTTAAAAAAAAAAAGAATACAAAGTCTAATGAGCCTGCTTTCCTTACTGTTTGTCTTATTGTCAATATCCTGCTGTCTCTCCACCCCTCACTTCCTTCTATTTGTACTGAGTTTGGTAAATTGTGAAGGTTATTGTCCCAGCTTGCCCTGTTAGCTAAGGCTTATATTTCCCCCATTATTGCTTGGATAGGCTTGAATCATAGATCTATATATTTTCCTGCAATTGTATTCTGGCCGAGCCAAGTTGCAAATGCCTTATCTTCTCTGATGCCTGTCCAATTTCCCTCTATTAGGCTTTGCTATAACTAATTAGAGGAAAAGACTTATGAATTGTGTCCCCAGTTCTGTATGGTTTTTTGAAGCCATCATAGACAATATTAAGGGTGATTGATAGAATCTGTTGTTTTGAGATGCACATGGCAATTTACTCATTTGATGTCTATCATCACTCATGTTTCTATATATTTGTAAATGAGACTTCACAGCAAGATTTTTGTGGACGTACTATTGCTTGGATGATAATTTTACACGACCGCAGTATTTCCAGACTGTAAAACTCTAAGATTCTTGCCCTTGGCCAGCCTTAAGCCGGGCACCGAAGTTCAGATAGGATATTTAAGGGGAGGAGGAGTGGTAGCAGGGGGAATCGTTCTGTTACTTGCCCAGTAGAATCTGACTGCTCCGTGTAATGAGATAGAACCAAAAGTTGAGTTGGCTAAAACTGCAATAAGCCCCCCAAATTGCTGGACTTTGCCTTGGCTCAGCAGCCAATGACCCATTAACGTACGGAGCTAAATAAAATCATCTGTTAGTGAAGATAAGCGTGATTGCTGCTGGTCTGGTTATACAAACTGTGTCCCATTAAATTAAGCATGTGAGATGCGAAACAATGAGAACCAGCTCACAGTTGGAATGCATTCAAGGCATTGGAGCAGCAGCCTTCTTAGATGAACGCGGGTGTGCAATGCAGACTATTAAAACCCCTCCAAGCGTGGGGTCTGACCGGTGCATGCAATTTCTGGGCACCTGTTAGATTTTTCATTTATCCGAATAACAGCGAGCGGCTCAGCCTTGGGAACATACTCACTGCAGTCTGGTCTCCCGGATTTCACAGCCTAATGAGATCTCCTTGCAACACTTAGTCGGAGGGGCCTCCTGGGGTGCATTTCAGCTGTGTTGCCCTCTCTTTGTGACTGAATGTACCGCATCTATCTCGGAAAGTAGGGTGACCTGTTTCTTGTTGTCAAAACCGCTCTGTGGGTTTGGAAAAGCCTCAAAGTTAATGTCAGCTCTGGCACGCTGCTTCTCTTTCGACACTGGAGGCAGAGCGGGCAGCATCTGCCTACTTGGCCAAGCATCCTCTCCCTGCTCCAGAGATACTCACCTTTCTCCCCGTGGATCGCACTGCGTGCTTTGAGGCAAACGATTTCCTCCTTTGTCTCATGGAACAAGCAGAGTAAAATCAATAATACAGAGCCTGGCTGGTAGACACACAGGCCAACCCCCTAATAAGCACAGCCGTGCCCCGGGTTCGCGGCATCTGGAGAGGCACGCCTTGCCTTGTGCTCCCTGCCAGCGCCGGCCCGTGCATCGGCAGCCACCTTGGCAACAAGAGGCTGCTGCAGGCTCGGACATCGGGGACTGATCTCAGGACGCAGGAGCCACTGCTCCAAAATTGCTGAGCCCTCAGGGATGACTCCTGGAGCAACTGTTCTCGCTTCTGTGAGGCAGCCAAAGGAGCAATGCGCTTGCAAGGCCGAAGATTTTTAAAAAGTACTGGATAAGGAAGCCCGGTTCCCACATAGAATACACACCAGAGGCTTCCATTCACGTGCGGCTCTAGGGCAGGCAAAATGAATTTGTGGTTTAGGAAAAAGTAGAACAGCGACTGTGTCTGACGGAGTGTGGCTGGAGGGGAGTACCTGGAAGGACACAGGAGGAAACTGTGTGGGGTGATAGTAGGTCCTGGATCTTGATGGGGCTTTGGGTTACACGGAGCATGCCTGTGTCAAAGGTCATGGAATAGGACATTTAAGACTAGTATGTTTCATTGCCTGTATCTTTCATCTCAAAAAAAGAAAGAGAAAGAAAGTGAAAGTAGGAAGGAAGGGAGGAAGGCAGGGAAGGGGGGAGGAAAGATAGGAGGGGGAGGGAGAAAGAGAAAGAAAGAGAGAAACCATAATTAAATACTGAACTTTAGCTTGTGCTCCTTGAAGTATTTAGGGTTGAAAGGTCCTGTTGTCTACCCTGAAATGTTTCTGAAAACCGATGGACCGTTATGGTAGATCTTCATTGCAGATTCTAGATGTCTCTATGGTGTTCACTGGACAATTCCTTTAACTTTTCTGTGTGTTTGAAACTTTGGTTAATACAATATAGGGAATGGGTGAAGAAATTCATTTCTAGTTTTTAAAAGTCAGGTTTCCAAGTTGGCAGCCTTACCAGATGGAGCGTGTCACCCAGACAGTTTAAGAGGCGGTGCTCACGCTCGCCACGGCAGTGAACACAGCGATTCCCGCTCTCTGCGTGGATTCTATGCGCTTGCTGCCCCACCCCCCGCCCCCAGGCTCTATCAGACTGTAATATACAGCTCTGCTCGGGCAGCAGAGCTCAGATAACTTAAGCAAGAAATATGTCCTTCGGATAATTCCCAGACTTTGACCTGAAATAAGGGCAGATACATTTAGAAATATGATTTGTTTTCTGGCTGCCATGCTATTTCAAAGTATCCTTGTTATTGCTTGTGGTGGAAAACTCCTCCACCATCAGAGAAATGAATCAGGCTGGGTTACTACAACCATACCCTACAGCTCCCCTAGTCTCTATCCATCTTACTATCATATTGGCCCAAGGTCACCTCTTAAAAAAATACTTTCGGTGTGACACATGCAGGCAAAGAATCCTTTGTTTTTTCAAGCAGAACATATTGGTTGAGCCCAACAAGTTAAGTTACATCCCTGGACATCTTAACAAAACAGGGTCCTTTCTATATTTTTGTAGGTTCTAATTTATAACTCTCAATTCTAGGGGCTAAAGGGTGAAAGCATAGACACGAACCGCATTAAAAATTGCTGCTATTAGCTTTGGAATTCAGCCATAGATGTGTACTAAGTGCGAAAAATAAATGAATCAATCATCTGGGCCGTCTCCCACTTTTCTCCCAAATCAGCCCTACTGGGTCCCAAGACTCAGCTGAGAAAAGAAGAAAAACCTGAAATTCGCTTTCCCAAGCATCACAAGCATGGTAATGTGCCAAGGTGAAGCAACAAAACCATGGAATGAATATTGCCATAACTTCCATAAGAATTCATTTTCCTTGACTATTTGGGTGGGTATATTTTTATACTAAAATATAACAGATACATTCAGGAATAGTGTGCAAAATTCCATGTTGTAATAGACTGACACTTCGGTGACATCCAAATAACTACATCTCCCTGTTTTCGTGCTCTTGTTCCTCCCTTTGAATCCAGGTGGGCCCTATGACCCGCTTTAACCCACAGAATGCAGGGAAAGTGAGACAGCGCTTGTTCTAGACCCTAAGCCCCAGGAAGGCCTGGCAACTTTCACTGTTGGGCTTTTTATTATAAATTTGACTACCTCGTGTCTTCCGTGATATGAGGAAGCACAGGTGTCCATATGGAGAAATACATATGGAGGAAACTAAGGGGGCTGATAATCCCAGCAAAATTCCTTGCCAGCAATCCCCAACTACCTGCCTTGTGCAAGAGACCACTTTGGACCTTCCTAATGTCCAAGCCGACACCATATGAAGTAGAAAACCACCATCGACCCACAGAATTGTGAGAATAAATTGTTCTTGTTCTAAATGCCAAATTTGGGGGTAGTTTGTTACACAGAACTAGAAGGAAAAAAAAAAAACACCACCAAATTTGTGACTTCAAAGAAATATCACAATTGAAGACAGCATCTTAGAGTGACACCTGGAAACTTCTACCAGTCAGAGTATATCAGTGAAATTGATCAAGAAGCATTTCCTTAGAATATCACTCACAAGAAGATAATCCCCCAGATTCAGGTATATTTCCTTGTTGTTATATGACCAAGAAGAGCTTCGTGTCCTAAACCTTTGTTAGACTCTCAGAGATAATAAGCATTTTTAAATCATGCCTGCTCCTACCAAAGTGATTGCTTATGGGATCATTTCAAGACACATTATGGATGTAGAAAGCTCATTTATATCTGGCACCGCTTCTAGACCCCTGAAGTATTTTTCTCCCAAATTCCTGCTCTGGTCACCAAGAGCATCCCTCCATATGGCCAGCTCTAAACTGGTCCCAGAGGGTGAGAAAAGATCTGTAAAGTCTGATCTACCTCTGTTCTACTCAGGACAAAACACCTAAAGCTAAGAATAAGACACGGACCCTCCCTCCAGCAGTTCATCAAATGGCCCCTTTGTGGCATTTAACCCAGCAGGGGTTAACATAGTGAATTAACATAGTGAATAAGCCCGGGTCTGGCTCAGCACCTGTCACATGAGGATTATAAGGGTCATGGTCATTAGCACCCATCGGTCACACCCATGGACCCGCTACGTCCCAGCACCAGAGCCTGAGTGACCAGGAACCTGATGTGACCTGAGCTGAGGAGAAGAAGCAAAGGGACAGACAGGAGAATGGTAACAACGTGTATGGACCACAAGAAGCTAGGCGTTGTGCTAGGTGCACGAGATGCATTCGAAATCACTGAAGATCACAAGACCCAGAGCAGGTGGGCACTGTTATCCTCATTTTATGCGTAGTGCTTAGCAGAGCAGCTGGCTCTGAAGAAGTGCCCCAAAATAGCAGCCATTCGTATTTTTACAGTGTTGTTAATATCGCTTCACAGAGTGGAAACTGAGGCCGATTGAGGTTCTGTTGACATGCCAAGATCACGCAGGAGCAACAGTGTGACACCAGGATTAAGGCCCAGGTCTCTCTGTTGCCACCGTCTCCCTCCAGGCAGGTACCAGTGATGGTGTTTGTAAGGACAACGGGGGTGTTCCTTTCCCCTGGTGATGGCTGAAATTTTATACCCTTAGAATATGTCACCAATGATACGTTAAAGTTGTAGCCCATCTAACATACAAAAGCACTTTTGGGTCCTGTTTAATGCATCAAGGGTATTTTAGAATGACAGAAAGGGAAAAAAAATGTTTTCAAAGAGCCATTTAAAAAAGTCACTGCTGTCACTAATAGCAAATGGAGAAATTCTATCCGTGAGGCAATTAGCCAACAGATAAAGGCTGAGCTTTTCAGGGATTTAAACCAAAGCAGATTTTGTAACCTGTGATTTGTCGTGATTATGGACCCACCGGTCTGCTGTTATGGGTTGAAGAGGGTCTAGGGGCAGGTCAACTTCACAGTGTGTGGAATGTTGTAAAGATGGGGTCTGATCCCTTTAGGATCTCCATGGGGTTGGTGGCACATTGCTTGGTGAGAGGCAGTGGAGGCAGGACCTGAGTTTGCATCTTGTCTCTGCCACCTTCTGCTAAGACCAGGCATGAGTCTTAAATTCTCCCTGGCTCAATTTCCTCATCCATAAGTAATTGCCTGAATGTGAACTGTAGCTGAGATGTTGGATTGGAAACACTTCAGACATGGTACTTCTCAAAACAACTTTCCTCTCCTTTCCCATCCCAGACTGGTTAAGTTCTGTCCATGTCCATCTCTAGCATCTGAACCCAAGAATAACATTTTCTTTTGCTTTCTTTGTCCTGGCTAACTTTTGTTTGCACTATTAACTACTTGGAAAGTAATAAGGCTGGATTTGTTTTGTTTTTTGTTCTACTCTGTGGTTTGTCAAGAAGCCATGTACCTTTAAAAAAATGGGTTTTGTCACCTCTTATAAAGAATATTTGATCAGAAGGGGGGATGAAGCATGAGAGACTATGGACTCTGAGAAACAAACTGAGGGCCTCAGAGGGGAGGGGAGTGGGGGAATGGGATAGGCTGGTGATGGGTAGTAAGGAGGGCACGTATTGCATGGTGCACTGGGTGTTATACGCAACTAATGAATCATCGAACTTTACATCGGAAACCAGGGATATACTGTATGGTGACTAACATAATATAATAAAAAAATTAAAAAATAATAAAAAAATAAAGAGTATTTGAATCTTAAGCAAATAGAACACAAAACAAGATTCGGTGTCCCGTCTGTCCCCATTTACATCAAGAAAATAATGTGCAACCTCAAATAACGCTAACGAATAATCTTTTCCTTGAGGAAAAACAAAATGTGGACCCAGCCCTTCTGTAGTTTCCCAACTTAAATTTTTCTACTGGCGTCCAAGGCAGAAAGCTGGAATCTATATAACAAAGCAAATCTGAGACGGATGCTGCCATCTTACTGGGGATGGTTACCCAGGATCCCTAGAGGCAGTAACTGGTGATGGCCAGAAAGAGAAACATTGTCTTGGACGCCATTCCGGGTGCGAGCTTGTATGATATCAATGTATTTGGTCTTCTGTGTGAAGAACACTTAGTATAGCTTATGGTCAAGTTCCAGAGAGGCTGCCATTTTTGTTTTTGGGTGTCAGATTATTTTCCTCTTGAACCTCACATCATCTGGCTCCAAGCCCTCTCCCAGCTGTCATAAATGATGCCAGGGCATTATTTTTCAGTTCCTTTGACAGCAGGAAAATATCCCCTCCAAAGGGCGCTTAATTTCTGGCTAGTCACTTGGAGATGAATGTCCCTAGGCCCTTCACACAAACAGGCCAGATTCACACAACCAGGAGAAGATGCTGGGTAATGGGAAATAACCTTAAGCCAATCCTTAAAAATTCACTGGGTCTTGAAAGCTGACCGGGCAAAGTGCTCTGCTCAACAGGATGAAAAGAAAATGAGCAACACACTCACACTTGGTTTCAGGATACCAGTTTGGGCCTTTACAGGAACCCATTCCATTTCTTGAACTACATCAATTCTCTTAAAATAAAATACATGAAGAAGTGCCACAGTCACCTTCCTTTCTTTCTTCTTTCTCTCTCTCTCTCTCTCTTTTTTTTTTTTTTTTTTTTTTTTGGGTTGAACCACATACCTTCCGCCCAAGCAAAACTTATTCCCAGGAACAGAGCCCAAGCCCACGTGGATCTTTATCTTTTGTTCCAACCCCACACTTGTTTTACCCTCAGCTAGTTTAGGCAGAAACTGATAGCTAATGCTTTTCATTAAGCCAGTCAAGAAAAATTGCTTACCAGGTTTTACTCCTTCATCAGCCTGACTAATTACACCCATTCACTGTTCCTTTCATACAGAAACTTCAAATTCCAACTCTCAAAGACACACACCACCCAAGAGACATCTGCTTCCTGGCTCACTCTGTCTCCGTTTTATGTTACCCAGTGAAAACTATCCAGTGGCCCAGAAAATACCAACTAAGCAAAATCTAGAAGTAAGAAGTGGTTTCAAGCTGATGAAGGGTCAGGTCAAGGAAAAGGTGTTGAGATAAAGGTAATAGAGATAGTGGGCAAAAAGGCAGGAAAGAATCTTCTCATTCAACACGTTCGGGGAAAGGCATTTGGCGTCCAGACTGCAGTGACAAGTCCCGTATACCCCTGCGCAGTGGGACCAGCGGAATGTGCTTGTGTTCCTGAGGCAAAGCTGACCTGAAACGGTTCGAGGCACCGAGCTGGAGTGGGAGTTCGAGGTTTGAGTGACAGCAACCAAGGCTGGACTTGCCCACCAAGCCTAGCCGATGCGATCACACCCCTCCATACCGGCAAATGTTGGGCTTTCAGCAAGTTAGGGGACCAATAGCTCCGTAAGTTTGGGAAGAACTTCCGGGGATCCATGGTTCAGACTGAACTTTCTCCTTCGAAGGAAGATATGGGAACCCATGCCAACCTCACAAAGTCTTAAAATCTTAACTTTCTCACTTTCTTTGTGAATTTCTTTGCATGGACGTGCTTTAGCTAAGTCCACAGGGATCTTCCTAGCGGTCACATCTGCCTCCAGGAGCACACGGCATGGACCTAAAGAACTCGAATCCCACCTCCCATCTATAATGTGTTCTGAGTTCTTTGAAGATCTCGTCTTTCTGGCTAATTAAACTGTTGGTGCAGGGGCGCCTGGGTGGCTCAGCTGGTTAAGCGGCTGCCTTTGGCTCAGGTCATGACCTTGGGATCCTGGGATCGAGCCCCCCATCGGGCTCCCTGCTCAACAGAGAGCCTGCTTCTCCCTCCACCTCTGCAGCTCCTCATGCTTGTGCTCTCTCTCTCTCTCAAATAAACAAAGTCTTAAAAAAATAAAATAAACTGTTGGTGGAAACCCCACAGCAAAAAAAGCATAGCATCTTCAAAATTGCTGTCAGAAAACCATTCTGAATGCTTGGTTTAAGAGTCTCATAAGAAATAGGTCCTCCTAACACCTTTTCTTCTGCAGTTTCCCAAACTAATTCTGTTTATTGTTTCACCTTTGGACTTTCACATGTGCTTCTCATAATGCTTCTCAGGATTATGAAAAGCAAAGAAGAAGAAGAAGGAGGAGGAGGAGGAGGAAGAGGAGGAGGAGGAGGAGGAGGAGGAGAAGGAGAAGAAGAAGAAGAAGAAAACTTCTGCTACAAGTTCATTTCACGTACTCAACTTATTACCGCACAAAGAGCACGAGGTCTCTTGCACATCTAAATTGTGTTTTTAACATAAAGCTCTAAGGTCTCTGAACTTGTGAGTGTGGGATTGCCATCCTTCAAAAAACTGTTTAATAACTGGAGAGCGTGTTTCGGGGTCTCACCCCCACAATTCAGAACTCGATTCCCTTTCAATGATTTGTCACTCAAGCCTCATTTTCAAGGGATCATCGGAAAACAGGCTTCTGGCCTCTTAGGTTTCCACTTAGTGAAGCCATCTATAAAATGCTAGCTAGTTTTTGATAAACGAGGCTCTATTAGATCGCAGATTTTGAAGGTGAGTAGCCTGCAGGGGCCTCAGTCATCATGTCTACCCCAGAGTCCCAAAGTTCTAGCGCATCCAGGAGACATATCTCAGGCCGGTCAAGGCACTGCTCCTTTCTCCTGCCCTCGGCTACGTAGGAAGCAAGAAGGCAGGTCTTCCCATCCATTACCTTGACCACACGTAGTACATAATTTACACATTGTATGTTTAGCTTAGCGGCTTTATCTTTTTCTTTTTAATTAATTAATTTATTTTAGAGAGAGAGGGAGTGCACACACGTGCACGCACACACACACACACGCAAGCAGTGGGGGGCAGAGGGAGGGAAAGAATCCTGAAGCAGACACCCTGATGAGCATGGAGCCCAATGATGATGATGATGTGGGGCTCGATCCCAGGACCCCCGGATCATGACCTGAGCTGAAACCAAGAGCCAGCCGTTTAACTGACTGAGCCACCCAGGCGCCCTGTGGCTTTATCTTGTATGCTTAGCATTTTGAGAAGACACCTCAGTTCTGAAAAAACACAAATAATACCGCAGTTGCAAAATATCCTATTTTCACCAAAATATATTAAACAAAGGAAATATTTTAAATCACCCTTACTGGCATTATACACAGTATAATTAGTGTTAAGCGTCTGTGATAAATTGTGCCTAACAAATTGCTCAAGCATCATAAGCATTATGAGAAGACCACAGTTTCATTAAACACTGAAAATTGTATTTTTCCCAGTGGTTGTACTGCAAGATAATGAACTCCCTACGAGTGGCGGCAGGGATGCAAATTCAATTTTGCACAAGACTCGCAAATACCGTGATACATTATGCCAATGGAGACACAGCCTCCGTCTAGACAAAATGAAAAACTTTCCTCATGTTCAGTAAATGTGTATAATTAAGAAAATATGAAGAACAGCTAATCATCAATATTGTATCCACGTCTGTATCTGCAATCTTGTTGTTTTTATAAAAAAGAAAATCTAGCTGAGAGTTGAACCTTGTTCTTCCAGGCTTCAAATTTCAGTTTTCAAAGGGACTATTGATATTGGAGAAATTAGAACGCACCCTAATCTGGCCCCAGAATTTATTAACTCTTCCTTAAATTTTTGCCTTCAACTGAGTGGCCTGCCAGCATTTTAATTTATGAGAGCAGCTTTTATTATACAAATAAGCAGACGCTGTCTGGGGGACAAAATTGAGGCAGCTCCGATAGTTTTATTAATTTATTTGATTTACTTCTGGCTTCTCTTACCCAATCTTATTTATGTCAAAGTAAGTTGGAGCAGAATTCATTATGTAGCAAAATGCAATTTGACCACTTTTTATTGGGACACAATGATTCAATCATTTCTCTCCTTAAATCCTATTATCTCTTCTTACGTTATTTTGCACAGATCAAATCACAGAAGATGAAATTCCGAAAGAAACTTGAGAATTTGTGGGAGGGATGAAATCAGAGCCCAAAAATTCCTTGTGCTACAAATACTAAGGCAGCAAACACAATTCTTACCGTTTTACATTATGATAGTATATTTTCTCTGAAGAAAATTAACTGAGTCCAGGCACTTGACTTTCTAAAGTAAACTTTAAGTTTCCTATCATTTAGATACAGAATTATCAGAAGTGCTCAGCTTCGTCTGACCCAGTGTGGGCAGGACTGCGTTTGGCTGATTACGCGGATTCCAGAATTCGCCAAGCGTCTACAGGATCTTTTCCTCTTCGACTAGTAAAGTTTAGGAGTTTTGCATTTTAGTAATTTTATGACATGTTTGTGAAATAATAAAGTAGAAATTCTTCTCATCTGCTATTCATTTACCTGTGTCATTGTGTCCAGGACGTTGTCAGGACATCGGGAAGCCCCAGCTCAGAAATGGATGTGCCTACCAAAGTCCATTTCCATACTGAACGTTTACAGATAGGAGTCATTTTATCATGAAGACACTGCTGTTATGCTTAGAATAACAAGACTATTCCTTAAATGCCTTTTGAGTCCCTGTGCTACTACGACCTCCAAATCCCACTTCCTATGTCCCAACCCATCAGGAGTGAAGTATGTCCATATTCAGAAAGACCTGTGAAAGCTTTTTGCAGACCAAAGCGGGTAGGAGGATGTCAGCAAAGGAGGGAGGGCCAGGAAAAGCTCACCAGCAACGAAAGTACAAGCCTGTCCTTAGGGTGCTTGTCTCCACATCTCACCAAGTTTCACGGTCCTTCCGGAAGAGAAACCTCCACAATGGGTCTGGCCCGGAGCAACAATCCCAAACTCTTAACACACATCAGTATCATCTGGGGGCTTCTGAACAATGCAGATTCTCTGGCCTCACTTCTAGTGACTCAATTTTATTGGTTGTAAGGATTTGATTCTTAGAATCTCCAGTTATCCTCTCTCCCCCCACTCTGTCTGTCTGTCTGTCTGTCTCTCTCTCTCACACACACACACACACACACACACACACACACACACACGCAACAACAACAACAACAACAGGCACCACACAGTGAGGATCACAAGTCCAAAAGCTTCTGCTTGCTGATGACTGCCAACAGCTGGCTGGCTAGCTGGACAGTGCAGGGTCAAGGGCAAATAGGTACAGCTCTGCTCCGACAGTGGTGTCCCGCAGCTTTGCTGGGTCTTTGAGAAGAAAGAGGCTGGACAACGCTCAAACAGAAGGCCACCGGGAGACTCTACCATCTCCTCCCACAGCCATGCAGCTATCATCCCGCAGTTCTCCATCAAGGATGAATCCCTGAGAGCCTGGTCTTCACCACCCGCGATCACTCTCTACGTGTGGTCACAGGGGGTTTGGAATGCAGAACGTACTTTTGATAGAACAGGAAGGAATTTCAGGATGTAAACTATGGGCAAAATGAGAAAGTTGTAGCTATACCATCTCATTAGTTAAATTAGCTAGATTCCCAATGTAAACTGCCCCCAATCCTCGGTGGGCCCATGTGTGCCTGTTGGGGGAGCATGAGAGAGGACTGGCTGGCTGGCTAGACAGAGGGAGAGAGACCGACACGAGGTCAGCATGTGTGTAAGAAAACAGTCTCCGGCCTCGGGCTGCCTCGGGTCCAACCCTAGCTCTTCTGCTCGCTGCATGCCTTTGGGTAAGTCGCTTAATTTTTCTGTGCCTTATTCTTTTCCACTGTGAGATTAAGTAATAATAATATCTCCTGCAGAGGCAACTTGTAGATGAAATGAGATAAATGTGTGTAGAGTACATTGCACAGTGGCAGGCTTTATTAACCGCATGATAAATGGTCACCGAAACTCACATAATAGTCCCAGGAAGGAGCCATCTGACACACCTAGAGTGCTGACACTGAAAACTCCCTTCCCCTTTCCTAGAGCCTTCTGAGTTTCTTTCTTTAAAAAAAAAAAAAAATTTATTTGAGAGAACACATGAGTGCACGCGAGAAGGGGGTGGGGCAGAGGGAGAGAGAAAGAAAGAATCCCAAGTACACTCTCCGCTGAGTGTGGAGACATGTGGGGCTCGATCTCAGGGTCCTGAGGTCATGACCTGAGCCAAAATCGAGAGTCAGGTGCTTACCTGACTGAGCCACCCAGGCGCCCCATGGGTTCCTTTTAGGCGAAGGGCACCCCAGTCATCTTTCCCAGCAGCCACTGCTTTAGTACCTGACAATCAGTCTATTCTCATTTTTCCAGAATTTCTTTTCTTTCAGGCTTCATGTCCCTTCTCTTTTTGGTCTCCCTCTGGAAGCCTCTATACGCCTCTGTTGTGGCCAGTTCTCCTCCATAAAGTCACCTTTGGAACTTGAACATGAGGCCTCCTGAGAAATTATTGTCTCATAATACAAAACTTAAAGCATTATCATGCCTGAAACCCAGTTTACAAAACCATGCAGGAGAATTCTCAAAATGTAAACCACTTGGGAAGTGGAAGGGAAAGAACAGGAAGAAAGCTTTCAACCCACCAGTGAATGGCCATGGCCATGGAGTTGATAACATGCCATTCAAATGGGAAGGCTGCCTAACTTCCACTCCTAACACAATCAGAGGAACATTCACTTCTTAGCCATGCCTGACACTAGATGAAGCAGAGATGTATTTTCCCTCAGAGCTACAGTCAGATTACAGATACAGTGGATACAATTATCCCTTCATCTGTTCATTCAGTCAGTCATCACGTTTATTATGCACCTACCATGTCCTGGGCACTGTTCTAGAAGCTGGAGATGCCAAAGCCCTTGCTTATCCATTGAACGGTCCATGATTAGAAACCTAGAAAATTGTCAATAAGTATCTCCAACTGCAGTTTTCAATATCGTTCAGCGACCTATTGCCACTGGATTCGCGGTAAGACGTGACTTCCTGATTACACGCATTCATCGTCCGCCAGAGACGTATGATTATATACACTGAGCCTAATCTGGACTTTTATCCCCATCCTCTCTACCCCGCCCCATCCTGGAGTTTCTCTGTTACATGTTCCAGATAGGTGTATTAGTCAGAGATGTGTTTCATTTCATTTCATTGGGCAAATTTTCCATATTGGAAAACATACCTAGGTACGTGCATTCCCATTCTAGGGGAAGCAAAAGATCCATCGAATTCTCTCTTTGGAAATATTTCAATCCCTTTCCTCTGAAATCTCATTCCAGTTAGTCTCTCCAAGACGCTCTCGGGCTACCTCTCCACCAACCCCAAAGGGCTGTCCAAGCTCAGCATCACGTGCTGACAGAGGCAAGGGGGTCTTAGGGGGCCTGGGGATCGCCAATAAACCATATGGTGATTGTATCATTATTTGTCACAGGGGACTTCAAACTGCAGTTGAACATTTCATACTCGGGTCTTCTCTAAGTTATCGAGATAATGAAGAGAGTGAACACCGGGTCAGAAAAGAATGCGTGCATTTTGGCTAATGTCACCGTTCTAACTCATCGGCACTCATCGAGCCCACTGAAGACTTGAGATGTTTTGGGGGAACGCGTGTTACTCTACTTACTATAAAACGAATATGAGGTACCGGTCATGTATATGAATGTGTGTAAGCCTATGTGCTTGTAACAAAGCAGGTGTTTACAAATATCAGCTCCTTGCTGTCCCCTGACCTTATGAAGCTCCTGACTGGGTTCTTCCCATGGAAGAAATGCCACTTATTAGTGCCGACTCATGTTTTTAAAAGAGACCCCCCTAAAAGCTAAATATCTATAAGAATTTGACCCCTTTTAACTAGGCAGTTTGGAAACCAGAATCTTGCCGTGGAAAACAAAAGAATGAGTCCTAAAGTGTGAGCCAGAAAAGTGACTTGTCTGTCTTACGAGATGCTCACACATGGCTGGCATCGAAATCGATTGCCTCTAGAATGGCTGGGGAGAAGGCAGTATTAGGCTCTGTGTCCCCTCGGCCTCGCGAGAACCGGGTGACCAGGCGGGAACTGTGGGTGCCCCAACCCTCACAGGACTGCCTACAGAAACTCAGGAAACGTATGCACCTCCATTCGCTCCTAAAACATTTGGCGCTCTTTGAACTCTGACCTCTGAAAGACGGACATATGTTTCACCTAGGAAACATATGTGCTAATCCCAGAAGAGTGCAGCCATCCAGAAAGAGTCAGAGGTTTATATAGTACTGGATGCTTTTCCTAGGAGTTTCTGAAATTAAAAAAAAAAAAAGGCAAACTTTTCAGAAAGGGTGGGGGGAAGGGGAAAAAGTGGGATTTTACGTGATTTTATTAAAGAATAAGGGCCGAATTTTCATGATTATTTAGTATTTCTGGTAATGACTGTATCGAGAGAAACTCACTACTGACCTTGCAGGCCCTGGGTCGAGCCTTACATCAGAAACTGGGCCTGGGATCAGCGACTCCTGGCTCCTTTTTATACCAATAGTAAGTTCACTACCCGCCATATGGCATTCCCTGGCCTTTATGTTTGAAGGTTAATACACTCAGCCTACCTTGATAAACCCACATGAAAGGTCCAATGCCAACACTACAATTCCTCTCGCAGAGTTAGAAAATTGCTAGACATTATTTTTGGAAAAGGTCAGCGGCAGCAGCAGGCTAGACGAAAAAGCCCCAGACTTCAGGAAGGCCGATCGGGGCCTGAATATAAACTCTCCCATGTGTTCAGGGTGTGATTTGGGTTTGTTGATTCCCCTCCTAACCACTCTGGGCCCCGGTTAGCTCACCTGTTAAACAGAGTAATACTATCTGTCCTGCAGCACTGACAAGGATTCATGGTTTTTTCAATGTGCAGATGCCAACTCATAGGACCTGGCACGTAAAAAGCGTTAGATACTGCTTGTTTAATGATCATAAAAATGCAGACTTTACAAAGGGGGGGCGCCTGGGTGGCACAGCAGTTAAGCGCCTGCCTTCGGCTCAGGGCGTGATCCCGGCGTTATGGGATCGAGCCCCACATCAGGCTCCTCTGCTATGGGCCTGCTTCTTCCTCTCCCACTCCCCCTGCTTGTGTTCCCTCTCTCGCTGGCTGTCTCTATCTCTGTCAAATAAATAAATAAAATCTTTAAAAAAAAAAAAGACTTTACAAAAGGGGCTCATGACGTTAAAGAACAGGTTAAGTGAAAATGAAGTATTTTAAATCTCAAATATTATATCTTTAATTCAGCAAATGTAATGCTAAAACTCCAGATATGGGAAAATAAAACAATATCTAATAATTTTTTAAAAAGAATTTCACCTGTATATTAGATTTTTGTCTAATATTCTTCCCTAGATTATTTCTCAAAGTTACCAAGAAGGTCCCCTGACCCTCTTACCTTTTCTACCTTTTTAAAAGAATCTCTCTCTCTCTTTTTTCTTTTTCTTTTTCTTTTTCCCTTTCTTTCTTTCTCTTTCTTTCTTTCTTTCTTTCTTTCTTTCTTTCTTTCTTTCTTTCTTTCTTTCTCTCTCTCTCTCTCTCTCTTTCTTTCTTTCTTTCTTTCTTTTTTTGGCAGCCTTGCTCATTTCCTCACTCTGGAGAGTCACATACAAAACAAAAAATGCAGTGAGAAGATGAGAATGTACGTCTCTGCAGATATTAATGCTGGCGATACTGAGCTGACTGAGCAAAAGGGCGTCAGAGAAATATTTCTCCGGGGTCAAATGGGGTGGGGATGAGGAAGGTCAGTGAGGCCAGGAATACAGGAAGGGAGAGAAGACTGACCACGAATCAGCCCAGCCATTCACGTATACAAAACGGAGCTTTGCAATGGTGAGGTTTACACAAGATCCAGGCCAGAAAGGAGCCTGTGCCCAGGGACAGGCCTAGCACTGAGAGGAGAGAGATTCTCACCTTGTGCACAAAATTTAAGGGAACACCCAAAATTCAGTGATTAAGATGCATAATATTTTAAAGCAGTATTTTTCAAAATAGAAATTAACGCAAACAGCTATAATGAAAAAAATATCAAAATTTTAAAGAAAGACGAGATCTCACCCTGAACTTGCAGGACTTAATCCCAGCCCTTCCCGATCCATCTTTCTTTAAAGTTTTGATATTTTCTTGCAGATTTTTTTCGCATTATTTTTGTCCTTTATTTCTATTTTATTTTTCTTTTTAAGTCGGTTCCATGCCCAGCATGGAGCCTGATGCAGGGCCCAAACTCATGACCCTGAGGTCAAGACTGAGCTGAAATGAAAAAGAGTTGAATGCTTAATGGACAGAGCCACCCAGGTGCTCCGATTTTTTTCCCTTTATTTTGGCATTAAATATTATTTATCTTGATTTCTGTGATTGTTGGTGCCCCTTTAAATTCAGTGCCCTAAGTGAGGCCCTCACCTGCCTTACCCTAATCCTGGCCCTGCCTGGGTGCAGAGGGAGCTGCATGAAAGCAGAGAGATTCTGCTTGGGAGCTAACTGGGAACCAGTGGGGACAACCTCTAGGCAGCCGTTCATGGCGCTTTTTGGAATCCCAACACTCAGTTATCTTCTCAAATCCACATAAGAGTAATTATTGGTAGGTGACAAAAGCAGGCAACGGAAACACGGATCTCACACTTGTCTTTATTGGTAAACGCGTTTGGCTCTGAATTATCAACTACATCACAAATTCCAGTACAACAGATCTCATTTCCATGTACATGTCTTCATAATAGAGAATTCCAAGCTCCACTGCTCACTCATACATAGACAAGCCCTGGAGACTCTGAACAGAGTAAAAGAATGCAAGTCATGTTTTAGGTCTGCTCTCTTGCATCCAAGAAGAGAGGGAAATAAAGTGAAGCAACACGTAGCAGTCCACAGAGAACTCTCCAGAGCCCATCCCCACACACGGTGGCGCAGCATCAGAGGGCCAAAGGGCTGAGACCAGCACTGCAAGGCAGCAGGCAGGTGCCTGGCTGCCAGAGGCTCCCTTCCCGTGGGGCGGGGGGGGAGCAGGGAGACCTCCGAGAGGGGATGGGTGCAACACCCAGACCTGGCATGGAACCAGCATCACTCTCTACCCAAGTTCCTTCCTTCAAAAGTGGGCAGGGGGTGTGGGCCCACATGAATTCGCCCCCTTCCCACCCACCCCTCCTGGAGCTCTGCCCACACACAGAAGCTCTGCCCTCTCTTCAAGAGAACAAAAGATGACACTGAGATGTTAAGAGACACCAAGGACCATACCCAGATGTGGGCTATCAGACCCAAATCTAGCTAGGATCTACTTCCGCTGGAACTTGGGGTGTCATGTGTAGGAACGAGCGGAGAGTACGCGAAGCCCAGAAGAGAAGCAGGATTCAGGAAGTGAGGGACAGTCTTACTCCCATTGCTATTTTGCCATCCTCTCCCTCCCCAAGCTCAAGTTCAGGAATCGCAGGCAGAGCGACCCATCACCAATATCTGACTAAAGAAATGACTGTTTCCCTCTTCCAAAACCAATGTTGATAAAAGTCTGGGTACGGCTCAAGGAAAACTAAAGCCTTATATGTACATAGAGGAATTTTACCATCAAAGTCAAAACAAAACTCTCGGGAGGGAGAGAAACACCCTTGGAAAGGAGCAAACGGCCCTCTCTCAATAGGTTCAAGCAGCGACATGGACGCAGGTCTGCTTCTGTGCGTATCAGCAAATGCACTGATGGCGGTAGGAACGGGGAGGAAATGTAATCGTTAGCATCGCGGTTCCTGAACCCCGATACACAGAGGAGAAGAGGGAGAGTGGCAGCTTGAGAGGGACAGACGGATGGATATTTACGGGTCAGAAGGAGTAAATCAACCAGGAGGGAGACAGTATGAGACCAGTTAGTTAGTGCTCAACTAATAGAAGGTAAGAGCCTGAGTCCTGTCTCCAGGTAACAAGTTACTTTCTCTCATTCTTTTAGCAACAGACGGAAGGCCAACTTTTGTTCCTTTGAATGTGAACTGTGGTCAGGAGCAGGGGTGGGAATGAATACCAGGTGTGAGGGTGGAAACGGACCTGGACATCCACCATTCTGGCAGGAGAACAACTCAAGTGGCTGCTCCATGGTAATGTCTCTGCTTATTTGACCAGCAGATAAAGCACGTAATCTCCTCTAGTAAAGGCATTCTCTGACATGGAGACTGACTCTTTTGTATCATTCGGTAGCCTAGGATTTTATCACGTCCCCTCTCTATCAACCACTCTTGGAACATTAGGACTATGGGACTCAGTCTACATGTCATTGCTACCTAATAATGAGCTTAGTTTCCACTCTAACATACCCAGAAGGTCAATGGCATGGTTAAATAAATGTAATAAATAATAATAGCAACAGGATAGAGAATGAGGATGTGTACCCATATTCATAGCATGTACGGTCACTGGTAAGAATAATCTAGACACTAGGCATTAGCATTAGATTTTTGTCTTCTTCCTAGAATTCTCCGCTCCCCACCACCCCTGCTTCGGTTCAAGCTCACACCAATCTAATCTCTTACAAATTACAGGAATCTATCTGTTCTGAACTCATTTTTAGAATCTCTCCACGTTAATACCAACACTGAGATAACTTCCTATGTCATCCTATTGATAGAGGTCCCCTTGCCAGAGCCCCTGTCTAGGCCTAGATGCCCGAGTCACGAGAAGAGGAAGTCTTTCAGGATTAAAAGTCTGGAGAGCATTGGGCAGCTAACTCCATCAAGTTTAGGTATGGCTGAATGACTAAGGGACATTCCAACTTATCAGAGGCCCTTGCCCAGCATGGGGAATCCTGGGTGGAGGAAAGGCAGTCCCTAAATAATGAAAAACATACTAGAGCCTGTCTTATAATCTTAAGAGATTCAGCGCACTCAGGTCCCTGAGAGGAGCTGGGGGGCTAGGGCCGACAACTAGGGGACTACGGGAGATCATCTGCTTCAGTTGAGCAATAAACTGCATTTGGAGTCATTGACAGTGTTGACCCTGAGCCAGCGCTGTCAGCCTGCCTTGGCAGAACAAGGAGCCTCTTCCTTCCAGAGTCTTCCCAGCTCACGACATGGTACTCATTTCCTCTACAACCCGCACCATGTGAGAGCTGAACACCTCTGGATTTAGGGTCCCTCTAGATCACACCTGAAGTGGCCAGCCATGCCCCCCAACCTATCTTAGCCTCCCCCCTCCCGGTACCACCAAGTAAATAGGAAATCTGAAACTGGTGATAATATACCGAGCATGCTTCCTGCAGACTTTCCAGCACAATCTACCCAGGGTGAGCCGTTACTACAGAACTATGACAAAAACGAATAAAGGCAGAGGCAAAAACAGACTGTATATCACAGGACATTAAAAGGATATTCACAGGACTGGAAAGCCATACATATATTCCAACAATATCAGCTGCGATCTCTAACTGTTGGACTTACAGGTGATCTTTTATTTCATCCTTATTTCTTATGTTTTCCAAATGTCCTACTGTAACCTACCTTATTTATTTTTTATTTTAAAGTACCTCATTTTAGGGCACCTGAAGGCTCTGGGGGTAATTAAGACTTAATTCTGTCTTACCAGCAGAAATCATCAGGCTTATATCGCGTAGGGTGACTGATCCATTGTGCTTTGCCTGGGACTGTCCTGTTCCTAGGAACCCCCTCAGTCCTGGTGGTCCCTCGAATACCCACATTCCTTTTTCCTTCAGGCACAAGGACTGCCATCCAATTTTCCCCTCTTTGAGGAGCTCAAGCATTCAGAAAGACACAGCCTCCTCTCAGCAAAAGGGAGCAGGCTCAGAGAGAGGGCAGCAGGTATCCAACATGGATCCCCAAGAGGCTCCCGCTTAGGGGCTGAGCCCCCGCAGCAAGAAGGCCTTTGTGCTTGGCTATCAGGTTGAACGAAGAAGTAGTCCTCCCTCCAGTTCTTTCCTGTCCGTCGTATGGTGCAAATGCATCTTACCCGCTTTTCAAGAGAAGTGACAACGCCCAAGGAAAAAGACAGTCAAACAAACGAGCAACTACATCATCAGTGAATGTAAGGAGGACATGGAGAGCCGGCCTATGGGTAATCTGAGAAGCAGCTCAGCCATGGTGGGTTACCCTCTCAGACTAGTAGAGTGAGTAAAGACGGAGAAAATCTGCGCTTCGCAAAGAGAAAACCTGTGCTGTTAGAAGAGCTGCCGTACAGGATTGAGCGTCACAGCCCAGCCAAACTCCCATCGTGCCGTGTCTGCTTAACCAGAGGGAGCACTCAATTGTTCCAAGCATCTGGGTAGCAGGGGCTTCTTAGAAACATAAGAGGCTCCCATGCATTTGTGTTTGCTGAGCTGGCCCCGGTCCACAAGCTGCTGGCATGTGCAAGAGTGACCAACCGGAAACCAAACTGGGGGGGTGCAGCTTGATGCGATTCCTCCTGCTGGTTACCCGCGCTCCAGTGGGGCTGGGCCTTGGGACATACCCACAACGAATGCATGAGGATCCTGCACCTGCTGGCATGCTTCTGGGACATCACGGATGAGTCGGTGAAATCGGAGGGCAGTGTCTGGCGTGGGGGGCATGCATGGCTCCGTCTCGGCTGCCCAGTGGTGGGGAAGTAAAAACAGTTCTGAGAACATCAATGTGAGTGTCTCCATCCATAGTCGTTTTTCCCTTCTAGCCATTCAGTGTAGGCTTGGAGAGGTTTCTCTAGAAGGTCCAGATATCCTATGACCAGCTGGCATTTCTTTTTTGAGAACAAATAATATCACCCAGGGGTCAAGTGCTAATAAAATGACGTCTCTTATCTCACTTAGTAGTAAGTGTGCTTGGAACGGGGTTTGCTAACGAATCTTCATCTCGGTGGAATTTGTAGCATGGCTTACATTTTAAATGTAATTACCCAGCATGTTTTCATTTCCTTTCTTCTAGGGAACTCAAGTTGCTTTTTAAAGCATTATTTGATAGCTTCTTGCCATCTCCTCTGGAGTTGAAAAGAGAATATGATATCAAGCTGTTCTAGCTAGCGATGGGGAACTATGGAACCAAGAGAGAGACAGAATTAGACTGGGACCTACAGATTCGAGCCATGAAGACCCCCGAGGGACAAGTTGTCAACCCAGTGTGCTGTAAACGAAGCGGTTTCTAAGGGTCCTAAAATAACTGCATTCTCCCTCCGTCCTAACACTCACGCTGGGCAGAATGGGCTAAGCTGATTTGTAAAGTGCAGGTCACAGCCTTCAAAGGGATACAAACAGTTCCCAAAGCAGCTATTACTTGGCCGATTAAATGCTCAGAAGAAAATATACTTTTGAAAGACAAAATTAATAGGCAAAGATAGAGAAGAGTACGAGAGCAATTATTTCTACCTGCTCTTAACTCCTGTCCCTGACCATCGAAATGGGCCGCGGACAGACACAGGTTGCAGTGAGGCTTGAAGTAAGCCCAGGTAACTCTCAGGACCCTCATCCTTTGATCTAACAAGCTCCTGGGGTCCTGGACGTCATTCAGAATGTGTGCCCATGTGTAGTCAAAGTAATGTCGCAACTATGTTCAAAACCTCTGCAGTTCTGTGAAAAATATTGCCTCTAGGCCCCCCCTTATTGGCAACACGATGATGGTGTGGGTATGGCAGTTAAGGGGAGCAGGAGGAGTGCCCTGTGTGATCTTTTCACCTACAGTTAAACGTGCTCCCTCTCCTTACTGTGTCTTCGTTCCCTAATCTTAGCTGGTCTATGAATCTGTGCTTATCTACGTAATTGCCTAATAAGCGTGGAACCAATGAGGACACACACACGTACACGCACATACACACACGGATGAACTCTAATACCTGGGGAAGTATGGCACACTGCAGGAACTCAATAAACACCCATTCTTCATTGGAAGCAGAATCAAAGGGAAAAAGTCAGGAATTCTTTATGTGCTTCTGCCACAGGGAGTCACAGCCCTAGGTACTCATAGAGGGCATGCACTACAAGGACAAACACATACCGTTCTTATTTAGACATAGCTCTAATTTAATTCTGGCCCCAGGTCTAGGACCCTAGCTAATTTCAAGGCTGCTCGAGGAAAGACACACATTTGGGGATGACACTAAGTCTACAGCATTTGTTTTTCTTGCACGGGAAGCTGTAACGCATTCCCACCCTTCAAAAGAACCCCCGATTGATGATTCGGGGGTTTTGCTGGTTAGTCTTTGTTTGTTTGTTTCAGCTCCGAAGGTGTGTTTCCATTGTACCCTGTCAAAATGTTCCCCAGCAGTCAAGGAGAGGATAGCACACGACTGCCCTCGAGCCGAGTTTGTAAATCCTACCGGGAAACCACCCCATGCTGTCAGATGACGTGGTTTTCAGACACGTCTACACAGGCTAGTTGAATTAAAGACCAACTCCAGACTTGATGTTGCTGAGCTCCTCAGCTCCATCGTGCCATCCTGATTGGTCGAGGAGATGGGTCTATATATAGTTAAAGTGCCATAGGACTTTGAGGGATTAGTCATTAGAGCACACTGCTTTCTCTTTGGAAGGCAACTTCTTGCTTGACTAGGTTATGGAAGCTAAGGAGTGACGTCAAGATGTTGTCGGGCCAGAATTTGCAGATAACCATAGAACTCTTCTCCTCCATCAGGCATGGATTTAGCCTCCTTTAGTTCCTGCAGTGACATAGGAGCCTCCAAATACCAAATTATTATCAGGCGGTCTTGGGGGAACCTCTGGGCCCTGCAATAAAGTAGACAGACTTGCTATTGGAAAGTGCTCGGGAGCAATGCAGCCCTGTTCAGATTGCTCTAAAATCCTGCAAACCATCTCTGGACTCTTTAAATGAATCCGCTCACATAGCTCCTGAGAGCGAAAGAAAAAGTACTTTGGGGGTTATAATTGATTGTCATCTCTCACCTAAGTGATCTTACACATCATTTAAAGCAATCTGGTTTGATGCTCTTTGTTTGTTTTGTTTTGTTTTGCAAAGCAAAGCTATGCAAACATGGAATCTGCGTCATTTTGGACAAGCCACTTCTGAGCATTCTATGTAAGATAAGGTGTATTCATTGATCTTAAGGTCTAACTCAGGGGTCACAAACAGATGGTGGACTAAGGACCAGCTCTGACTCATACAGAAATAATTTACTGATCCCACACAGGGTTTTAAGTCTGAGGGAATTCATATAAAAATAATAAATGCTGTTCTTGCTGGAAAAATGAGAAGATCTCACGGCCCACGTTCTAGTAAGGCCTTCCCTAGGCTACCTCATCTTTCCGACCCAGCCTGTTTCCCATGTGACCCGCATGATCCTATAGGTAATTAGGGGTTAGGGCACTTGCCCTGAGCCAGTCTTTCAAGGTGCGCTGTGATTATATGATTATATCTGTAACCACTGGTGTTCCCAACAAGACTCCCTGAGGGCAAAGAACATGCTACCATCCTCACCAAATCTCTGGTCCTTTAGCATTGTAAACGTGCGGTGGCTAGTCAATAACTATTTAATGAAGTCACCTTTACCTTCTATATTAGATTCTTACAATTTGGTGAAATGAGATGGGACCATTCCTGGTAAGATCACACATCTATTCTAAAGCCAACATCTGTGAATAGCATGTAGATTTAGGAAAAAGAAGTGAATATGCTGGTTGGGGTCCATGCCTCTAATGGGGGTCCAGACATTGGTGGTGTCCTAACCATGGGGCATTTTGTTTTAAGTATACGATACAGTCCTAAACTTGTTCTGAGATCTTAAATTTGTTTTTCAAATGCAACATATCCCACTTCTTGGAAGACCGTTTCTTTAGAGGTACTTTGGAGGTTAGTTTGTAAAAATATTCAATGGGAATCACTTGATTGAATGCTAAGCTCCCCAAATTTCATGGGCCTATAGCCACAAATCTCTCTGTATGTCAGATCTATGTATTTTTAGATATTTTAATTTCTGGATGACTGCAATTAGACATTCAAAGAAATGGTTTTTTGTTTGTTTGTTTTGTTTTTTTGGGGGGGTCAAAAGCTTTTTTCTGCTAAATTGTTATCTAAAGATGGTTAAGTTGGCTAATATATTGTTTAAAATATGTCTAACAAATAAACTACTGTTTTGGGAAGTTTAATAGGAGGAGAGCTAATGAAAAAGTCTATGGTTCATCTTAACTTGTTATAAGTCTATTGGTAATTAATATTTCAGTAATACATAACCACATCTGGTCAACATCTGGCCAACAGCAAAGGTACATCATGTCCTTTGCTATGAAAGAATAGTTCAACAGATACAGTTCCTACTCTCGAGGAGCTTACAGTCTAACCTAAATAAGACTACAGAAACACATACATAAGAGTGGTCAGACTCAGGACTTAACAAGAGGCAACAGATACATTGAAGATAAAGGAAAAAATATGGGATAAAGAATGACATTTAAGAAAGAACAAAGAGAAGGAAAGAAGCAAACTGCTCCTTCATTCCCATTTCTTTGAAAAAGACTCATGGAAGATGTGTGATGTTAAGTGTTCTTAAAATTAGGAAAGAGCATATGGCTTGATGCCTGGAAGAAAGAAAATTTCTTCTGATGTAAGAGGCTGTGAGTGACTGAGAACACCGAGCCGGGTAAGGACCACTGGGTAGAAGGGACCCGCCAAGACTTTATAAGGAAGGGACAGCCAAATGGAGAATCAATGGTCTAGAGCCCTCTGGTGGAGGACAAAAACTGAGAGGAGGCTACAAGTCTCCTAAATTTGCTTCCCATGCCTTCTAAAGTGTGGGGGGGGGGGGGCATAGAGTGGCTGAGCCACAAACACAAAACTCTCCTAAATAAACAAAATGTACTGAAAAACCTTTGAAAAAATCTCCATGGACTCTAGATTAAGGAAACCACCTTGACAAAGTGTCTGTGAGATGTCTAAGGGCCAAAAGCACTTCCAGATAGAACTATAGACTCGGCAGCCACTTAGTCCACTTTCTTTTTGGTTTTCATTTGTTTGTTTGCTTTCTTGCACGTTGGTTCATTTTCTCTTGTTGGATGTCGGACTGATGCTACTTGGTTAGTCAACTTTGTATCTCCCCATTGACAAAGGAGAAAAAACTTCGGGGACAGGTTGATTTTCGTCCACCTTAACTATAATACAGCTTGGGCTAGCTGAAGTTTGTCACATAGCCTGCTACTGATGGTGACAGGGCTGTCAAGAGACTCTTTCTAGGGAGCACAATCAAAATGATGACAGATTCTCCCATCCTAGTACCCTGCGTGGCTTTATTCAATATTTGACTTAGGCATGTAGGGCATTTCAAGGACCTTTGGAGGATGTTTATCTCTACAAAGAATGCACATTTTAAGCAGTGCCTCCATGCATCTTGTTCACACAATAATGACAATATTAGGATTAATAATACCTTGATTTCAAACAATAACTTTTTATTTCAAGAAGCTCAACATTCCTCATATATGCTATTCTATTTATCTTGTCATATTGCATATTCAACTGAAATCTGTGGTGGGGTCCAGTCTCACACATTACAAGCTCATAATACTTTTCTTCCTAATGATTTCATTCAAATCCAATATTCACCGTACCTTGGGGTAAATTTGAATGAATAGAAGAAAATTACAGGTGTTTCTTTATATATGAAAAGATACTCATTGCTAACCCCCTTTATCCTATGAGTTCTTAGTGGAAAGTCAGTCTCCCAAATCTAACTTTGCAATTGTCCCACGTTACTTCTGCGGCAAGGCAGGAGAACAGTGTTTAAGGAGTAAGAACATGTGAAAGAGACCGAAGATGCACAGTCATCAGTGTCAGGTGAACCCCTGGGACCTAAGCCACCTGATGTTCCAGCGCTCATGGTCCCTTACTCACATATGAAGAAAGGTCTGCACTTCCAATGGCATAAGCCTGTTTGTCCACTGTTGTTTTTATTTTTTGTTTTCCATAAGGCCGTGCTCCATTTTTTATATTTGAGCGGTGGCTTTAAAGATAGGATAAGAGTCTCTGAGAGAAATCCCAAGCTTCTCAACAGAGGCTAATAGGTTAATCTGGTTCTGAGTAGTATAGGTCACTGCACTTAATACGCACATCATCTGTTGTGATGTCTCTTTGCTACTGTGTCATGACAACAAATCTCATACAGGGAATAAGGACTGAACAAAGAATACAGATCTACCTGAATTGATACCACTGTGTGCAACACAGCACCTTCCTGACCACCAGCACTATATTTTTTAATGACTTTCAATAAATCAAATTTAAAACCCCCAATCGTCTGTCTTTTGTAACTGATGAATATACAGTCTAATGATACTTCTGGTTTCTGTCTCTATCTTTTTCAAGATAAGCATGCCTCGATTCCAACTTCATGGTGACAAATGGTTTTGGAAAACGGATCCCAAGAGAAGTCGGTATCTGCCCACAGTTCCGAGCCCAGCAGGACACACGCCCTGAGAATTCCATAAGCAGCAAACTAAAGGATCCATTCCATAGGCCCAAAGCCCCATGAATCCTCAGACATTTCACTGCCCCCCTCCCCTCAGTCATCCTCGTCAGGCACTCTGATAAACACGCTGAGTGATATCGCTACGCAGCAAACAGGCCAGTAAGTATAAACAGCTGTACTTACATGTGTCTGGCTTGAGCTGACTGTTAGTGATGCCAAAGTACTGGGGATTTTCAATGACAGGGATCTTGGTCATTCCAATAATGACGGCATCGGGGCCGCCCTCTGAAGATGATGGGGTGTTACTCCCATTGGAGATGTGGTGGAGTGGGCTGGCAGAGTCATCATCATTGCTGATAACTGAAGCTGGGCCTAGAGTTGGACAAAAATACATATTCTCTTGTAACTTTGTAATGTCCTCGTTGAGCTATAATTCACATACATAAAGTTCACCCTTTTAAAGTGTACAACTCAGTGGTGTTCAGTATATTCAGAAAGTTGTGCAGCCATCACTATAATGTGATTTTAGGACATTTGGATCACCCCAATTAGCAGCCACTCCCCTGGCTCCCCACTCCCAGCCCCAGGCATCTACGAATTTACTTTCCGTCTCTATGGATTGCTTTGCTGTCTCTATGGATTTATTCTGGACATTTCACATACATGCACTCATATAATATGTGATCTTTTGGAACAGATTGCTTTCACTTAGCCCACTTTTAAGCTTCATTCATGTTGCGGCATGTGTCATTACTTTATCCCTTTTTGTTGCCAAGTAAGATCCCATTGTATGGATATGCTACGTTCTGTAGACCCATTCATCCGTTGAGGGACCTCTGGGCATTTCCACATTTTGACTCTTACGAATAATGCTGCTATGAACCTCTGTGTACAAGTTTTTGCCTGGACATACGTTTTCATTTCTCCTGGGCAGAATTGCCCAGTCATGTGGTAGTTTTCTGTTTAACATTTTGAGGAACTGCCAAACTGTCTTCCAAAGTGGCTGCGCCATTTTCTATTCCCACTAACAATGTGCGAAGGTTCCAATGTCTTGACTTCCTTCTCTGGAAAGTTAATATGCAGCTTTGCTCTCTGTTCTCTGAACATCTTTGGAACCCTCGTTCATTGAAACTCGCAGCGTGAATGCGGGATCCCTGTGCCCCCATATACTGAAAGGTGTACTAGCAGTTCAAAGATCTGAGTGGCTTTCTCCACTCTTTGGACAAGTCACTTACCTTTTTTATACCTCTACGTCCACTTATATTTGTAAAATGTGCAAAGGAATATCTGCTTGTTGTTTTGAGACTCGTGATAGGGAAGTGTATGACAAATTTAAAGGTGTTTCATGAGTATGAATTACCATTAGGTATTACTAAATAAGCTTACAGCTGGCGGACTAAAACTACATTGGGTGGTCCTATGGCTATTTCTCTCTCTGCATACCTGGATAGCTGCAACACCACTCTTGCCTACAAAATACTTTCATGACAATAACAGATCAAGCCCATGCCAAAGTTCCTGCTTTGCCTTTAGCCCTAATCTTATCTGTAGATCATTCCATGGATGTCTTTATACTAACGCAATAACCATTGCATTTTTCACACAAGACTTAAACTTTCTAGTCTCGAGTCTAAAAACGTGTATGCCCATAAACACCGTGTCCTGTGTCTTGTCTAAACAATTTATCTATTGACCACTAAACCCATCCTGTCTGCAAACAAAACCAGACGCACAATGACAAAGGTCTATGTGAAAGCTTCAAACCAATTAAGGTCTCGCTGGCTCATGATACACACTCTATACGTGAGACATTAACACCCCCCCCCAGACATATATTACACGTGTTTCTGCAGTGTGCTGAGTGGATGCAGGGTCCCACGGAAGCAGACTGCAGGCCACAGCCGCTGGCACAGGCCAAGAGAATCATCGCAGGGAAAGGTAAGGAGGAAAAGCAAAAGACAGAATCGAGTATCAGTCAAGGCAACCCTGTACCAAAAAAAGCCTGAATTGCTACCTGCTGAGGAAGGGACTGTGCTTTCATTCACTCACCCAGATTGTGTGTTTCCACACCTCCATCCTTCTCTACCCTCTCCCTCTCAGTTAATTAACGATTTCAGGGAGAGGCACGGCGATTCTAAAGACAAAAGTCATTGTGGCATACATTCTTGAACCCCCTATGAAAGATACTGGTAATCCGTGCAGACCTCCAAGATGCATTTTCCCCCTCCAAAGGGGATTATCACAGTTTGCGGTGATAACAGTGGACCTTCCCCAGCTAGCTACATCTTAAGCAAACTATGCAGGAGGCAGCCAACTGCTATTATAGGTAATTTTTAAAGTGTCTTCTCAAGGGGATGTGCATTTCAGTTGCCTTTAATGATACACTCTTGCTTAATTCTGCAGACAAGTCCTCACACAGCCAAGTTAGAGTCTGCAGAACACTCAAAGCACAAGCAAGCTCGCTGGTTGCTCTCGTCCTGTGCCTAGCTCACCGGCATGCATAAAGAGTGGAAATTCTGCCAAGAATAGCTATAAAGACAAGTTCTTTCCAATATCCTTAACCATCCCTGTTTTATGATTTGCTTCCTGACAGGCCTAGATCACCCAGAGCTTAAACCCAGAGATGGAAAATGGAAATGTGTTATGTTAGGGTTTCTGCATCTTGCCAATAAAACCTTCCCACCCCTGGCCCCCTTGCTGTATTCCTGGAGCAGCTGTTCCCCTCCCCCCCACCCTTCGAGGTTCCCAAAGCATGCTACTGCCTGTGCTCCCCAAGGGGGGTGCAATCAAGGTGGCACATTTCTCAACGTTTCCCCCCAGAAAAGCAGGAGCTGTCATGTGCAAATACTGCGCCTGTTGTCAGAAGGCCGGCGATATTTGCTTCTGGAGCCCTGGCAATAATTAGAATGCGCTGATCCCAGTTGCTTTCTTCTGCGACTCTCCCCTGGCCCAGGTCAGGCTATCAACATTCCTACAGCATTTAATCACTTCGGAGCAAGCTGATATCTACAAGACAATGCTGAGATTCCTCCAGGAATTCAGGCTCTGATTCCTCTGCCAGGGACGCAGTAGAGCGCTTACTTGCAGAATCACAGCTTTTCTTCGTCCACCAAAGGACACTCTTTCCTTCCCTTGGTTTCTCAGAGTAAAACCCCCAACTCTGAGGTAACAAAGCCCAAAGGAATGGGCTTTCTGCTTGGGGACGGGGTGGGGGGGGCGGTAAAAAGTTAAGCATAAAGGTCATTCTTCAAAAGCCTTTTCACTTTGCCAGAAGGTCCTGTTGACAAATCTTAGCAACGCATAAACCTTAGCGATTTATCAAGTGGAACATTAATTCAAGTGCCGTTTTCTTCATCATCGGTGTTCTAAATCCTGCAAGACTGATACGGCTGGCAAGGTGGCAGGGATTCAGCCCATTTTTCTATGAACATTTTGATCTAATGGAGCGCAGCGAAGTTGGGAAGGGGGAAAAGCTCTCAGCAGGGACAATGAATGTCTATATAATTTGACAGCAGGCTGTCTGCGCCTACCACGGATGTGTCACTGTGCGTCTCTGCACCAGCTAGAGGAGACACCACAAAAAGACAGACAGACGAAGAGTCAGGGGCACATCACAGCGTGTTATAAGAAATTCATAGGAGGGTTTGAAAAAAACGTCTTCTAACATTAATAAAAAGTTTTAAATTGCTGGGTATGTGCAACTTGCTAAGTTTGGGGGGCGATAGTTCTAATTACTGAGCTGACAAATATGAGCTCTGCCTGGAAACATTTTTAGCCCGTTTTTATTTTAATTTGTCTCAGGTGCAAAGAGGCATTTTTCTTTCAACAGAGCTGCTTGGTAATGTGTTCTGCACATCTGACTTACAGACATTTTTTTTTAAGACTTATTTATTTTAGAGAGAGAGCGCGAGCAGTGGGGGGAGGGGGAGCAGAGGGAGAGGAAGGGGGAGAGAGGGAGAGAATCCTAAGCAGACCCCTAGGTGAGCATGGAGCCCCCTGCGGGGCTCGATCTCACAGTCCTGAGATCACAACCTGAGCTGAAACCAAGAGTCAGATGCTCAACCGACTGCGTCACCCAGGCGCCCCAAGACCTGCAGACATTGCTAAGCCTCACATTTGTTTTCCCACAGTAAGAACTGCTGAAGGTCATCTGGGAAAAGAGTTTTCCTTCTCTCAAGACCAACGACGTCTTTAAGGTAAGGCGAGAGACTAGGGTTCTTGAGCCGCTGTATCGACCATGCCTTTTATTTTCTGTTTCTGATGCTTCAGCATCCGGGCCCTCACTGACCCTGAAGGAACTGCCCTTCCCAGAGACAGCCAGCTCCTCGAGATGGTAAAGAACTTGCCAGAGAGTGGAGCTTCCATACACAAGCCAACCAATGCCCGTCTGCCCTATCTACCAGGCTGTGCTAGTCCGGGCCACTCTCCGCCTGCCCTATCACCCCAGAGCCAGGCACCAGGCCACTGAGGACAGCCTGGCTGGCCCAGAGCCTGCCTAAGTTACTCAAGCCAGCCCATCCGAAACCTGCGTACCGGGCCTCGCCCGTTCCCCCCACGGAAACCACCAAAAGGCTCTGTGGCCCAGCGTCCTCCCCTCACTCCCCCTGCCTCCTGACCGACCCCGGTGCTCCCTCTGGGGTCCCCCCACTGGGCTGTGGCTGCCCTCTTCTCTCAGGAACGGCGAGTAACACACTGTCTTTTCCATGGCAGTCTCTCTCTGACCTGTTGGCCTCACCAGACCCGAATAATAATAAAGCCTCCATTTTAAAGCAGCAGCGCCTCTGATTGACCGCGGCTCAAAGCCCAATTCTGAAGAAGAATTCTCTCTGCTGTGGCCTGAAAGGGTGAAGCCCCGTGTTTGATGTTTTCCAAGAATGCGCACCTCTCAGCAGGGAAAACTGGCCTGGAACGTGATGACGTGGTTACAGCGATCTTCTGTTTAGTGGCGAGAAGACCCCATCTCACAGCGCTGTTGTGGGAGAGTTTATTACCCTGCTCCTTCTGCCTCCTGCCCCCTCTCCCCACCCCCTACACATACAGAATACAAAGCCTTAACACGGGGCACATTTCCGATTTCCCAGCAGGGCACTCTCCAGGATCTTGGCAAAGTGACCGTGATCAGTTGTATCTGAAACGTGCCCCTGGGGGAGTCGCCCACAAATCCTGAGCTGGTTGAGTTTAAATGTTCCAATTTGGCCACATGTCTATTTTCGCTTTGCTAGTTAAGAGCTTTTACCTTGGAATTCATGGGGCTACTTAAGGGTCAGTTACTGATATCAGGCTCAAAAAAGGAAAGGAAACAAAGTTCCTTGCACGGAGGGGATGAACACATATGGGGCAGATGGCTCAGGACCGGAAGACTCAGTGACACTGGTGCATTTCCCGTACGTTGCAATTTAACCTGTAACCGACCTTGCTACCAAAATATACAAAAATATAACCGACAGATGCCCAGGATGGCCAGATTTGGAAACACACATGCAGGATGTAAGACGGTTTGTCTTTTTGTGCTTCCTAATGGATTCCTGTTCATTGTCGCCGTACCCACAGAAAGTCCTGTACAAATTGGGGGTCTCGGGAGATCACACCTGATTTCAATCCCAGTGATGAGCCGCATTATGTGCGCTCATTTGGTAAGCTACAAACTCTGCGATTGTCAGCGCACAGTCTGAATGCAAGGAGCAGAATGCAATCAAGTACAAATCAGAGCGTCTGGACGTTGGTCTCGTTTTGAAAGAGAAATGGTCATAAATGAACAGCTGATTCACCAATTCAGAAATGTATTACATCTCGGCCAATGGAAGAAGTTAAGATCCCCACTTGTCCAGCCTTGACTTGAAGCCAGCTTTGCTGTATGTGGAGTTTTAGTGCCCTTGTGTTTTATTTCCTGAACCTTCTTAAAAGCCCAGCAACTACCTAGACCTGGAACAACAGCTGGCATTCCTCCTAGGATAAAAACATTTCAACTTCAAAAATACCAAACCATTTACTGAACTCAGTTAGTGAAAGTAATGCCTCTTCTGGAAAAACCCTAGTCCTCTTTCTTCAGCAAATCAGAAACAAGGAACACAGAAAATTAATCAAGGGGCCAACAAGTATGAAGAGGGGCTAAGGAGTTGCATCCGAATCAAGCAACACAAACTCGTTACTTATCCAAAGAAGGAGTAACTACTTACCAACACCTTGTCTTGATTTTACTTTCCCAAATCCAAACCATGAGAAATCTGAAAACCACAACAAAACATAAAATAAACTTCGAAAAAGAAGCGTAAACCAAGGGTATTCAGCAGTGTCCTCAGTGAAATAACAGACTCTCTGAAAAAGCTCTATTGGGGACCAAAGCTTCCTCTCAAATACCTGGAAACTCATGCTTGAATTTTTGTGTAAAGATTTATTTCCCATCCTGAGAACATGGACGTTCGACTCAGATAAGATACAGTAGCCTGTCTTCGAGAAAAATGGTCAAAACCCAGAGTTAATGGCTCTGAGCGGTTTTCTCTCTCTCTTCCTTTCTTCTTCCTAAGTATCGAATCATCTAACTAAGCTCTAGGGGTGAAAATACACAACGCATTTGACAAATGCACTACGGTTCTCAACCGCAGCAATGTGGGAAAATAAGAGAAAACAGATCTTTTGTGAAGCAGAGACAGACAGTAAGAAAAAAAAAGAACATGTAATCCCATGGGAGAACTGACGCTTGGGCTAGATGGGGATTCAGGAAGAAACAAAGGGATCTTGATTCTACACGGATTCTAGCACTGACTTGCTGTGTGGCGATGGGCAGTTCACAGTGGCTCTGTGCCTCTAGTAACACAAAGCTCCACCAAGCACGTGTAAATAAAGATCTGACAAACGGTTGGAGGTCCTCCAGGGAATAAAGCCACAGTGAAGTGCCTATTTGTTTCCTGAGCCTGACTCTTCCCCTCTACGAAATTTCCACTGGGTTCAAAGTGAACTCTACCCAGCAGGGAAACCCCAGGATAAGAGGCGGATAAAGGGTAGGAAGCCCAAATACGTAACTGTTTCGCAGATCTTCAGATCTACAGTGATTTTTGCAGGCAGTGGAGATGGAAAGTTGTGTAGAAGAAGCCAATTTACGTGAAAGAATGTATATGAAAACTCTTCGCGTGCTCAAAAATGCCTCGCAAAGTTGTCATCAGGATTACTCTTTTTTTCCAGTATAAGTTCACCTTCCCCTGGTAGCCTATAACTTTGGCTCTGGAGCCAGACTCTAAGGCGGTTTTTACTTCTGATTGATATTCCTCTGAAAGCTTCCTTCCAGGTTTTAGAAGACAGGATGAAGGTCTGGCCTCTGTCCAATGCCAAATAAAGATCCCTTTGCACAGAAGACAGTGACCCTCATTCACTGCGCCCTTAGTCTAGGGAGGCAGGGCTGTGCCTGTGGCTTTCTCAGTTACCACTAGTCCTTTTGAAAACGGAGCGTATTTCTTACTGATCAATTTTTTTTTTTTATTTGTTTGAGGTACATAGTTTTCATTAAATAGTAGAATGAATTTTTTAAGACTTCCTTTTCACTTGAATATTTTTTTTCAAAATTGTTCCTATCTTCCAGAGAACCCACCGAAGGACACAATCCCTCACCGACTCTACATTTCCGATTATTGTCAATCATTATAATAAACATAACTGCAAAGGGACACCTGTCTACATTTTAGGTACATCCACCCCCACTTTCAAAAATCACTCCTTCAACATAAATCCTAGAAATGGAATTCCGGAGTCCAAAGGGATGAAAAATATTAAGGTACCCAACCCATGTAACTCAACTGCTTTGCCACCATATCCGGTCTGACTTGTACCAACAGTGTGTGAGAAGGTAGGAGCGTATTTTCACACTTCAGTCAGCGGGAAATCAAAGGGTGAAACCATTTTCTACTTCCATCCTGCCATTGGTGCATCTCCACCTAACTGAACAGAAATAGCAAATACTCCCCTCCCACCTTTGCCACGCGAAACGCCTCATACCCCATGTCTGCTTGGCTGGTGTTGGGCGTGCAAGGAGAACACAGATATGAAGAGGGTCAGAGCCCCTCTGACCTGTCCAGATGTTTTAATTCACCAAATGACTCCCCCACGCAAGACCCTTCTCCCTTCGTCCTCAGCCAGACCCTCTAACACACCATCCTCTGTTCATTGGCAAGGAACTGAGACTCACAGGGGCTGACAGACTTAGCAAAGGTCACAGCACGTAGTAACTGAGGAGACGCAAATCTGGGCTTTTTCATTTCTTTCACAGTTGCCTTTCCGATCTTCCGAAATGCTTAGCCCAAATTAGCCAAGGTTGACCACGGTACAGTCAGGATTCAATTTTCTATATAGAAAAGCACTACATGTAGTCATTCATTCTCACTTGTTGATTCAACAGGTGTGAACCTGTGTAAAACCTCGGAACACGACAGATTCCATCTGGGGACGAAAACCTCATCCTGTTTTTTGAAACAGGAACTACAAAGAGTTATTGAACCAAGCAAAGATGTTTACGACAACACAGGGCTGCCGAATCCACATTCTGGATAAAAACTGGACAGTCTGCAAAAGATGTTTTCCTAGTAATTGACATCACGTACTCAGAAAACAAATGTCATTACATCTTCCAACCATAACTTTTGGAAAACCAACTCGAGTATGTTTCCTAACACTTCTGCCATCTGCAAATAAAGACCCCAGCTTGTACTCCTCAGTGGGGCACAGTTGGGGTTGCTACCTGAGTCTGTGCTCCCCAAATTACAATTCTAAGACCCTCTCCCGAATGCTTGTGTTTTATTTCAGTTCTTCCGTTCTTTCTTGGTCAACACAGGTATAGTGGAGAATTCAAAGAAAAATGAGTGCCCTCCTTTGGGCCTGCCCTCAGGGGGCTGAACTTAAGGATTACCTATCTGAGAAGTGTGTCCAGGGTGCATGAGGACTCAGAGGAGGAGCATGTAATCCAATCTAGGGGAGGTGGGCAAGAAGAGTTCTCTGGCTTCTGGGTAACAGATTAGAATTAGCCGAAAAGTAGGGAAAAGCAGCGAGGGATACTATCACTGTCCACTTATAGCTAGAGTGGGGAGCTCCGTATGTTTCAAGGGGGTGAGACATCTGGAAAGGGTAGGAAACTGAGAAAGAGAAGCAAGGGCCAGGCCGAGAGTTTGGGTTTTAGAATGAAAATTGCAGGTAAGTTCTAAACAAAACAAAACAAAAGGAAACACCCTTGGGCCAAGCAGTAACACGATCAAGCCGAATTGTGGAAAATTCACTTTTGCCGTAGGATAGAAACAGGATGGTGAGAAGGAGAGACTGAGGGCAAGAGACCCATTAAAGGAAGCTTCTAGAGTCATCAAGCCATGAAAGAGCTGTGGCCTGAACCGGGTCCTAGGGAGGGGGCACAGGAGCAGGAGATGGCTATCAGGCATATTTAGGGGAATCAGTAGGACTTGGCAAGTGATTGCACGTTGAGGGGAATATGGGGGTGAACAAAGAAGGTTTTGGGGTTTGGACAATAGGACATATAATGCTGCCGCCCAGAGTTCTGCAGGAACTCAGAACTCAGCTGAGTGACTAATCTAAGAACATAGGTGTGGGGCACAAATCCCAGATAAGGCGTCTCTGTGGAGAAGCATCCAGGGTTTGGACCTTAGGTCTGGAGCTCGGGACACAGGCTTAAGGCCCAAGCGCTAGAGCTTACAGTCTAACGGGAGAACGCAAGCTGGATGCCGTACCTGGGACGCATTTCTTGTTGGGCAAATAAAACACCCTCTTTTACAGGCACAAATGAAAGGGCGTCCAACTGCAGCTAACTCTTGACAAGTTAAATTCTAAATTGCTAAAATATGTCTAAGTTCTCTTTAACAGTGACATAATTATTATGAAAGAGAGAATAGAATCTTCTTGGCCATTGCCCAGATTTCTTGGAAAATGTAAGAGACCAGATATAGCAAGGTCACATTGGTCCTCTCCCCTCCTCCTCCCCTGGAAGCTGTCCCTGGTTCGATGGGTCTCTCTTGATGGATTCAAGCAGTAGTCTTAAGACCTTAATACTAAATTTCACCAGCAAAATTCTCCCACAAGGCCAAAAAGAAACAATTTCTCAATTTCCTGTGATGTTTCACCCATTGGGAGTAGAGTCCTGCCAAGCATTCTTTTATTTTCTGTTTAAGAAGAGACACTTTATTCACTGCAAAATAAAGGGCCCCTTCAAAAGCAAATGTAGCTGCAGTGAGCTTAAAGGAACTTCTCTTTCCGCGATCTAGACTGACAAGGACTCTAAATTGCGAAATTAACCAATGAAATCCTTCTCATATTGGAGAAAGTTCAATCTTCCTTGACCAGAGAAGGAGAATGTAGAAAAAAAATAACGCATTAACACATTAATAACTCTAAGAGGAGATCCAAAATCAATGGTAATAAAGATTGCTTTTCAAATGTCTCTCAAAGGAAACAGCTAAAAGGTAGGGGGCTGGAAAGGAGTATTTAGGATACAGGCGAGAGAGTCACGGGCAGGAATGTGAAAAGGCAAGGTGGAAGAAACCCGATCTTCCCCTTGGGTGCTGACTCACACAGACTCTACTTCTGATTGTCAGAACGGTTCTGATCTCCAGACAATGCAGTTTCTGGATTTCTTTTTTTCTTTCTTTTTTTTTTTTTTCCTCTTTCTAAGTTTCAGAAAAATCGTTTCAGTATGTTAGGAGAAAAATCAGCTTTTAACTTGGGAGAAATTCAAATTCGCTGTTTTCCAATGTAATTTCTTTGTATCTTAAAGCAAGACTCACCACCCTCCACCCCCCCAAAAAGCATCTCTAACAGTGTAAAGGGAGCAAATGGGGAAATAAGATCACTGACAGAATGTACTTCACCTCCAACTTCCTGTGGCCACACCCACTCCCTAAAGGACCCATGAATGAGGAGCCTCGGAGCTGCCTTTCCCCTCCAGGCAAAGTGTGAACCAGACAGCGTTGAGCCCAGAGTAGACACTCAGTAAGTGAACGATTGAGTAGCCGAGTGCCTGTCACCCCAAAGAACCAGGAGGACTGGTCGTCGGAGGGGAGGGGAAATGAAAGCAAAGAATCACTTTGTTGACAATACGATCATCTCCCTTTCCAACTGACACATAATCGGAGTGAGTAAGAGTTTATTTCAAATGAATTCCAGCTCTTCAGAGCACAGAACTGTGGAGTCTGTGGCCAAGATTCTACTTCAATTTAATCTTAATCTTTCACTTAAAGACACAGGCTTTGTCTAAGTCCCATCTGCACAGGCTAGGAAGAGGGTTTGTTTTTAATTCACGGGTTCTGGACATCATGTAAAGGGTCCTCCTGCCCAATCCTCGTGGGCTCCATCCGTTTCCCTTCCTTCAAATCTCCGAAGTGACTTATCATATCGTAGCATTAAACACCTCCAGTGTGACAAATGTAAAAAAAATATTTATGTGTGGTATTGTGGCTACAAGTGCTAATTGTCCTCTGAAAGCTTTATTTCCTGGGCCCACAGCTAGGCTACATGTTCCGAACTTCCTTGAGGTTGATTGTGGTCATGGCATTAAATTGTCACCAATGGGAGATGAGAGAGGGGTGGGTATCACTTCCAGGCCAGCCTGTCAAGACCTCCGGTGTATGTCACTCCACGCTCTTACCCCTTCCTATTTGTCCACACTGTATACAATGCTTACAGCAAACTTGGAAGTTAGGACATGAAGATAGCAGAGAAGTTCTCTGCTAATTTGTATTGTTTTGCAAGTATAGGCAGTGTAGAAACGGAATTATTCTCCCTGACACCCAATGAAGCTGTTAATTCTCCAACTGTCATCCAGATGCAAGAGATAAACTATTGTGTCTGAACCATTACCCACTTCGGGACTTAGTTACTACGGTAGGGAGCCTTTGCTAACTATTGTAATAGACAAAGAAAAATACATCTATATATTTGTGGTGTTATGAATGTCTCCATGACTTCCCAATCCTGTGTCACAAATTCAACATTTGCATCTTTCTAGATCAAAAATCCACAGATTTCACTAGAGTTTCAAAGGGTTCCTCACTGCAAAATGCCGAGAAACACTGAAATTTAAATAGTTTTTTTTTTTTTTTAGATTTTATTTATTTATTTGTCAGAGAAAGAGAGAAAGAGAGAGAGAGGCAGGCAGAGGGAGAAGCAGGCTCCCTGGTGAGCAAGGACCCTGATGCAGGACTCGATCCCAGACCCTGGGATCATGACCTGTGCCTTCGGATCATGACCTGAGCCAAAGGCAGACGCTTAGGCAACTGAGCCACCCAGGCGCCCCTGAAACTTAAATAGTTTTAGAGACAAAGATGTGAAGGCATAGGATTCGGCATTCGGGTTCTGTGTAGTTATGTTCCCTGCCTCCAGTTGAGTCTGGGTGCTGAGAACCATCCACTCTCTCTCAGCTGGACTCCCCCCCGGCCCCCCACGTGTCCTGCTCCACCCCCACCCCCCACCCCCGATCTCTTCTCCGTGGAGTTTCCACAGTAATCATTTTCAAGTAGAAATCAGACACCCGCATCCCCCCACTTAACCTCGTCTAGTGCTTTCTTGGGTTTAGTATAAACTTCTGCCCCTCGCTACAGAGCCCCGCGTGCCGTGGCCTCGGCCATCCCCTCTGAAGCTGCCACGCTCGCCTCTTTCCTGGCCCTGCTCGCTTTGCACATTTTCTTGCCTCCTCCCTGAGTCCTCTTCTGGGCTCTCTTCCCGCCTACCCACTGCTCAGCCCTCAGGTTTCAGGTCAACCCTGCACCCTCAGCCAGATCCCAACCTCCCTGCTTTCGCCAGAAGTCGGTGGCTATCTTAGACGAGGCCCCCCCAAAGCAGACGCTGACCCGAAGACCCCAGTGCAGGCGGGGAAGGAGGATGGCAACGGATGTCTTATCCAAGGGGGTGAACTGCGTGCAACTGGAGTTGAAATCCCGGGGGTCCCTGGGAGATGGTGGTCAGTGCACCTCAGAGTCATCCCACCCAGGCGGTGAAGGAGCCGGGTCGTTTACCCTCCAACTGCCATCTGCCATCTGCCACTGGCCAAGGGCTTCTGGTATGCAGAAAGCACCAAGGCAAGAGTCGTGGGCGCTTACAGCAGGACACGGTGGGCAAGCACAGATGGTGGACGCCGAGCGGGTATGGGTGCAACACCAACAGCATTTGCCACGGGGATCCTGTCTATGTAAAGGGCCTGGCACAGACCCTGGAGAAATACTTGTCAAACAAATGAAAACATTTTTTTAAAAACATAATAATAAGTTCAGCAAGTCTAATGAAGATGACAATATGCAAATTATACATTCAACATACAAACCGCTGTGTTTTGCAAATATATTTGCTACCCCCTGATTCATTTGTGGCACTCCAATGGAACCTCACTGAGGACAGAATTTAAAGGTGAGTGAGGGACGCCTGGGTGGCTCAGTCAGTTAAGCGTCTGCTCTCGGCTCAGATCATGATCCCAGAATCCTGGGATCGAGCCCCGCATTGGGCTCCTTGCTCAGTGGGGAGCCTGCCCTCCCTTTGCCTGCCACTCCCTTTGCCTGCCACTCCCCCTGCTTGTGCTCTCTCTCTCTCCCTCTCTGGCAAATAAATAAATAAAATCTTTAAAAAAATAAAGTAAAGGTGAGTGATACTGAGAACCCAGGCATTCCAGGCAGGAGTGTGGAATAAAAATGTTGGACTAGATGTCAGGTGGGGGAGTTCTCCCTAAACACTGCAAGAAATGAACCGCATGACCCTGGGTGAGTCACTTCCCCCTCATAGGCTCTGCTTCCTACGCCATGAAGACAGAGGTTGAGAAAAGGCATTGAAGGACCATTCAAGCTCAAGCAGTCTAGAGTACTAATCATTAGGCACATATGACTGAGAACAGATTGCAACATGGCCTTATATAGCTTCCCCGAGCATGGGTATTTTGGGAATGTGAGATCATGTGCAATTTAAAGAAAAGCACTCAGTCAACTGGCCTAGATTTTCTCCTGCTAAATAATGCTCAGATGCTTTTGGGTCACTATATTCCTGTCTTGAGAGAAGGGCCTGGCTGTGCAAAAGCAATTTTAGAAAACAGTCCTTATTGAATACTTGCTATATGCCAGGAAACTTACGGGAGATTAGATATTACTTTAATTAGGGAAAATTGGTCAGCTTCGGTTGCTGCATTAAAACATTAAAGCAGACTAAACCTTTAAATCCTACAGACTTAAAGTTCAGAAGCCTCAGGTGGCAATAGATAACAGACTTGATTGGAATGTGGCAAAATGTCCCAATCCCATATTTCAAACACTTCACTTGGAGGCAGAAAAACGGCCGACGACCTCCCTCTTTCATTTAGAACATGTGGAGTATTTCCAAGAAAATTAACTTGGTCCACATCTTAGTCATTCACAATTAAACTGTACAAACGGTTGGCTTTTTTTTTTTTTTTTTTAATCTATTGCAAATTCTAAAGGCTTTTCTTTCACAAAGGCGGTCTTAGCCTTCCCTGGGCCAGTAAAAAAATGGAACCTGGAATGCCTAATAATTAGTTTCCAAGCTGGGAGATTTGAGAAAGGCAGGGGCAACCTCTGTTTACCAAGAAGAGTTGACAGACATGAGAGTTACATCAAAGCTTGGCCTTTCTGGAGGACAGCCCCAGGGAGAGCTCAAGATGCCCTATACGCCTTTTCCCCCCACGTGACCACAGGTGACGTCTGGTAGCACACACCCCAAATTTCCCTGTTAACGCAGTCTAACTGTTGGGTGAATGACTGACTGAGATTCACCCCAAATCCTCCTCTTCATGCACAGCAACGTTCCTAAGCACTCAGAGCAAGTGTTTGGGAGGGAAGCTGGCTGAAAATCAGGGAATCATCCTACGAGTGATATTAGGGGCCCTCAAAGAGTATGACAAACCCGTGGAGTCTGGCAAACACTTTCTGTCAAATTCCCATGAGCTTTCGTTTCCATGGAGAACCTAAACAATGACTCAGACCTTGGCTGACTTGCTCGGACCTGTCAGTGGTGCCCAGTTGCCAAGTGAGGCCAAAAGGAAGGCAGGCTCCGCTCTCCACTCTTCCGTCCGTGGCATGTGCCGCCATGTTAAATGCATTTGGAAATGCCTTCACTGTGTCTGCTGCATATTTAGTCACATTCATATTTAGCTTACATGATTTATATTTATATGCGTGTAACATGCAAATTCTTTTTTTTTCCTTTTAGTTCCTCTAAGCGAACCCTTGCTACAGCTAATACAAAGCACCTGCAGCCATTTTTCTGTGGCTGTGTTATGGAATTTGGGAGGGAGAAAGAGGGCGGTAGCATTTCCAACCATGATTCCAATATAGGATATTCTCCTCTCTCTCTCTCTTTTTTTTAAGATTTTATTTATTTATTTGACAGAGAGAGTGCACAAGCAGGGAGAGAGGCGGGCAGAGGGAGAGGGAGAAGCAGACTCCCCGCTGAGCAGGAAGTCTGATATGGGACTCGATCCCAGGACCCTGAGATCATGACCTGAGCCAAAGGCAGACGCTTAACCGACTGAGCCACCCAGGCGCCCAGATAGTCTCCATTTTTAACTGTACTCAAATTCTTCCCTTTGATCTGGGAACGTGATGACCTGGTCAAGTCATCCTTCGGCACCTTTGGCTTTCTTTTCAGTGACCCATTGTCTCCCTTCCCATCCTTCCACCCACCTCCACACTCTCGAATCTAGCCAAGGTCAGGAAATGGGTAAGGCCCATACGATAGCTTAATTTTATTACTGTGTGATCTTCTATGAGGAAGCTTCCATAATGGAATAGAACGTAATAGGATTATATACACTTAGAAAGCTGGTTGTTGAATAAAAATAATTGAATAAAATGACCATAAATAGAACAAAATGAAAACCCATTGTTTAGGATGGAATGTCGGTCACACCCCACCCCCCTCGGTATCACTGGGGGTGGCCGCACACTGCCAGTGGAAGAAACCCAAACCCATATGATGGAACTGGATTTCTTTCTTTAGTGTATTCCCACCGAATGCCCAATGACTCTTTAAGAGCCACTGCTTTTCTGGAAATGAATCCAAATTGTCTGGTTAGGTCAGTGGTTGTCACATGGGGACGATTTTGCCTCCCAGGGGAAGGTCAACAATGTCTAGAGACATCGGGAGTCATCACAGTGGGGGGGTTAGGTGTGGGGTTTGTGCCTGACATGTTACAGGTAGAGGTCAGAGAGGTTGCTGAACAGCCAGTGATGCACAGGACGGGCCCCCACAATGACGCTTTAAGGCCTAACCCTCAGTGGTGCTAAGACTGAGAAACACGAGCCTGGATCATGGGCCAGCAGAGGTGGAATTGATCCCCCAAACTTTTACCTCTGTTAAAAAGAAACCTTAGCCTGTCTACACTCACTGTCGCCAGGGGAGTTCAGTCCTGCCCCATGGTATTCCAAGATTCTTGTCACCAGGGTCCTGGCTGCCAGTGCCCTTCCTTCTGTTTCTCCAATACGTCATAAGAATCAGCTCTGATGTTGTCATTTCTGCTGCTCCCCAAACCAAAGAATGCTGTTCTGGCCCCACAACTGAGGGCCATGCAGTATGGACAGGAACTGGGGTTGGACTCCGAGTCTTGGGTTTGAGTCTTAGGCCCACCATTTCCTGACAGACATTCCACAGTGACTGGGTCTCTCCAAGAGTCCCTCCTCGGAGCAAAATTCTGCCCTGGTCACCTGACAGGGCTGCTTTAGGATCGGATGGTGTGAGCTGATGTGTGTGAGCCCTCCCTAAACACTCTGGAATTATATAAACAGGTAAAGAAATAAGAAAGGCCAAACTCCTCCATGGCATTCAGAACCTTGTCCTGGCCCCATGACCAGGCCCCAGCTTTATCAATTAAGACACCACTGAAGACCCCCCAGATTCTAGTATAAACTGTTAGTTTGCATTCTTGAAATGAATATACCTTGAATTTTCCTATTTATCCATTCACTCATTTGAAAACACTCCTTTGACCACCTGATAGGTGCAAGACAGTGTGATAAATGCTGGGTTTGTAATGCAGAATAGAATAAAATAATCGTGGTTGCTTCCAAATTTTGTGTCTTTGTGCCGGCCATTTTCTTCTACCTGAAATGTAACGAGCAAGCTGTATTTTTGATCACGAAACTCCACTCACGTAGCAAAATCCACCTTAAAATTCACTCCGTCAGGAACCGCTTCCTCATTCCCCAAATCAGAAATACCCCATTGACCCTGAGGTTGCTCATCTCCCAAGAAAAAGCACGTTCTCCAGTGTATTAATTATTGACATGATCTTATTTCTCCTATCAGCGTTTGAGCACTCCGAGTTGAAAACTCTTATTCAGTTCTTCTCCCTCTTCCATTAGGGCCTCATAACAGTTACGACAGCGTCAAGCAGAGCACTTTCCGCGTGGTGGGTAGATTAATAAATAGCTCCACTGCTGATCGGGTCCAACTAGAAGGATTTAAAAATAGGGCACGAGATGTCCCCCCAAATAGAGCAGAGACAGTGTTGTACAGCAAGAGCTAGACAACAGTAGGAACATTCATCACCGTTGACTACCGTCCTCTGTATTTCCAAAACACGCTGTTCTTTCCCCGTCACAGCTCATCTCGCTGTGAATTTTAATTATCCACTTACTTGTTGTAACCTCTCCCCAGACTGTGAGTTCTTTATACGCAACAAATACTTGTATCTTGTCTCGCCATCTATGGCATTGAGTAGAGCGTCTGGAATATTTTGGGTGCTCCATAAAGATTTGTGGAATGAATAAATGAACGAATTCCAACTTCTCACCATTGCGTGCTTCGATCAAGAGCCAAATTTGGTATCACATGGGTTCAGGTTATTCACTGGGTTATTCACTGGGTCATTCCCTGCATTTCTCACCTGTCCTTCCTGGCCCAGTGGAGGATGAGACCCTCCTCTCCCCACCAATCCATGTTGTTTGCTTTTGCCAATGAAAACATGGTAAAAATGACCCATACCACTTTCAGGCAGAAGATTTAATAGTCAGGGCTTGGTTTTCCACTTCTATTTCCTTCTGCCTCAGTGAACCATGAAGCCTCATGTTTAGGTGGTAGCATCATAAAGTTCTGGGTTTCTAAGAAGCTAAGATAAAGAAAGACCTCCTGCCAACCTGCGTTGTATAGGCAGGATAAGGAGACATGATCTTTTCTGTTTTAAGGGTTATTTGTTTCTGCAACCGAACCTAGACTATTCTGACTGATACAAGAGTGAAGTTCCAAGTGCACCTTATTAAGAGGCAGTCCTATCTATAAACATGTGGGCCTTTTATTTTAGAAAAGGATTCCAGTATGTGTAAGAGAGTACCTGCCCACAGAAGCACCCCCGAAAGCATATACAGGTGTGTACATAAGTACGTAACGCATAAATATTAATGGTAAAGTAATGCCAAACATTTTTTTACACTCAGTGTAACTCATATTGTGAAATGAGTTGTGACCTCATAAGCAATCCCCATAGAAGGCCATGCCTTTGTTCCAAACACACTGTTCTTTGTCACATTTTCGGGGCTTGTCTTGGGAAATTATTTGGAATTAACATAGTAGAGTCTACCAACAGTGGAAATCTTCATTATTTGAGGGGAAATTTTATATTTGGAATAGTCAAAGATCATTTGGAACCAGGTCTGATGGGATACATGGGTGATTAAGCTGGGTCACATTACCATTATCAAAAATATCCAGAGGTCTGATTCTATGGGCTCAGGCCTCTCTTTTTTGTGGAGTTGATAATTTTTCACTTCTAAAAGCTGAGTTCCAAAAAGGTACAAGTTCTCCTGTCTGGTGATTCTCACACTTTCTCGTAGGTTTAGAATCATAACTAAATGTCAATCTCCAGGAACCAAGAAGGTCCCTACATTCGTGCTCATTGAATAGATTCAAAATGATTGGGTGCATGGCTGGGTGTTCTCCACTGTATGCATTAGAAACTAACAAGGTGCATTTACTCTCAGGCTATAAATCCATAAAAACAGTTGACTCCTGATGGCCAAGAGCCCACCTAAACACGATTGCTTAGAGATGTACAGCTGGGTATTATCGTTTTCATTTGTGTTCCGGAGTGAATGGTGTACCACCAAAATTCATGTGTTGAAGGCCGAACCCGTAATGTGGCTGCATTTGGGCTTTTAAGGAGGTAACTAAGGTTAGATGAGGTCATAAAAGTGGGGAGCTAACCTTATAGGGCTCATGTCCTTTTAAGAAAAGACCCCAGAGCTTGCTTTCTCTGCAAACCACAGAGGAAAGGCCGGGTCAGGACACGGTGAGCAGGCGGCCGTCTGTAAGCCAGGAAGAGGGCCTCACCAGGATCTTCATTGGCTGCACCTGATCTTGGACTTCTACACCCCAGAACTGTGAGGAAATAAATTGTTTAAGCCAACAGATCTGTGATACTTGGTTATAGTGACCCGGGCAGCGTATTCCTCGTTCGCTTGCTTGTTTGGTTTGTTTATCCTTGTTGCTGCTGAGATCGCCACCTGTATGTGCTTCCTCCTCCTTAACTGGTAATGGTTTTCATTTGGTTACCCACCCATCCCCGACAGCAGCGTGATTCAAGATGGTACCAACGGCTCGGGCATAAAACATCGGCAGTTCCACTCCCTGCCCACAGGGAGGGAGAACTGGCGGGCAGTCTGCTCAAAACCAAGCCTGGGATGCGTAGACTATGGTTGGTGTAAGCGCTGTGTTCTCTTTCCTGCTGAATGCGCGTCTGGAAGGACGAAGCGTCAGGAGTGGATCGAAGAAGTCATCCTGGCTACAACCACGAGAGAAAAGTCTGTTTCCAAAGTCGAGCCAGTCCAAGGGAAGAGAGCCAAAAGGTGGATCCTGGTCCCAGAGTTCGGGCCTTGGATCAAGCCAGTTTCAGAGCTCGGTACCGACTCCCCCGGTGGTACATTTTTGTTCAAGACATTTGCAATCGTAACACACCAATCGAATACAGGGATGGGCCAACAGTGGCCTTAACTGTCAGCAAGTCAGACCTGCATCACCGGAGGCCAGGCTGAATGCGTGCCCTAACGTCCTCTCAAGCACCCGGGCATGACTACCCTCAGCTCAAGTAGGACGGGCCTGTTGTGGAGATGTAAATGTCCTGCTCTTCAATGGCCTGTTTGACAGGATGAAAGGCTTTGGGATTTCAATGACTTTGACTCCTCTGGAGATGGGAGGACAGCCTATGTTAGCAATTTGCATGGGCATTAATAGACATATACTTTAGCTATTCAAATATTTAACTAGCTCTTTTGTTGGTGTTTTGAATCCCGAAAGGCTGCAGCTGCCTGTTTGTGTCTGTTGTGCCTTTAAGGGGCTTGCTGATTCAGTAGGATCCCTTGAATGCATTAATTAGCCTTCCCTCATTTTCCCAGCCCATGCCTATGAAGAAATGAGCGTTTGCAGCTCCAATTGCGGAACGATGGGAGTCTTGAGGGTACCGGCTAAATGGAGGCTCAGAATTGCCTGCTTTGTGATGGGCAGTTTCATGCTGGCAGCAGTCTGCATGGCAAGGGCTGTGCGGCTGCATGATTAATTTATTGGCTATCACCACTGGCAGGCGAATGAAACACGGGCCCCGGATTAAAGCGTAACGGGGGAGATGGGGCATTAATCAGCCCAGGTACATGCGTCAGAAAGACATAAGGATCCAGAGAAAATAAAATGTTATGGAAGGCTGGCAAATGATTTATCATTTTTAATATATATCATCTAAACCCGCTCTTTATAACTGCTTGTAGGCCTCCACTTTATAAAGACTCAGACAGGAGAACACTCCTTCCTTAAAGCACGAAAGCGAAAGATGCTGGTGGGGAAAATAAAGACGCATGAAGAAGGAATGGACTGTAAAAGAAAAAAAAAAGTGTTTGGCTTAAAATGAAATTTCCACTCGTTTCTTTTTAAATGATTTAGAAATAAATACAGCTTTTGCTTAGGAAAACTGCATTCGATCGATCAGATGGGAGGGAAGATGAAAGTCCTGTCCACGAGGGCCAATTTCTCAGATCGTTTTTGAAATTATTATAATATGAGAAAATGTACTTTCAAAGGCTAAGTGTGCGTGGCGGGCTGACCTGTTAATCCAACCAACGGAATCACTGTTAATTAAGACGCTTTGAGTGAGAGGGTTGGTTCTGCCATTAGCAAGAATCAAGTCTAGACTGGGTTGCAAATCGTATGAAAAGAGGCATCCCTTCCTCCGTTAGCAGTTAACTATTCCTCCTTGGGTTTTTTCAACGCAAGGAATGATAAGAATCATCTTCGGGAAGGCTTCCCTTTCTGTAATGGGCACAAACAACAAAAAACCCTTTGCATTCTGTAACACTTTACAGCTTCTAACAGTAACTATTTTTCTCACTTCCCCTCCGGAAATGTCAGGTGTTTCTAGCAAACAGGCAGAGAAGGATGGAGGACTTAAGCAAGTTACCCAGAAAGGTCGGGAAGTGTGATGATTGAAGGATATTGGGGTCTGGTGTGTACTCCCTTATTTTACCCCCTTTACAAAAATTCTTTGACTTGGTATGAACATGGGAGGAGTCTGTGCTGTCTATAAACTCAGAGTTCATTGCTTTTTTGCAAATAGTGAACAATCTGTTGCTGGACCAATGTTAGCTGGAAAGGGCAAGACCGCTGCCCCGGTCCAGGCCCCTCCAGCTCTTAAGACAGCTGGCGCCTTGGCCATACCCTGGAGCCTCCCCTCCTCTTGCCTTCTCCCCTCCATCCCTTATACTGAAGCTGGAGAGCACTTTCCAAAGTGCCACCTGTCCTCTTCTTCCCCATCGCTACTCAAAACCAACTGAGGGCTCCATCGCACTGCCTTACGTCCCAATTTCCTAACCTAGGTCTTGGCCTCAACTTACTTTTCGGGTCTTCTCTCCTAGTCTCTTTCTCTCGTCATGTGCCTTAGCAATGGAGACAGTAATTAGTAGCCCCATGCTCAAACTGGGCTGTCTTGCCTCTGTGTCTTTACCCTGGGTCTCTGCCAATATTCATCTTTCCCCCGGCTTTTCCTATCTATCCTTCGCTACTCAAAAGTCACCTCCTCCAGGATGCCCCCTTGAGCACTCCAGATCAGACTACATTTTCTCCTCTCTGCTCACATGAAACTCTGCAGGTCTTGAGTACAGCCATGTATTGTAACGATCTTTTCACTGAGCTTTGTCTGGAGCTAGATTATAAACTCTTTGAGCAGAATCTTCTAGTCTTTCAAGTGTTTATTCCTACATAGAGGCTGGCACAAAGCCTCCATCCCTTGTAACAGTCCCAGGCAGGGATGAGGCATTGCACTGCACCCTGACTAGTGCCCCCCTGGAATTGCTCAGGGCAGGGCTGGCTACATATGGCAAACCAATAGAGCCACACCTCTGAGCCCTAGATCTCTGTCTTCAAAAATCTACCCATTTGTAGGGTCCTGAGCAGTGAAGGATAATGGACAGATGCCTTTATGTGAAGGACTGAGAGCAATAAGAGAGGTCAGAAGCTTAAGAGAGATCCCGGGGGCTGGTGGAATCCTGCACTGGGAGGGGAGGCAATGAGAGAGAAGCAGTGTGCAGGAGTCACGCCTTATCTACTTCCCAAGCCTTCCCAAACACCTCCAGGTATAATCACCGCTTGGCTATCGTAGACCCAGGGAATCAGTCCATTGACTAAACATGTTTAGATTGAAGACCTACTGTGTGCAGTATTCTGGGGAGGGCTAGCATTCACTGCGCTCTTCCTATGGACCAGGCGTCTTACTATATCCTCCCCATTACAACATCATGTAGGTATTATGATCCCCATCCCTCAAGTACAGAGGAATCAGGAATCTTCAGGTCATACAGACAGGAAATGGAGCAACAGAAACACGTAGTCAAGAATCAGTCAGAAAGGCTGCATCACGGACATAATCAGAAGGCCATCCGAGTACATTCCCTCTCCCCTTCCTGACACTCATGATCCTTCATAAACTTCCAGAAAACTGGGCGTTGGTGGTCCAAGGTCTCATAAGGCCTTTGTATTGGCCCTAGCAATGGGTCTAGAACTCAGCCATCCAGTTGTTCTCCCAGATGTTCAACAAAGTCTAGTTCCTCCCCACACCCCAATTTAACCTAAAGCAACAGAAGTTCTTTTTTTTTTTTTTTTAAGATTTTATTTATTTATTTGACAGAGAGACAGCCAGAGAGAGAGGGAACACAAGCAGGGGGAGTGGGAGAGGAAGAAGCAGGCTCATAGCGGAGGAGCCTGATGTGGGGCTCGATCCCATAACGCCGGGATCACGCCCTGAGCCAAAGGCAGGCGCTTAACCGCTGTGCCACCCAGGCGCCCCAACAACAGAGGTTCTAATCAGTGCTGCCAGGTGGTGATGCCAGACCATGGACAAAGTGCAATTCCAATTCTCCCGCAGGGGGAAACCCCAATCTTCACTGAAACCAGGGGCCTGGGGAAGGAGGAGGCTCCCACGGGCAAGCAGGTCCCCTCCTGATAACCCCCAGTGTGGCCAGCAAAGCAGCACTATGGTGGGTGGATGACAAGGAGAAGAAGAGCCAGAACCAGAGCCCCAAGCCCAGATGCTCAGTCATTTACTACTGGTCCTGGACCGGAAGTGAACTCCCGGGGTAGATCATCAACTTGGGTCAAGGGTCTTCCTTTGGGTTCAGAGCTGATTTTATTGGGTCACCCAGAACATGGATGGCATTGCACACATGATGCCTTAAAGACAGAGTTTAGCATCTGATGATGTAAACATATATTTTATGAAGATAACCCTGGCAGTCATGGAGAGAATGATCTGTCAAAGGGCAAGACTTGAATAAGGAAGGGGACGGGCTCAGAGGCCACTGCTCTCGATTGAAGAGGTCAAGGACCTCTTCCCATGGAACATGTTGCCTCCCCACATAGGCTCAACAGCCAGACTAAAATCACTCAGTCCTTTCCCGAGTGTCAGAGCTGTAATGGCATGAGAGAGTGGTCAGAACTCACAACGAGGGGTTAGGAGAGATTCCAGATTCCACTGCGTCATCACACTTCTGGGCAAAAGGATAAATACTTCTGCCTGGTGCTTCAATGTTTTGTCTATAGGATGTAACACACCTGCACATGTAGAAACATCTGGACCACTGAGAATTTCACTTTCAGTGGAATGCTTCCCATCATAGAGCCCTGGACCTTGCTGTCCCCCAGATTCAACCTGGGACAGTCATTCTTTCACTCATTTATTCAACAAACATTTATTATCATGAGTTATCTTAAGACAAGTGGACTGAATGGACAATGGTTCTTGCCACCAACGAGTGGAGGAAGGAGACGACCAACAGCAGTGACGAGGGAATATGTAGCAGTCTGCTAGTGGTGAGGCCTTTGAAAAGAGGAAAGTCAGCCAAGAGGACAGGGCCAGTCAAGTGGGAGTAAGCACCACAAGTTGATAAATGGTCAGGGAACGCCTCCCAGGGGTGATGTCTAAGGAAAGACCTGAAGAAAATGAGAAGAACATTCCAGAAAGAGAGAGAGAACCACAAGTATGAAGGCTGTGGGCAGAGAGTGTACCTGGGGGAGGAGTCTAGGAGAGACATCAGGGAGGCCTGGGTCAGGGGAGCAGCAGCGGAGGGGGAACAAAGCAGTGGGATTCTAGAAATATTTTGAAGGTAGAGCTGATAAGGAGTTGGACAGGGGGTACGAGTGAGGAGAGGAGTCACGAGGTCTCACAGATTTATTGAGATGGGTTAGACCCTGGGAAGATGACGGCCCCCGGGGGATGGCTTGGGCACTGTTCTGGATGTGCTAAGTATAAGATGGCAAACAGACATCCAAGAGCAGCTCCTGAGACGATGGCTGGCCACAGAAGTCCCGAGTTCAGAAAGGAGGTCTCCACCAGCAACCAGATTAGACAAAGCCAGCATTTAGATGGATTCAAAGCCTTAAGACTAGATAAAATCCCCAAATGGGGGTGTGCCGCTAGAGAGGAGAACGGCTCAGATACTGAGCTCGGGGCTCAGCAACGGGGAGAAGGAGGGAGCCACCTCTGAGTGGGGACACAAAGGGGAGAACAGGACATCCTGGAAATCAAGTGCAGAAAGTGCCTGAAGAAGACAAGCTGTGCCGGGTGCTGTTAATGGTCAAGTAGGGTAAGAACTGAGAGTGACCAGGGGACTTGACAGGGGTGAACTTGAAGGGGACTCAAGAGAAAGGGGACAGTGGGATTGGAGAAAGGGAGGGCATCTCTTTCCAGGAGCTCCCTGCGGGAGGTGAAGGAGAAAGAGCAGTAAGTGGGAGCAAAGGGGTCATGAGGTCAAGAGGAGTTTGCTTGTTTTTTTTTTTTTTTCCAGATGTGGGAGATTACACTCTATTTGGTTTTTTGTTTGTTTGTTTGTTTGTTTAAGATTGATTGACTGATTGATTGAGAGCGTGAGCTGGGGGAAGGAGGGGCAGAAGGAGAGGGAGAATCCCAAGCAGACTCTCCACTGAGCACAGAGCCCAATGTGGGGCTCGATCTCACAACTCTAAGATCATGACCTGAGCCGAAACCAAGAGCCAGATGCTTAACCGACTGAGATACGCGGGCATCCCCAAATGACAGTCTATTTGTAAGCTGATGGGAAGGATCCCGTAGAGACGGTCTGATGCTGCAGGGGGAGAGGGGACAATTGCCAGGGCGATATCCTTCATCAGGTGAAAGGGGACAGAACCAAGAGAGCTGTCTTGGGGAGAAATTGTGCAAAGTCATGACAATACAAACAGACAGGGAGACATGGGTGGGGGCGCCCTCAGGTTCTTTTCTGATGCCTGGCTTTGATTTTCTCGGGGCAATGAGAAGCAAGGCGGGGAGCTAAGAGTGAGTTAGTGGGGGAGGGAGGTGGAGGGGCTTGGAGAAAGAAATGTAGGGTGAGAGGGAGAGTGGGGGCTTGGACACAGCACTGCGGAGGTGATGTTTTGCAGTGCCTGGTCTGCGGGGCACTGGAGTGAGCCCGGGGGTGGTTTGGCCAAGAGAGGGGCAAAGACACTCTGAATATGTACAAAAGAGTGATGACAGCCAGTCAATGACCATGGAATCAAAGTTAGCCAAACTGAGGGGACACAAAGGAAAACAAGAAAAAGGTAGGGTTGCTGATTATGGTCCAGGAAGGTCAAGGACTGTTGGCTGACGTCAGGGTACCAGGTAGCAAAGAGTGAGCTGGAACAAGACCGGAGAGGGAGATTCTGAAGAGGAGGGAGAGGTTGGTCTGACAAGGTCAAGGGGATGTCCAGGAGAGCATGACCGCAGCAGGACGGTGGGTGCGTTTCTCACAAAAGACCAAGCTTAGTAAGAACGGGCTGAGTATTTTTCCTAATTGGTGAGAATAGTCAATAATGAGATCTTATTTTTTTTCCCCAAGGTCTTTAAGAAGGAGGGGAGGGAGGGAGCGAGGGGGAAGAGGGAGGGAGGGAAAGAGACATTGGCAGCCAAGCACACCACTTAATCACATCATATTTCTGAAAGTAGAGCTGGAGAAAAAGTAACCAAGAAACCCGGCACCCTGTAGTTCCAGGGTTTCCCGAAGTCCTTCATCCATACCTCTAATAAAGAACAGCAATTTGTCTGCAGTTTGCAGACACAATGGCTGTGCTGGCAGCCTCCTGCACCAGCCTGCTTGCAGGGATTCGGTGGAAAGCAGCAGAACTCCTGAGCAGTCGAGCAGAGAAAACCCGCGGGCACGCCTGCTCTGTCTGCTAGAGGCTCGGGAACAGCCCCGCATCATCAAAGCTAACCCTTGGCCCAGTGAGGCCCAGACCTGGGCGTGGAGCAAGCATTCCATAAGTATTTGGTGTTGACCGAATGAAGGAAGCTGCGTCTGCTCCACGTCTCAGGGGAGCGAGGGTGAGCCCCAAGGTGTGCGAGCCTTCAGGGGACGGTCAAAACGTGCCAGACCCTGCCTGGCTCCCCAGCTGGGTTAGGGAGATCACAGGGCCAGGAGTCTGAAGCCCCAGGGTTTTATTCTCCCTTCCACCCAGTCCGCAAACATTTAGTGAACAACTCTAACGTGCCTAGCTTTGTGCCAAGAACGGGGGTCTCATGGAAATCAGGCAACCGTACGCACGCAACAACTGAAGCCAGTGAAAAGTCAGGATGAGAATTCATGCTCACCTATGGGCTATATTATTTTAGTTTTTTTGGTTTTTTCTTTTAAAGATTTTTTTTTATTTATTTGAAAGAGAGAGATACAGAGAGAGAGCACAAGCAGGGGAACCAGCAGGCAGAAGGAGACAGAGAAGCAGGCTCCCCACTGAGCAGGGAGCCAGACCCGAGGCTCCATCCCAGGACCCTGGGATCATGACCTGAGCCAAAGGCAGACGCTTAGCTGACTGAGCCACCCAGGTGCCCTTATTTTGGGTTTTTAAAAAAATAGATTTGGACTCTTCTGATGAGAAGTCATTAGAAGAGCAGATGAATGCCATCTCAATGTTTCACCCACCAAAGTCACCTGACCCAGATACCCATTAGGTTGACCACCAAACCACCACAAATGGAGGGTCGTAAATAATATATAGCACTGGTCAGAATCAGTATGAATGTGGGTTGATTACTCCAGTAATAAAGGAAGTGAGGTAATTTATTTTTCAAAGAGTTAATGAAATAGATGTTTCACCTTCCAGTGTCTTCCTGTACATCCTGGCATTTCCTCTGTTCCAGAAACTGAAGCCAAGTCTTATAGCAAAACATTATGAAAAAAAAATCATTAAGGCTTCTGTGCAAAATTTCAATTGTTTTTCATCAATGAAGCAGAAGGTAAACAGTGCTATATTTTATCTATATTTTAAGAGTAGGACTGTCTATTTTGAGTAAATAAGCCGTTACCTATTGTACTTCATATCCTCATAAAAGTTCACAAAAGCATATACATTATGGGAAGAAAAGTAATACTAGGTAGGTAAATTCATTCCTCTGATATTAAGGTTTTTTCCTCAAAAGCTTTCGGATAACTTTTTGCATGATAGAACACATGCTTGGTTTTTCTTAGAACATTTGAAAAACGCAGAAAGTATAAAAAAGAAAATGAAAATCACCTGTAATCCCACATCCCATAATTATTAACACTCTATGCTTTTATCTCATCTTTTCTGTAAAAAATAAGTTTTGGACATCATGATTCCAAAACTTCCCGAGTATAGTTTAATATTCTAAACTTTTTCCTTAACCTTACACTGTGAGCACACACTTATTTTACTGTCTTCAGAATTTTGCCATCATTCAGCTAATCATTCTGATTTTATTGAGCATTTAGGGTTTTTTTTTTTTTTATTTTACTGTTACAATA